>NC_064641.1:844773145-845079930 GCF_023864345.2 Schistocerca serialis cubense | reverse complement strand
CTTATGAAGAGGTTTGACAATTACATATTTCAGTCTGCCTGGAAAAATTCCCTGTGCCAGAGAAGCATTACATATATCACCAAGGTCTCCACTTATTAAATCAGAACAACACTTCAAAATTCTGTTAGAGACTCCATCAACATCACACGAGCTCTTGTTTTTCAGTATATTTATAATTTCCTTAATTTCAGTGGAGGGTGTTGGTGCTATTTCTAATAGCCTAAAGTCCTGGGGAATGATATTTTTACATATTTTTTGCTTCAACAACTGAACCCTTTAACCATATTTTTGCTGCTACATTCAGAAAGTGACTGTTAAAAATACTTGCAACTTTTGAATTATCACTCACATCATCATCATTTAGCTTTATTGCTATGGTATACTGTGGACTGTCAGGCTCTCCCGTCTCCCATTTGACAATATTCCATATAGTTTTAATCTTATGATCTGCATTATTAATTTCTGTCAGAACACATAAGCTTCTCGACTTCTTAATGGCTTTCCTTAAAATATTACAGTATATTTTGTAGTAAGCAAGTAACGACGGATCCTGACTTATTCTGGCCTGTCCATGTTTCCTCTTACACGATATCTTAATTCCCTTAGTAATCCATGGCTTACTTGACTTTGTAATGGCTTTTTTGGATAACGATTCAGGAAAGCAACTCTCAAATATTGAGACGAATTTACGGTGGAATAAATTGAATTTTGCATCAGAATCATTTTTGTGTGTACTTCATCCCATTCTACCTCTTCTAGGCTGCTCTTAAAACTCTGTACCCCGTTCGTATCAATAAGCCTCCCTGCCTTGTATGAGCCTGCCTGAAGGCTGTAAGGTGCTATATGTTTTATTTCCATTAACTGTGCATCACGATCAGATAGCCCATTAACAACTCGGTACACACTGTTTCTGCCTGAGCACTGTCTATGAAAATGTTATCCATAAGTGACCTACTATCCTGCTGCACATGAGTTGGAAAATTTGCAACAGATACTAGACTAGATTGAAACAACCAAACAAAGATTCTAGCTCATTTTTCCTATCTATATCTCTTAAGAAATCTACATCAAAATCACCACAAACCACTAACTGCTTCTTTTTGTCTGACAGGTAGCTCAGCAATGCCCCTAGATTTTCCATGAATATCTGAAAGTTACCTTGAGGGGATCTGTAGATTATTACAATTACTATAGAAGTATATTGCAGTAGCAACTCACAAGTACATGCTTCAAAGAACTGATCTACACAAAAACTATTTGTTTCAATATTATTGACTTTGTGTCCAGTTTTTAAATAAGTAGCAACTCCTCCTTTTTCCATGTTGACTCTAGATAAATAAGATGCTAATCTGGAATCCCTTAAATTAAACTTCTCCACCCCGGCGATTACATTGTGTTCAGAGAGACACTAAACATCTATACTTTCAGAATTTACCCCATTTTCTAGGCATACAAGAAGCTCATCTATCTTATTTTTCAGTCCTCTAATGTTCTGATGAAACACACAAATTTTATTTCTTTGGATACTGCTACATACATTATGCCACTGTTCTGTTTTAATCTCTTTCACTACTCTCCGTCTGCAACCTGACTCTAACCTAAAAAATGTGTCCCTCTGACTCCAGTAATCACAGGTATTTTGTCTTGTGTTCATGCAGCACCCCTTAAATTTTCTGCAAGACAATCAACTAATCTATCCTTCCCTCTCCTATTCAGGTTCAGACCGTGACTAGTGTAACCCCACCTCCCAATTGCATCAACAGGCACAGCACAGATATGAGATTTAGTTTCTGCCAACGGTAACACCCCCGCCCCCCCCCCCCCCCACCCTCACCCCCCCATCCCCAGCTCTCTATTAACACGGTTGCCAGCTGTATTAACCCAGGTTCCAGGCAAGTGGTTCCCAGAGACCAGATCAGATTAAAATGAAAATAAATCTCAAAAAGAAAGACATGTGTGTTCGGAGTGTAAGGTTACCTAAAATTATATTGCAGTCGGTAGCTTACGACTGAAATGTACCTTGAATTGCAGCAATGGTTAGCTGCACACACATAGTACCTAAGTACCACCACGTACCCACAGATTCTCAAGTGGTTTTCTGTATTGTTTAATATTAAATCGGAAATGTCTGTAATAAGAGTGCATGCATCCATGTATCATCTTGTACTGTTGCCTCCGTGGGCAGAATTGTGTGAGGCCTTGTGCTGTCATGAAGAAGGAGAAGTTCGTTTGCATTTTTGTGGCGGCAAGCCCACTGAAGTTGTTTCCGCAATTTCCTAAGGGCAGCACAATACCCTTCAGAGCTGGTCGTTGAACCATTAAGGAGGGCGCCAAACAGAATAACCCCTTCAGCGTCGGCATGACTTTACAAGCTGAGGGTGCGGCTTTGAACATTTTCTTCAGAGGAGAGCCGCCACTCCATGGACTGCCGTTTTGTTTTCGGTTCGAAGTGATGAATTCGTGTTTCGTCGCCTGTGACGTTCGATAGAAATTTGTCACGATCAGTCTCGTAGCGCGCAAGCAATTCCTCACAGACGGTCCTTCGTTGCCCTTTATGGCCCTCTGTTAAGCGGTGAGGACCCCTGCGGTCACACATATCTGAGTACCTAAACTAGAGAACGAGTGAGTCAGCAGTACCAACGAGAGGTCCAACTGTGCAGCGAGGTGTCTGATTGGGATACCGGGATGGAGACGGGAGATCGGACAGAACTGCGCAAACTTGTTGCGATAATGGCAGACACCTCGCACAATGACTCACCTTGCTTTTGTTCGCTTACAGGTCTCCGTAGACATTCTGCAAGTGCCTATGAATATCGGCGATACTGTGGTTTTCTTCGAAAGGAAACTCAATTACAGATCTCTGCTTGGACCGCACCTCCGTCACAGACGCCATTTTGAAGGCCAAATATAGCGCCGCCATCCATCGGAACTGAAGCGGGGATATTCCACGATGTTCCACAACCAACTCCGTATTTTTATCGAAATTGTACGAGAAAAAAATGTGTTGCATTACATATTAAACGCCCTCATATAATGCTCCCAGAAATGGCTCTGAAACACAGATTATCAAATTACTCAAATAACGAACGATATTAATATACCAGAGATATACTGCAACATAATAAAACTGGAAATACAATAAATAAAAACATGTGAATCACGTCTACTGCCAAACGGAACAGATGACAGCTTGCGTAGAAGAGAACAAGCAGCTACTGAAAGAGTATTGCTGCACGGTGGATCCAATTCCCGGGTGCACATATAAATTTTCAAAGTTATTACTTGGCACAGACAATAGAGAACCAAAGCGCCTCATACCGCGTGTCACAATAGGAATCTGGAACACGCAGGGAGCGCCAATGTTGCACAAGGCAGGGCGCCGCTCGCAACTAGAGTTATTCTCTACCAAAACTACAGTTCGTTAGTTTTGGTACGCCACATAAATGACATAGTAAATGGTAAGATTACCGGTAATATTTGTAGGGGCAGAAACATAAGTGAATACGTAAGAATGAAACTGGGAACCGATGACTTCTCTTTGTCTTTTGATTGTTGATTTTGTTCATAGTTAGAACAGCACATCATTCACTGTTAGTCCACCGCGTATTCCACATCCTTATAGAATATAAATCACAATTTATAATAGAGATTAGATGATCTCGTGACTTCTGCGCCTTTATGTAACCACATCAACTACTTTTGATAAAAGTACAGTTTGCATGCAGAAACATAAGAAATACGATTATTTATTATTATTTTGTACTCAACAGTATGGTCTTCATCGCAACCAAAGAAAGAGTTTCCTGTCGTTATTGATAAATGGAAATGTTGTTCATGGCTAACAAACATATTTTAAGTTTGAAACAGTATTGAAGCGATATCTGAAACATTGTTGTTTTGTGGTTGTACCTTTTTGTTGAGGGAATTGCGTTCTCTGGCGCTATATGATAAATCTGTAATGTCCGCTTTATTGTCACTACAAAATCACTTTGTTTAACATTACAAAGCGACAATTTTCCATTTCCACCGGACTAAAACATTGACAGTTTGAATTTCGATATGACTTCTCTTGATGTTTCAGTACGTAGAACAAAAATGTCCTGTAGATTGCCCAGTCCTTTTCATATCCTCACTAGTTTCCAGACAGTTCACCGCTTCTGGTTTTTAGGGGAATCTGTTAAGACACTGATCACATACGAAAAGAAAGCCATAGTTCTCAGGTAACGCCCGACCGTTAGGCAACACACCAGAGGTACAGACAACGCGTGTGCGTCCTTAACTGACCAGATCCAACTAGAAAACCTCCCGCAGTTACTCTTGCTTTCGAGACCCTACGGTAGTTTTACAATTCTACTGACAAGCCGAGCTGTAAGCAAGGAATGCAAATGGCGCATAATGACAGCACCTAATACGTCATTCTGCGAGCCACGCGATAAGGAGTAATAAAACATAAAATCGGTGCTCAGTCGTTCCACGGTGTCCTGGCAACGCTAAAGTACGTTGAGGATTTATGTGAAGCATAATGAGACCGTACCCAGTAAGAGTGGAGTATGTATTGGATCTGGAGGAATGGACTGTATAAGAAAGGTACAGAGATGCAAAGTGGAATGATCTGTTAGGCTCCCAGGAAGAGGAAAGCATTAGGCTGTGATAAAATGTTTACTGAAGCATTAGAAGCCATGGTAAATGGTGTTTCCCGTAGTCTACCAGTCAGAAGTGTGGTGCGGATAACTGGTCAAATAATTTATACTACCCTCCATATCTGTGGAAACAGCAAATGATTATGGAAAATGGATAGGAAATACATTATAAAAGTGTTTTCTAAATGTTTATTAAGCTCAAACAATACATGAGTAAATGCGATTAAAAATTTTAGATCCCTCAAAATAGCCACCCTTTGCTTTAATCGTTGCCTTGCATACTCTAGACATACGATGGTTCAATTTTGCGAATGTTTCACTTGGAATTAGTTTCCATTCTTGCTGCAGAACCTCCCACAAGTGTGTCCCTCTCATGATTCCCCATTTTCGGATCCTCCTGTCCAACTCATGCCATAGTAGCTCGATTGGGTTAGCATCAGGGGACTGGGGAGGCAATTCCATGTTTTCCAAAATTATCTGACCCTCTGGAGACTTCAAATGGTTGTGACACAAGCGGGATGTATCTTTCGGGTCGTCGTCTTGCTGAAACACAAACCCTTTCCCAATCAGAGGCAAACCAGTCGTCTTGGCATGTCGCGGGAAAATTATATAATAATTCTTTTCGTTCATTTTTCCATCTACTTGCAACAAATCTCCGATTTTATTCCCTCAAAAAGGTCCCCATACCATCACAGAACCCGCTCTGTACTTCGCAGTTTGAGTTACACACACAGGATTCAAACGTTCTCGGGTAAACGGAGTAAGAATTGACGGCGCTTATTTCCAAATATTACGAACTTGGATTCATCAGTGAATACGTTTCTTTCCCAATCCCCTGCTCTCCAATGTTGGTATATCGTAGCCCACTGAAACCTTTCCTTCTTATTAACAGAGCACAGGAATGAGTTACTTGCTATTACGTAACATTTTATCAGGCGTCGTCCCAGTCTTGTTTAGTTCAGCAGTCTGTTCACGGATAGTTTTGAATCTATCACGTTCTTTCTGCTGGTGCAAATCTTCAGTTTATATGATGTTGGACACTATTGCCTTCTTGGCGCAATATAATTACCTTTACCAGTGAAACATAAGGAATCTGGGACTTTGGCGCCATTTTCAGTTACTTTCGCTGCAGGTACTTAGTAATTTCACGGCTTGTCCTACCTTCATACAAACGGAGCTACAACTGAACAAAAGTGTAAAAAACGTACTTCTGTACAGTTAGTGCCACATGACGTGTTTAGTGGAACTGTTTCGACAGGTAAAGTCAATTTATATAAAACTGGGCAATGCCAATGTGTATGTATAGGCAGAATAATTATTGTACATTACTGTGTCGTTTTTGATCGTTATTTGAGCATATTAGATCGCTCTCCTCTTCCTCCATTGCAATACGCAGCATGGTGTTTCCAAAGTTATGGAGGGTAGTGTAGCTTAAAGCCTTCTAAAGCTATTCACAATTCAGTTTTGAATTTCGAAGCTGTAACATGCAAGCGTGGTTCAATAACAATATTTATCGTGTTTATGAATGTATTCGTGCAACAGATGAGTACGCAGATGAAGACGGATATCATGAAAATAGGTTTAAGTAATCGCGGAATAATTTCGTGCAGTAAAATTACGTTTATAGATAAAGTGATTTGTTAACTCGCCCAGCAACCTCATAATGACATCACATTGTTGCATATTGTGGGGGTACGCCACATAACGTGAAAAAATAATATTGAAGAACTTCGCAAATATAACAAAACTGACGTCGTAGCGAAATAAATATTATCGCAGAAAAATCACAAAGACTCTGTAATCAATTAATATGAATTGCGAACATAACTGTAATATCTGTTCGTTTTGAAAAAGTATTGCAATCACTTCCCTTCTGTTTCTTGGTAATGTAAGAAGCCATTCTGTGACGAGGCACGAAAACGTGTAAGTTTCATGTAATATTGAGTCTAAATATAATCAAATATTGCTTAAAAGTATCGCTAATGTTTTACTTTAACAAATCTTATATTCATGAAGTGAATGACTTAAATGCTTTTTGAAATTTTTATTGGGGAACATTGGTGCAGGGGTCAACGCCATTGTTGTAAATGATAACGGCCCAGAGTCGTAATAAATATTTTAATATTTGCTGATTCTGACAAATAAAAATAAATGTAAATATAGGAAGATTCTCTTGATTAGCGGTTCTCCCTTCCAAACGGTAAAAGTAATGTTTTTCCATTATTGAATCATAGTGACTTCAGTACATCATTTACATTCCCACTTAACGAAACTTGCGAGAATCTCGTCAGCACTGGAATTACACTACGTAAAACAACAAATTAATAAAAGTCAACTGTAATAAAATAATGATTTCTATATTTACCATTTACTGTGTTGGTGGTGTCTTTTAATATAAAAACATCATTTACGGCAAACTAACTGGGAGAAGTACCACAACTGAGTCACTAACGTAAATACTTTTCCAGTTGTGAAGTAGGCAGATTAATACTAACTCCAACTTTTCATAACATATCAATACCAATACATAAAAAAGAACCACCACAATATGGCAGGCTATATAATAACGTGAAGAAGATCATATAGAACATAATATTCTACAGAATAAGCTAATAACACGGACATTAAATGTCCGAATAATTTTTGCTACAAACATGTTTACATTTCACGAAACTGAATAAAAGTGCCCTCTATTAATGACGCCCATGCACTGAAAAATGTTTGGGCATTGAATAGAATACTGGTTTACACAACAGGCGGATCTGAATTACAGTAATAATTAGGTCTAGTTTTTGGCTTAAAAATATCCTTATTAAACTTAATTAAAAATGGCAAGCACACTTGATCTTGACCGTAACTTATAGAATAAAGATCGTAGAAAGAAAACAGTTGCGCCAAAATTTAGAGACATCCTCTTTTGAAAAATATTCTTTTTATTACACGCCATTTGTGATGAAATGGCTAAGATTGTGTAACAGCCCGTTGACGTTGTTGTTTCGCTCCCTATAGTCACGCTTCTCAATTCCTGTGCGCCACAGTCACAAACATATGCATGCCTGAAACTTGTCTCCGTCAGACCACTCTGCGAGGTTTGATATCGACGCAGCCACTGCCTCTCCCGACAAGAGCGTACAGGCTTTTAACGGCGACTCAAGGACCCACGTTTTACGACAGCAAGTTATCTTACGTACCAGCTAATGGGAGGTCTAGTCTAAAGCCTACAAAAGGATTTTCTGGGTAAGGAGCACTCAAAGAACAGTGTAAGTCGCTGATGGTGTTCTATTTTTAAATTGAAACTGTAGCTAAAGATATGAGTCGTACTTCAACAAGGTTCTTTTGGGTGTGTCAGCGCATAATATCTAGACATATTATATATTAAAATTCCCTGGCGCATTTTCTTATCTGTATGTGAAGGTTAATCTCAGGAACTACTGTTTCTAACGGATAGACTGGTTCACAATCTAGGTTTGCGTATGTAGTTTACTGCAGCTACATCAGACAAGTTATTCGGCTGTAGAGTTTCGGCTGATACAGCACGCAGGGTGATTCTGATTAAGGCTGCCTGCAATACGTTGAAACGTCGGTAGCTTTATTACATAACAAGGTAGCTTTTATTTATTTCTTTATTTTTTAGCTTGAAACAACTAAATACATCGAAAACGATGCATTCTACGAAAATAAATATTATAGGTGAAAAGTTAATATTAGTGAAGGGGACACCTCCTAACCATTCTTCCTGCATATTCTAGGCCAAAAAATACGTACGGTTTCTCAAACCATTGTTTCCCATGCGTGGTAGATAGTGCTGTAATCGACACATATCAAGTGTGCCTAAATTAAGAACTGACGCATTTAATTCTACATTTCATTTACGATGTTAATGTGACCCTTTGTGCTCTAACGTTGATACTGAAGTTCAAACGTGACCAGAGTGTTGCAAATGTGGTTTTACAGTACAAATTAAATGGCTAGGCAATGAAATTTCGGGCAAATAAGCTGCTTGTATGGTAATATAATTTTCTTAACCGTATGGGGTTGATTGTGGTGAGTCCCCAAAACCATCGGAACTTGATTTCGATGGCCGCCCTCCATCCTCGCCACCAGGTTGAGTGCTTTGGTCCGACAGGAGAAATACATTTGTAAATTTTTATTAAGAGGGAAGCGACATGTGAAGACGAAAAGTTGGAGAAGAAAGACGGACGGGACTGATGTATCGGTTTACTAGTGTGTTGTCATCCAACAGCCGTCACTCTCGGGCTGGCCGCTACGCGGCTACCGGTGGAATAAAAACAAGAGCGACTGTAACAAGGTAAAAAGTCCAGATTTAATGTATAGGTTGGTTAGGTATACCAGATTTGTAATATTTTGTGTGTTTTGTAATCCTGATACAGAGAAGTTAAATTTTTGAATCTGTTTTGTCAAACGCTGTCAGACTTTTTGTCATGTAACAATACAATGGTTTTTAATTACGTCAGTCAATGAGAATTGTAGAACGGTTGAGAAGCTCACCGATTTTGAAGTTAATGTAAAATGTTTCATATCAGATTTTTTCAAGGAGAATATTTTGAATACAATTTTCAAACTGAACCATTCGGTCTTAGCATGTCTCCTTATCAGTGCCTCATCCTCTTCCATCTCGTGTTTATTTATTTTTCAAAGAAATCATTTTTCAGTCAGATTTAGAAAAAATATTAATGTACTAGAACCAGAAAAGTATTAATGTTTGTAACAGTTTCAATGTCGGCAGCATTGCACAGCGCTGAGCCAATATCCAGTATTTTCACTGAACATTTGCAAGGTTATTCATTTATCAACAAATCTGTTGGTATTATTTGTATGAAGCTATTTTACGACCGGTATTGCACTTCGCCTTGCCAAGAGTGAATATTTTCTATGCCTACTGTGGAGAGAACAGAATATGAGGATTACATCAGCTGCGACTGTAGAGCTAAGGACAATTTATTTCATTGTTTATTTGCATATGGTATTTTGTCAGTTTATCGCACAGGGCCGTAGAACTCGGTGCTCACGAGACTGAGTAAATTTCAAAGGGATTGATGAACGCAAGTATTGGTTTTCCAGATTAAGTTGTTCAAATTTTTTTTTTTTTTTTTTTGCATTACATTAAAATTGATTAAGCACGCCATTTGTTCAACAACACATCATACAGTGTAGTTGCACGACAAAAACATTACGCATTTAATATTCTTTGGCAAACAGAAGCACAAAACTTTTATTAAGAACGTTACATATTCAGACATGTGTCAGCGTTGCACCCCTGCATGATTATGCCACAGGAGGGCGTGAAAGACGAACGTTGAAAAGCGTAACCACTCTTTGCTGCTTCGGATCACGTAAAAATTTCGCCGAATGGTTTTAAATCCCCCCCCCCCCTCTGTTCTACATAGGGTTGGGATCATGTTTAGTGTGGTTGCAACCCGATTATGTTCATCGAAAAGGGTTGAATCACCCTGTTGCTCATCGTACAACGAACTGTGGTTTTCGACCTCGAAATGTGTGTAAACGTCCCAAGAGAAGGGATGGTTTCATTGATGAGGCCTTTTCGTTTCGGATCTGAGCGGTGGCGTGTCTGAAATGCCCTAGGCCGCCCATAAGAAAACTACGTGATTTCGACGCTGGGCGTTGCAGTTCTGACTCCATCGCAAAGGCGTGAAATTAAGAATTGAAATGTGGGTAAGAGGGGCTGTGACGACCTTACCATCGCGTGGCACGTCCAGCGTGGCGTCGGTGGCAGTATGATATGATGAACTCGCTTTACACGTCACTTGAACTTATGAGCGGTGTTTTTTATTTTTTATTTTTTATTTTTTTTTTTCGAGTGTGTCGACACCTTGTTGTTTGAAGCGTCGTATAGCTCGAGGGTGATGTCGCAGGGCACTGCGCTTTGTACCATTACAGAGAAAGTCCGTAGGCATCTTTGAGCCAAAATTCAAATTTATACGGCAGAATCTGAGACAATTTTGGGATTATTCGAAAACTTTATCCGTTAATTCTGTTGGGCAGTGTAGTAATTCAAGTCTGGTTACTGATAGTGACAGTGTGCAGTCTGTAACTAATTATTATACACATGTATTGATGTTAGAACGATATTCACGTATGGTCCAGTAATTAATTCGTAGTACAGTGATATTCCTGTGTTGTTTACATAGACACGTAGGTCTTAATTGTTTTAATGTGACTAGAGAGTGATACCATCTGACATAATCCACTACCCGTTTTAGAGCACTAATTTCTACATCTACATACACATGGATACTCTGCAAATCACATTAAGTGCCTGGCAGAGGGTTCACCCAACAACCTTCACAATTCTCTATTATTCCAATCTCGTAACGCGCGGAAAGAACACCTACATCTTTCCGTACGAGCTCTCATTTCCATTATTTCATCGTGGTGATCTTTTCTCCCTATGTAGGTCGGTGTCACAAAATAATTTCGAATTCTGAAGAGAAAGTTGGTGATTGGAATTCCTTGAGAAGATTCCGTCGCAATGAAAAACACCTTTCTCTTAATGATGTCCAAGCCAAATCCTGTATCATTTCTGTAACACTCTCACCCATATCTCGCGATAATACAAAACGTGCTGCCCTTCTTTGAACTTTTTCGATGTACTCCGTCAGTCCTATCTGGTAAGGATCTCACACCGCGCAGCAGTATTCTAAAAGAGGATGTACGAGCGTAGTGTAGGCAGTCTCCTTAGTAGATCTGTTACATTTTCTAAGTGTCCGGCCAATAAAACGCTGTCTTTGGTTAGCCTTCCCCACAACATTTTTTATGTGTTCCTTCCAATTTAAGTTGTTCGTAATCGTAATATCTAAGTATTTAGTTGAATTTACAGCTTGTAGATTAGACTGATTTATCGTGTAACCGGACTTTAAGGAATTACTTTTCGCACTCATGTGGATGACATCACACTTTTCGTTATTTACGGTCAACCTCCAATTTTCGCACCATTCAGATATCTTTTTTAAATCGTTTTGCAGTTTGTTTTGATCTTCTGATGACTTTATTAGTCGATAAACGACAACGTCATCTGCAAACAACCGAAGACTGCTGCTCAGATTGTATTATGTAGATAAGGAACAGCAAAGGGTCTATAACACTACCTTGGGGAACGCCAGAAATCGCTTCTGATTTACTCGATGACTTTCCGTCAATTACTACGAACCGTGACCTCTCTGACAGGAAATCACAAATCCAGTCCCATAACTGAGACGATATTTCATAAGCACTCAATTTCACTATGAGCCGCTTGTGTGGTACAGCGTCAAAAGCCTTCCGGAAATCCAGATATACTGAATCGATCTGAAATCCCTTGTGAACACGTGAATAAAGAGCTTGTGTTTCTAAGTAACGATGTTTCCTAAATCCATGTTGGCTGTATATCAATAGACAGTTTTCTTCGAGGTAATTCATAATGTTTGAACACAATATATGTTCCATAATCCTGCTGCATCTCGACGTTAACGATATGGGCCTGTAACGTAGCGGATTCTTCTCGTCTGTATAGTTTTATCCTTCCATGAGTACCCTTGGCAGATGTTTATTTTGTTTACAACGATAAAGTGTTGTGACAGACACCAAATCACTATTTTGGGAAGTGTTGTGAGCTAAATTTTCATGGACGTTAATAAATGGCAAGACAATTTTATTTCCAGTCACTGTCGCGACAACGGAATAGCAATGTGTCAACGTTGAGATTGTGATGTAAAATAAAACTGTCCTGTAATAATTAAGAATTGTGTGGTGTGTATTGAACCGCGGACCTAGAAACGACGGAGAGGCTTCGTCCGGGCCGTAGCCCTCTGTGGTTCAGAACCCCACAACAGGCTACAGCAGTCCACTCACTCAACCGCCGCCCCACACCGAACACAGGGTTATAGTGCGGTTCGGCCCCCAGTGGACCTTTATTCGATGTTGGATCCTCGGTCCTTCATAATACCTTTTAGTGTATTTAGCAATACAGTGCATAGTGATTTCTTCGCGAATTAACAATACTGGGTGAATCTGCTACTATCACGGTCCGAACGACGCGCTTGCACGTTCAAGACGTTCCCTAAGCGACCAGTTTGTTAGTGAGAAGATATCATACTGCCACTGTTGTTCAACCTTATCATTCTGAAAGTGTTTCCAGAAACGAAAGTATTACGGAGACTGTGAATATGGTAGCTGCTAAGGGAGACAGCGACTTCATCGCGAGCTGTAGCAGTTTTCTCCGGCTTTGTCTGGCGTTCTCTCAGAACCGGAAAAGCAGAAACCTTCGACAGCCAACTCATCCTGTACCAAAACCGTTCCCTCTTTACAGCAGCCACGAAGAATACACACTCATCTATAGTCAAATTTTATTCACAGATTGCTTGTATTAGACAGGCAAAAATTTTATATGTATGCATCAATTCAAAAGAGTTTTTTTTTAATGCATTACCTTTGTTGTCTTTGTCAAAGACGTAAGTCAAAGAGCAACTTAATTAATTAATAATTTTTGTTTTAGCATAGCAGTTTCATTTTAGAGTGACGCCCGATTGAGAAGACTGCTTTGAGACCACAACGGGGACAGAGTGGCCGGCAGACTGATGCTGTATGGTTCATCTTAACAGATCATCTGAATGTCTAGGCTGCAGGCAAGCAACAACAAGTTCACCCGTCTGGAATCTAATACCTTCCTTTTCTGTAGAGTTTTCCTATTTCTATTAGTTATAGACGTATATTTTTTTTAAAAAAATTCATGTGTAAATTTGTACTGGTTTTATGTGTATATTTTGAAACTACGTGGGTCGTGTGAAGATTTTTTGTTTAGTGATATATGGTTAGGACACGCGCCCAGTCGAGAATGGAACGGGAACAGAATAAAACGGACAACATTCATTCACTTGAGGAAGTCCCTTCCACTGACAGTTCAATACCTGAATGACCACAGCTAGGACTGAGGAGTTTAACATTAAAGATCTGTTACTAATTATATCCCAAGCGGTGCAGACGTTAACTGCAAATCACTAATCGCTGTCTGCTAAAGTGCAATCTATAGCAACTGTACAGTCTAGGATGGCGTCCACGCAAGAATCAATGGCAGTAGAACAAGACAAAATTTCTACTATAGTTCATATTGTAGCAGTAGAACATGCACGCCTATCTGCTAAACAAGACAGTCTCGTTAAGCAGCAAGAGGCATTAGTAACTCAACAAGCAAATATCAGGCTAAGTATGCAAGAGTATATTGCTATGATTGAGTCATTGGCAACCAAACAAGACTGTAAGAGTTTGAGATGCGAAGTGGATCATTTAAGAGCATTCAGCAAAGTGATCTTGCTACGGAAATGGCAAATCTTAAACTGTACCAGGAGAAAGTTCCTGAGGAAATCTCCAAAATCCAAACCGAAGTTAAGGATGTTACCACAACCGTAGATTCTCTTGTGTCCAAACTGGAACTTGTTAAATCAGATTGTGTCGCAGCTATAGAAGAGAGGGTGACACGATGTGTTAATGAACAACTGCAACAAACTGTGCAAAACGTTCAACTGGCTAATGGATCAGATTCCACAACGATCCAGGTTGATAGTCATGTGGTAAGCCAACAATCTGATCAAGAGTTCTCGAAGTGGAAAGGTAATAAAACCAAATCGGTTGAAGAACGTTCCAAGTCACTAAAGGAAATAAGAGAGAGTGGTGCTGACACACATGTCATATTTTCCAACGAACCGAAGTAGAATGTGATGAATTCTGCGTCAGTGACGGGTAGCCCGACGCCTGCGACAAAAGGTGCACATGTGGTGTCTGACTCTATTTATGGGCCGGCCGGAGTGGCCGTGTGGTTCTAGGCGCTGCAGTCTGGAGCCGAACGATCGCTACGGTCGCAGGCTCGAATCCTGCCTCGGGCATGGCTGTGTGTGATGTCCTTAGGTTTGTTAGGTTTAATTAGTTCTAAATTCTAGGCGACTGATGACCTTAGAAGTTAAGTCGCATAGTGCTCAGAGCCATTTGAACCATCTATTTATGGTAATATACCACCCAACAATGTATACGCCCAAATGTTGATGGAGGAGAATCTCCTAAAGCACCGACAATTGCAAGCCTTCTGTCCCGATAAGAAAACTGTTAACCCCGTCGTTTTCATTCGCGGGTTCAGGGGTTTTTTACCCCGTGCATGGACTGATGCCCGAAAGATTTCTTTTGCCGCTGGCTACTTACAAGGAGAAGGTAGTTTATGGTGCACGGATATTATGGAAACCTGTGGCACCTACGAGGATTTTGAGCGAGCGTTTTCGAGTAGGTATTGGTCTAAGAGAATTCAAGAACGACTGAAAAAAGAGGTTTATAATCCAGAACCATTTTCAGTCAAGAGTGGGAATTTGCGTCGGTATTTTGAGAAGTACCTGAATAAAAGTGGATATTGAGACACTCCAGTCCCAGAGGTAGATATTTTGAAGATTATTAAGGAAAAATTACCGGTCGAGATACGTGAAAAACTCATTTGTGCTCCCGAACACAATGTCGAAGACCTTCTCTCTGTCGCGCGGCTTCCCCCATCTGAGGTTCGAGTCCTCCCTCGGGCATGGGTGTGTGTTTCGTCTTTGCGTAAGTTAGTTTAAGTTAGATTAAATAGTGTGTAAGCTTAGGGACCGATGACCTCAGCAGTTTGGTCCCATAAGACCTTATCACAAAATTCCAATTTTTTCTCTCTGTCGTCGACAACATCAACCTGTTAAAGGAAGACTTAAGAGGTACAAATCATGGGAATGGGTCGTCGACTAGTGTAAACAAGAACTTTGCACGTTACCCAGAATTGAGCGGCAATAATAATAGCAGAGCGCAGCAGAGCTCAGGTTTCCAAGCTCAGTATAACAAACAACAGCTGAACGGCGGCCAAAGATTGAATGCCAAAGCGGCGCATTTCCAACATCGCTGGGCGATAAAGAAACCTTACCAGCGATGATTCAACCCGATGCAATCTGCAAATCAAAGTAACCACAACCTACATGGTCAGAATAGTCAGCAATTCCATGGGAATAATCCGAACTGGCAAACCACAAAATATTAACCAGCAATCTTCAAATACAAATGACTGTAGAGAGCAACCGCCAGTGATTACGGATTTCTCTGACGAACCCAGAACCCATCTGTTAAACTAAAGACGACCGGATCGTGCCCCGGAGAATCGGTAGGGAGTGATGTAAACGGGTCTGGCAAGAGAGTTGTTATGTTCCAATGCAATGACGGACAGACTAGTAGATGACCTTATGCATGACGTCCAGCATTGTACAGCCAAGCATATTACAGTTCCTATACCGGCGATATATGCAGAAATCTCTGGCCATACCATTAAAGCAATTCTTGATACAGCTGCAAATGTGAATGCAATCTCCGCAGCACTGTTTGAGAAGTTGACACGACACCGGAAACTACCAGTCTTTCCTGTGAGTAATTGTGAAGTTATAGGTGCAATGGGTACCAGGGCACAGAAGGTAAAGATACATACTCTTATCGAATTAAGAATGGGAATTGTAGCGACTTTATGCACGTTACTAGTAATAAATAAATTAATAGAGGATTGGATTTTGGGTATTGAGAGTATTCTGGAGAAGGACGTAAAATTCAACTTCTCTGTGGGCTGTGCCTCTTCTAAGATATGATGAGAATGTGTGTGTGGCTCTGATCAGAGAAGACTGTAGCCACGGAAGATACTGTCGGGGTTCAACAATTAAGCTTGTAAGGTGTTTAAAGAAGAGTCGGAGATCAAATGCAGAAGAGGTTTATTTAGTATGCACATTACCTGATGTTATATCTCAAAAGACGTCTGAATCTGTCTGGATGATCGGCAGCGTAAACAATTGGCAGACTTATTGCCGCAGAATATCGATGTCTTTAGTGAAAAACCGAGTATAATGAAAGGCGATGTGTGTAACTTAGAAGTGTACCCACACAGTACACATTGCCAAAGTTTTCATCCTGTACCTTGGCGACTTCGACGATCTGTCGATGAACAATTGCAACAAATGTTGGACTGGAAGTTGATTGACCTATCCACAATCCCATACTGTAGTCCTTTACAGTATTGGTTGTCCCTAAACCAGGGGGATAAGTTTGACTAGTTTTTGGCGCAAGACAGATGAATAAGATTATAGTTCCTATCCGCACTCATCCAGAAAATATCGATGAGCTTATACAGAAGTTTCGTGGCAAGAAATTCCTTTCAACTTGTGATCTCAGAAGTTCTGGCAGATAATGCTAAGTCCTGAATCGAGGAAGTACACAGCATTTGTTTATGCAGGGAGAAGATACTTTTTAAGGTTCTTCCATTTGGCCTGAATGTTAGCTCTGGTGTGTTTATCCAGGCACTGGATGCTGTTTTAGGACCTGAACTGCGTAGTCAACTTACGCTTTTTGTCGATGACATTCTCATTGCTACATCGTCTTTGCAAGAACACATTAACCTCTTGGCCAGAGTCATAAATGCATTTAGTAAAGCAGGCATGACAGCTAACCTGCAAAAATCTCATTTTTCACTCGAACGGATCCATTTCCTCGGGCATATAATATGCAATAAGGGCATAATGCCGGCTTCAGCAAAGGTGAGCGCCACCAAGAATTTTCCCACGCCATCAAACAAGAAGCAGTTAAAATCTTTCACAGGAATGACGACCTTCTATAGGCGATTTTTAAACAAACAGGTGATGAACGCAGAGCCCTTACACCAGCCTCTACAAAAAAAACGTACCGTGGAGGTGGACAAATCACTGTGAAGTTGCATTCCAGCTTATCAAATACACTCTTATGCAAAATTCTTGCACCGCCCCGATATGACTTTGGAGTTTGGTTTGATGACTGATTCATCGAGCGTTGGTTTAGGTTGTTTTTTGTTTCAAATCATGGAAATCAATAATCAGCCAACGTTCTGTCCCATAGCTTAAGCAAGTCGCGTGTTATCATGTTGCGAGCACTTCTACACAATCACAGAATTGGAAACTTTGGCGGCTGTGTGAGCGTTTCAAAAATTCCACGATTACTTGTTTGGAGCAAGCACTACTGTGTACTGCGATCATCAAGCTCTCACATTGTTTCAACAATGCAAACTACTTCACGCTCGTCTATCGCGTTGGACCTTGGCTTTACATGAGTATAATTTCAGTGTTGTATACATAAAGGGACAACATAACCAGATCGCAAATGTTTTATCTAGACTACCTGATGGTTTGGAGAACATTACCACTGTGGAGGATGGGGAGAAGCAACATAGGATCTTGTTGATGAAAAGTTTGGAACCCAGGAGACATTATTTATACATACACTCCTGGAAATGGAAAAAAGAACACATTGACACCGGTGTGTCAGACCCACCATACTTGCTCCGGACACTGCGAGAGGGCTGTACAAGCAATGATCACACGCACGGCACAGCGGACACACCAGGAACCGCGGTGTTGGCCGCCGAATGGCGCTAGCTGCGCAGCATTTGTGCACCGCCGCCGTCAGTGTCAGCCAGTTTGCCGTGGCATACGGAGCTCCATCGCAGTCTTTAACACTGGTAGCATGCCGCGACAGCGTGGACGTGAACCGTATGTGCAGTTGACGGACTTTGAGCGAGGGCGTATGGTGGGCATGCGGGAGGCCGGGTGGACGTACCGCCGAATTGCTCAACACGTGGGGCGCGAGGTCTCCACAGTACATCGATGTTGTCGCCAGTGGTCGGCGGAAGGTGCACGTGCCCGTCGACCTGGGACCGGACCGCAGCGACGCACGGATGCACGCCAAGACCGTAGGATCCTACGTAGTGCCGTAGGGGACCGCACCGCCACTTCCCAGCAAATTAGGGACACTGTTGCTCCTGGGGTGTCGGCGAGGACCATTCGCAACCGTCTCCATGAAGCTGGGCTACGGTCCCGCACACCATTAGGCCGTCTTCCGCTCACGCCCCAACATCGTGCAGCCCGCCTCCAGTGGTGTCGCGACAGGCGTGAATGGAGGGACGAATGGAGACGTGTCGTCTTCAGCGATGAGAGTCGCTTCTGCCTTGGTGCCAATGATGGTCGTATGCGTGTTTGGCGCCGTGCAGGTGAGCGCCACAATCAGGACTGCATACGACCGAGGCACACAGGGCCAACACCCGGCATCATGGTGTGGGGAGCGATCTCCTACACTGGCCGTGCACCACTGGTAATCGTCGAGGGGACACTGAATAGTGCACGGTACATCCAAACCGTCATCGAACCCATCGTTCTACCATTCCTAGACCGGCAAGGGAACTTGCTGTTCCAACAGGACAATGCACGTCCGCATGTATCCCGTGCCACCCAACGTGCTCTAGAAGGTGTAAGTGAACTACCCTGGCCAGCAAGATCTCAGGATCTGTCCCCCATTGAGCATGTTTGGGACTGGATGAAGCGTCGTCTCACGCGGTCTGCACGTCCAGCACGAACGCTGGTCCAACTGAGGCGCCAGGTGGAAATGGCATGGCAAGCCGTTCCACAGGACTACATCCAGCATCTCTACGATCGTCTCCATGGGAGAATAGCAGCCTGCATTGCTGCGAAAGGTGGATATACACTGTACTAGTGCCGACATTGTGCATGCTCTGTTGCCTGTGTCTATGTGCCTGTGGTTCTGTCAGTGTGATCATGTGATGTATCTGACCCCAGGAATGTGTCAATAAAGTTTCCCCTTCCTGGGACAATGAATTCACGGTGTTCTTATTTCAATTTCCAGGAGTGTATTATAGATATTATTTATACATCTGTCCTCCAGCATCGAGGTGGTCATTGGTCTTTAATTTTGAATAAACTGAGTCAGCCAGACCAAGAGCAGGTTCGAATATTTTTCAAAGTAGTTGATAATGTTTTGTTCTACGGAAGGTCTGATACTTCAGGTAAGTGGTGTCTATGTAAACCAGAAGTTTACGTGGAAAACTCGCTATGTTTGGGGACATTTTAGCTTACTTGAATGTGCAAGAAAAATAGGTAGCTACTGTTACTTTCTGAATATCAGGAGAAGAGTACAGCAGATTTTATAGAAATGCAACGTTTGTCAGCTGACTAAGCCACGTAACAAAGATACAAAAGATGAGATGCACTCAGTCATTCCACATAATCCCTTAGATCTGATCTCTGTAGACATACGTGGGCCAGTTCCGAGGACAAGAGGAGGAAATAAATACATAGTTGGATTTTTGGATATGTTTTCTAAGTATGTAATGTAGTACCCAATTCGATCAGTCATCAGCAAATCCGTTATCAAGAAATTGTTTTCTGATTTTATTCCATCTGTTGGGAAGATACGAAAGATTCTGACAGACAATGCAACGATTTTCACTTGTTATACTTGGAAGAAGGTTTTACGGGAAGCAAATATTACACATGTCAAAACTTTATGTTACAATTCCGGAACGAGAGTTACATCGTTTTATGAGAACCTACTGGTCAACGAAGCACACTGATTGATCTGTTGCAAGACTTCACTACAATCTTAAATAGCCTACCCCATACAACTACTGGTTATACTCCGGAAGAATTACTCCTAAATACCGAAGAAAATAAGGAGTGGGTGCAGACATTTCTGAAGATACCCCGAAATAGGATCTCGTGGGAAAAAAAGGTCGTGATGCTTACCTCAGCATGAAGGAGAAAGCTCTAATGAGAAAGAGGAGACACGACGAGGGATTATGATGTTGAAGATTTGGTACTGTTGAGATCTCAAGATCTCCACGTCTGGAGAAGAGGGCCAGGAAGTGGCAAAGAATATACCATGGACGACATATTATTATAAAACTGCCACATACAGGTGCATATCTGTTGGCATATCCAAAGATATTGAAAATAAACGGTTTGTACCCCAATAAGGACTTAAAATGTTCTATAAATAATTCTGTGTATTCTCTTACTTGTATGTCATGATCTGTGTAACTATCTGATCTGTAAATAGCAGTTATTTAAGTTATGTAATTTGTTTCCTATGATATGTGTTGGTAATATGCCACCATTGTGTGCCATGAACTGGTGTTTTAAAATGAGTGAACTTTCAGTCCAGATGTAGGGATATAACTATGTGGTTTAGTTATGGTTACTTTCACCATGCTTGATTTTATTGGCGGTGTTAGTACTTGTAGGATAATCTGTACTTTTTTTTTTTTTTTTTTTTTTTTTTTTTTTTTTTTTTTTTTCTTTTTTGGTCCTGTAGCTTAAGCCATTTCCTGCAAGTTTCTGATTTTGTGTCTCGCGTTAAGTGAGTTTCGTGGAATGGGTATCCTATCCCTTTTCCTGTTCTTTTGTCCTTTATTAGTCTACTTTTCTAGCGTTTTTTGAACCTTCAAATGGTTAGACAATTTTTTCCGTGCTGCTAAGGTTATCACAAACGGAGGATTGTTGCAAAGGTAAAATTTGAAAACGTAATGTAACAATGTGTGTTGTATTCTGTCGCGATTACTGTGTCTCAGGCTAACTAGTGACTGTTCTGGACAGTATTCTTCGGAATTGTGCGAAATCGCCTTCAGCGATATAAAGACAGTGAACTTTGTTCCTGTGAGTTGTTTTAGGCCTGTGTCCTGTCTGACAATCAAACTTCAATGGAAGTGTTGTAGATTGACAGTGACGTTATTGTTTTTGTGGTGTTAGGAGGACTAGTGTCACAATGCACAAGACAGTGATCCATCCTGCTCGTGCGGTAGCGTTCTCGCTTCCCACGCCCGGGTTCCCGGGTTCGATTCCCGGCGGGGTCAGGGATTTTTTCTACCTCGTGATGGCTGGGTGTTGTGTGCTGTCCTTAGGTTAGTTAGGTTTAAGTAGTTCTAAGTTCTAGGGGACTTATGACCACAGCAGTTGAGTCCCATAGTGCTCAGAGCCATTTGAACCATCCTGCTCACTCGCTAGTACACATGTAACTGTTTGTACCAATCTTCTCTGAAGAGTTCTAGTGTCATTTTTGAATTTAACTATGGATACTCTGGACAACGTATCTGGTGTTGCGAAGGTATCTCAGTGTACACTATTTTCACCGTGCTGTGTTTTGCTGGACACTCTAGAGTGCAAGTACAAACACGAAGCGAAGTGGACTGTTTATTCACAGGAGCGAGTTGAACGCTAACCCGCTTTATTTCAGATAAGTGCTGTAGTTCGCTTTTTTGTCCTTGCTCGTACCTTGTTGCATGTCGCGAGAACTTCTATCCTGGCGCTGAGAGGCCTCAGTGGTTCCATCCCAGTCTCTACTAACAGCTTCGCATCTAACCACCTGACCAGACATCACCACCGACTACCATTCCATTCCGATGTCTTGTAGCTTCTCACCATGTGCTGTACCATCGGCATCGCAACGTCGACATCGTGCTATTATCACCGCATCGTCGTCATAACATCCATGATCTTGTGTTGTATGAATAACTCCGTTTTCAAAGACACTAAACAGTTATGTGACCATTTAAACGATTTTCTGTATCTTTTTTTTGGTTCCCTTACTACGTAACATTTTTTATTCATGCTGAAAGCCAACATGTTCGGTCTGGCGAGGCCCATTGCGAAGTTTTGATCTCGCGTTATTTTCGATTATTGGTGCCAACCAGTGATTAGAATCAACAACTACCTGAAGCTCAAAGATACTATTTAGAATCAACAACTATCTGAAGCTCATGTATACTATTTGGACACATAATTGTGTTGTAATGTCCCTATGTAATGTAATATGATTATAACATTCCGGCTGCGAGTACCTGCGATGATGTACTACCGTAATTTGATACGACAACGCTCTTTGCTCTGACGACAACGCTCTTTGCGTTGAGCATCTATGAGCATCTAGATCAAAAGATGAGCATCTATGCTTTCTTGTAATTGTTGCAGATGAGAAATGCCGATTGGACATCGTGCCTTTTTGAGGTTAGAAAGGTTTCCATATTAAAGTAATTTGAAGTGCAGAGGCCAACATGTAATCGCGATTATCAAGAATAAAAATAGAATTTGTGGAAAAAAGGAAGGTAAATATTTTTACGAACCTTTATTCGATGTTGGATCCTCGGACCTTCATAACAGCTATTAGTGTGTTTAGGAATACAGTGCATATCGATTTCTTCGCGAATTAACAATACTGAGCGAATCTGCTACTATCACAGTCCGAACGACGCGCAATATTTCGCCGTCAGCTTGTATGTTCAACACGTTCCCTAAGGGACCAGTTTGTTAGAAGATATCATACTGCCACTGTCGTTCAACATTATCATTCTGAAAGTGTTTCCAGAAAAGAAAATCTTACGGCGAATGTGAATGTTATAGCTGCAAAGAGAGACGGCGTCTTCAGTCCGCCGGGGTAGCTGAGTGGTCAGTCTGCCTTCGGCAGTGACACAGTGCGGACCGTGTTGCCTGCCGGCCGCGCTGCGGTGCGCGCGCCTGTTTGTTTACGCCGGAGCAGCTTCGCGTGTGCGGTGTTGTGAGTCTAGAACGAGATGGCACACTCGTACAGAAAAACGACTTTGAAGTTCAGTTTTGCGAACGACTATACACGACCAAAGGCACACGAGATTGAACGTTTCTTCAGAGAAGAGGTAAAAATCGATCCACAGGAAATCGTGGGAATCAATTTATCGCTCGTTTCAAGCGTCGTCTATGTCAAGCTTGTTGACGAGGCTGCTTGCGAAAGACTTCTACAACGATCACCGAACGGGTATCGTTTCTGTCATGCCGACGGGAATGTTGGTGCGGTTACAGTCGATCACGCGGGAATGGGGATCCGCACTATACGAGTCTTCGAACTTCCGTTTGAGGTCCCGTCTGAACTTGTTACCGACGCCTTTCGACCATACGGTACAGTTCTATCCCATGTGGCCGAAAAATGGACGAGTTTTACCACGTACCCCGTTTTAAATGGGGTGAGACAAATACGGATAGAACTGCGCAAGCACGTCCCCTCTTATTTGTACATAGGAGGTTGTCGAGCGATTATAATCTATGATGGGCAACCTCGCACTTGCTCGGGGTGCGGGAAAGAAGGTCACGTCCGCTCGGAATGCCTCCAGCGACGTTTAGTGCAAACTCCACGGGATGACGTTCAGGCGCCACAACCGACGACTGTCTTACCGTTGACCTTTGTGGAAGCCCTGAGAGGCGACGTGAGGGAGACTTCCGATGGGCACCAGCAGCTGCCCCCTATAGAGAACATGGACGCCAACGGGCTGGAACTCCGACCACCGGTTCCGCCACAGCAGACACAGGACACCACAGAAGAGATGCAGCTGACGGCCGCTCCAGGCTCATCCGTGGTGGCTGCCAGTGCTTCCAACGAGAGCGTGATAGGCCAGGCCCAAGACGGAGGATACGCAACCCCAACAGCCGATGCGGAAGCAAGGCAACGGAAACAGCGTTCGCCGAAGAGAAGAAAGAAGCGTCGACTGACTTCTGCTGACGATAGCCATAGTCCCGAGGGGACAGTGGACGACAACGACAGTATCGACCTGAGACCAGTGGATTCAACAGATACCGAGATGACGATGCAGGAACTACACAGCGACGATAACTTGAACTCTCCTTCTGGTAACCGGAAGGCGGAAGTGGAGATGACAACTGTCCAACATCAGAGCGATGACAACGTTACCTCCCATCCTTCGACCAGTTCCGGAAATATGCTGGGGGACTGGGCGCAAGAAATGGACCAACAGGATCAGGATGAAAATACGAACGCGACGATTGAGGACAGTCCTGGCCAAAGGCCGGGAGGGGTCGGGAAATGTTGACCAACTTAGTGTGTTGAGGAGCGCCGGGGGTGCAGATGGACGCTTAATGACACCGCCCTACAACTGATGAACACAAGCCAGGCGTACCGCATTGCCACGATAAACATTAATGGCATACGGACACCGCTTAAAATTCAAATGCTGAAAGATATGTTACGCGCTGCGGACGTGGATATTGTACTCCTACAAGAAGTGCGTTTCACATCGCCGCCAGAGTTCTACGGTTACGAGGCACATTATTCAGTGCACGATGAAAGTGGATGCGGTGTGGCGATTCTCACCAGTGAAGGAATAGAAGTGGAGGACGTCAGGTCTCTCCCTTCGGCACGCGGCATAGCGATCACTGTCGACGGCGTTCGTTTCATCAATTTGTACGCACCATCTGGCTCCACAAAACGAAGAGAAAGGGCGACTTTTTACACCGAAGAGATAGCACCGTTGTTCGCTGGACGCTTTGATAACTATATAGTGGGCGGCGACTTTAATTGTGTCGTCGACAAAAAGGACCAAGTACCTCATTATGTGCCATGCATGGAACTGCGTGCGTTGATTACCGAAATGGCGCTTCTGGATACCTGGGAACTGCAGCATGGTGACAGACCGGGTTATACGTTTGTCACGGGACACTCGGCGAGTAGACTTGATAGAGTGTACGTGACACGCGCTCTACGGACGACGATACTGGATGCCGAAATCTGGCCAGCGGCTTTTACGGATCATATGGCGTACGTCTGTACGATTTCACTAACGCGTCAGAAGATATGGCGGAGTAAAGGTCACTGGAAAATGAATTGTGCACTTTTGCGTGACACTGAATGTCACCGGTCGATAGAGGCGGCCTGGGAGACCTGCGTTCGCCGCCAACGAGCATACACCTCGGTTCTCCAGTGGTGGGTTAAATGCGCAAAACCAACGTTACGGCGAACGTTGATACGATACGGGCAGGACAAATCGCAGTGGAACCGCACAACGGCTGATTTTTATTTTACAGCCCTGAGGGAGCTGATGACCCAACAACCATCGCCGGAAAGGCACACGGCCATGCGCAGGATAAAAGCCAAGTTATTACAGCTGACGAGACTAAGAATGGAAGGTATAATGGTCCGGGCGAGACTGGCGGATACAGTTGCTGCCGAAACCCCCTCCATGCACCACGTGGTACGTGAACGCCAACGACGACGCAGGACTTTGATCAGGGAACTAATCTCTGAAACTGGCCAGCAAGTTGTGCACCAGCGTGATATTGCGCATGTGTTTACCGACTATTTCCGCCAGTTATATGGACCTGTACATGTGAACCACGAGACACTACATGATGTCATCTCGGAAATGCCCGATAGAGGACCACCACTGGATGCAGAGACTTTCATCACAGCGATAACAGAGGACGAGCTGACAGACGCAATTGCCAGGGGGGCTCCGAACAAGTCCCCAGGACAGGACGGCTTCCCAATTGAATTTTACCGCGCCTTTGCATACCTCATGGGACGGACCTGGATTCAGATGTACAACGAACTCCTGTTACCGCAGACTGAGATACCTGCCGAATTCACGGAGGGTATCATCATCCCAATACCCAAACCACGCGGTGGCAGAAATCCAGGAGATTATAGACCACTCACTCTCTTGAACTGCGACTATAAGATTTTCGCGCGCATCCTTGGGGCTCGCCTGCGGTCTTCACTTTCTGATAGACTCCTCATAGAACAAACTTGCCTCGGCGGTAAGAGCAACGTACATACGGCGCTCAGTGACTACCGAGATATCATCGCGTTAGCAGCGGCATGCCGAGTGCGTGGGGCACTCGTCGCTATTGACTTCGATCATGCATTCGACAGAGTGGATCATACCTTTTTGCATGCGGTGATGGGCAGATTGGGAATCCCACAGGCCTTCATCCTAGTGATCATGCGACTGTTACACGGCGTACGATCCAAGGTCTCGGTGAATGGGCGGGGCACTGACTACATCGTTATTTCAAGGTCAGTTCGTCAAGGTTGCCCCCTTTCGATATTTTTGTATGCAATGGCTTTGGAACCCTGTCTATATGGTCTCCGAAGACGGTTGGAGGGAGTGCCGTTGCCACAACTGACCTCTCATTGCCGCGCTTATGCTGACGATATGATGCTGGTGGCACGGACAGGCGAAGAAGTACGTACGGCGTTGGCATGGATACAGCGATATGGGATGGCGGCAGGAAGCGTGCTTAATCTACAAAAAACACGCTGCATGAATGTCGGTCGAGGATTACAACCGGGGGAGGAAGGCCCGCTCATCTTGGTTAAGACCATAAAATGCCTAGGTATTACGTTCCACACGGATGTGCAGCGGACAGCAGCGGATAACTACCGACGCATATTGAAGCTGATGCGGACAATGGTGCTGTTACAGAAATTAAGAGCGTTGGATATGATTCAGAGGGTGACCTATGTTAACGTATACCTAGCACCGAGACTCACTCACGTAGCGCATGTCCTGCCTTTAACGCGCACAATGGCATCACGGATACAAGCAACTTTCGGAACCTACGTGAGTGTGGGACACCTGTTTAAGATCCGATACACAACGCTTACGCTACCACCTGGAGAGGGTGGACTTGGTCTAGTGAACGTATATGAAAAGGCACGGGCGTTATTCGTCAGTACGATTTTCCGACAGTGGCGCGGTCACTTTCGCAATATCTCGGGTGCGTTGGCCGACGTACTAGCGCCCACTTCAATGCTGCCCCCAGTCGATGTGGGCCATATTTCACCGAAGCTGTCACATTTCAAGTCCTTTTTTTTGGAGCTTAGCTATGTCAGAGATTTCTTCCCAACAACACGACTACCGACGACGCGAGACGTATACCAACTCTTACTGCGCCGGTGCCCCAGGAATACCCTGGAAAAGAAGTACCCAGACAAGAACTGGCGACAGATATGGCGCGTTATACGGAACGTTTACCTCCCAACGTCGGTACGCTCAACATGGTATGTGGTGATAAATAGGAAGTTCGCAACGAATCAACGGCGGCACGCGATTCATTTGGCAGACACTCCACTATGTTTAGGCTGCGCAACAGTGGACACTGATGAACATCGTTTAACATGTAGTGGGACGGCTCCAGTGTGGCACTTGGCACAACAGATATTGGCGTTCCTGTTACGCTCCGCCCCTCACACAATTTCATCAGACACGCTTTTTTTCCCCCAAGAATATTATTTCCCGGTCCAAAAAACCAATGCAGTGACATGGGTGCGGGGAATGGTGGTGGGCTACGTGTATAATGAATCGGAAAAGGACAAAATTGATTTTTGGCATTTTCTCCTGGATGGACACACGAAGCTGCAACAGCATAAGAAATATAGACAAGACTTCGCTAATTACTTGTGCCTTACATTTACCGACCCGCCGGCCAGATGGGGTGTGACGGGTGAGAGATGAGATAGACGCAGAAGCCGAGATAGACATCGATCACACTACACGGACCCTTAGTTCATTTCGAGAAGACGACCCAGTCTTACACCAACGTCTGGAGAACGAGTCGATAGATGGCTCTCTTGCTCTATCGAACGTCGGGTCGTGAGCAGGTGTCGCCCCCGACACGAATTTCATTTCATTGCTACAGGAGCATGTTTCTTTTGTATTTGTACTATCCGCAATGTCTTCATGTCTTTCATTTGGGAATTTTCAGTTTTATTCATTTCATTAATTAATTAAAAAAAAAATAAAGTGGTCAGCGTGACAGACTGTCAATCCTAAGGGCCCGGGTTCGATTCCCGGCTGGGTCGGAAATTTTCTCCGCTCAGGGACTGGGTGTTGTGTTGTCCTAATCATCATCATTTCATCCCCATCGACACGCAGGTCGCCGAAGTGGCGTCAAATCGAAAGACCTGCACCAGGCGAACGGTCTACCCGACGGGAGGCCCTAGCCACACGACATTTCCATTTATCGCGAGTTGTAGCAGTTTTCTCCGACTTTTCCTGGCGTTCTCTCAGGACCGGAGAAGCAGAAACCTCCGACCGCCAACTCATCCTATACCTAACCCATTCTCTTTTTACAGCAGCCACGAAGAAAACACATTAATCCAAAATTTTTTCACACATTGTTTGTATTAGACAGGTAAAATTTTTTGATTTACGCATCTAGGAAAAAAAATCAAAAGAGAGTTTTTTTAATGCATGACCTGTGTTATCTTTGTCAAAGACAAAAGTCAAAAATTAATAATTTTTGTTTTGGCGTAGCAGCTACACTTTTCTCACCAATAAAAATATCCTCAAACTCGGTCTGTGGAACAAACACCGCATCTAATCTGCTTTAATCTAAACATATCCACGTCGAGAAAAGCACAGCGCAGTGTAATGATCACCATTGTGTGACTTTCCATACAGTGCTATTGAGTAACAAAATAGCACAAGAAATAAAATTTGAGACCGAAAAGCAATGTATAGTAGAAAAAGCTACCATTTAATAATGCCATACGGTGTTTACCACAGCTGGAGAGTGAACAAATAAAACTGCCGGCCGGAGTGGCCGAGCGGTTCTAGGCGCTACGGTCTGGAACCGCGTGACCGCTGCGGTCGCAGGTTCGAATCCTGTCTCGGGCATGGATGTGTATGATGTCCTTAGGTTAGTTAGGTTTAAGTAGTTCTAAGTTCTAGGGGACTGATGACCTCAGAAGTTAAGTCCCATAGGGCTCAGAGCCATTTGAACCATTTGAAAAAAAAAAAAATAATAATAATAAGTTAGCTGTTGTAACTGTCCATTTAGGTCTCTGGTATTGCTCCTAGACCTACGTTTTGAAATGTATTTAGTCAATTCTCTTTCCTTTCATGATCTCACACAACTTCCAGGTACTACTCCCTGTTTTTGCTCCGTGTTAAGCTATGTGGTAAACACAGTACCAGAAAAAAAAATAGTACACCTGGAAAGACGACATCGATTTTGATCCGATGACGACATGTGCCACCTAGAAGGTTGTAGAGGTACTGGTAACGATTTCAACGTCGCCCGCCAACCGATACAGTAGTGGCATAACTACAGGTAACAGAGCGCCAACTGTGTTAACCATTTAACAGGAAATACTCACAGCCAGAGGGTTCAGTATGGTGCACATGTGTGGGGCAAGCAGGCAACCATGCCACCGGAGACTCACTCGTTCTGCTACAGCCAACTGAGCAACTGTGAAAGGGATCAGATTGCGGTTTTCCGAGCGGCGGGATGGTCGTTTCGGAGAAATGCCACATAAGGTGGTCGTGCTGCCTCAGTTTTGCAACAATGCTGGAATAAGCGATCATGTGAACGTCTTCACACCTGCAGACGAGGTTCTGGAAGTCCATGCAACCCAGGATAGTCGTACTGTAAGGGCAGCAGTGGCATATGGTACAGCTAGCAGAGCACAGATAAAAGGACTCGTGAGCCTAGACATGTCAACACGAACTGTTGCAAACAGGTTATTAGCGGTGGCACTACGGGCACCCACACCTCTAGCCCGTCTTTTACTCACAATACAGCATCGACGTGCAAGACTCGAATAGTGCCTTCACAGGGTCAATTGGAAGATAGAATTGCGCACTGTGGTCTTCCAGCGATGAAAGCACATTCCGCCTGCACAGAAGCAATGGTCGTTCGCATTTGCGATGTAGACCAGTAAGCGATGTCCCGTAGAGAGCGTTCATCCAAAACACACTGGGCCGTCCCAGGTCTTATGGCCTCAGGGGCGATAACCTACAGCTCTCGCTCACCTTCGGTGTTTATAGAGGGGGCGCTAATCACCCCTCGGTACATGCAAAATGCTGTTAGTTCCGTTCTTTTGCCATTCTTCAACAGGAAGGTAACGTGTTGCTCCAACAGGATAATGCTTGCCCACACACTGCTCTGCAAGAAGTGCAGCAACTTTCCTGGCCAGCACGATTTCCGGACCTCTCCAATCGAGAACGAGTGGGATATGTTGAGTGCTACTGACAAGAGATTTCAGATCGATTCCGTATTTCAGGATTTCCGGAAGGCTTTTTAGACTGTACCACACAAGTCGCTTGTAGTGAAATTGCGTGCTTATGGAATATCGTCTCAGTTATTTGTGATTTCCTGTCAGAGATGTCACAGTTCATAGTAACCGACGGAAAGTCATCGAGCAAAACAGAAGTGATTTCTGGCGTTCCCCAAGGTAGTGCTATAGGCCCTTTGCTGTTCCTTATCTATATAAACGGTTTGGGAGACACTCTGAGCACCGGTCTTAGGTTGTTTGTAGAGACACTGTCGTTTATCGACTAATAAAGTCATCAGAATATCAAAACAAATTGCAAAACAATCTAGAAAAGATATCTAAATGGTGCGAAAGTTGGCAGTTGACTCTAAATAACTAAAAGTGTGAGATCATCAACATGAGTGCTAAAAGGAATTCGTTAAACTTCGGTTACACGATAAATCAGTCTAATATAAAAGCCGTAAATTCAACTAAATACCTAGGTATTACAATTATGAACAACTTAAATTGGAAGGAACACATAGAAAATGTTGTGGGGAAGGCTAACCAAAGACTGCGTTTTATTGGCCGGACACTTAGAAAATGTAACAGATCTACTAAGGAGACGGCCTACACTACGCTTGTGCGTCCTCTTTTAGAATACTGCTGCGCGGTGTGGTATCCTTACTAGATAGGACTGGCGGAGTACATCGAAAAAGTTCAAAGAAGAGCAGCACATATTGTATTATAGCGAAATATGGGAGAGAGTGTCACAGAAATGATACAGGATTTGGGCTGGACATCATTAAAAGAACAGCTTTTTTCGTTGCGACGGAATCTTCTCGCGAAATTCCAAATTTTCTCAAATGGTTCAAATGGCTCTGAGCACTGTGGGACTTAACATCTGAGGTCATCAGTCCCCTAGAACTCAGAACTACTTAAACCTAACTAACCTAAGGACATCACACACATACATGCCCGAGGCAGGATTCGAACATGGGACCGTAGCGGTCCCAATTTTCTGCTCCGAATGTGAAAATATTTTGTTGACCTACATAGGGAGAAACGATCACCACGATAAAATAAGGGAAATCAGAGGTCGTACGGAAAGATATAGTGCAGATGTTTGCTCTTTCCGCGTGCTATACGAGATTGGAGTAATAGACAATTGTGAAGGTGATACGATGAACCCTCTGGCAGCACTTAATGTGATTTGCAGAGTATCCATGTAGATGTAGATGTAGACGAGAAATTCTCATGCGACTCGTCAACCAACAGCTCTTACAGAGCTACATGAACAAGTAGAGCAGGTGTGTCATAATGTATCTCAGGACACTATTCGCCATCTGTACGATCGATTGGCTGCCAGAGTCAGTGGCTATGTTGCCACCTGTGGAGGCTACACTAATATGGGTGTTTCAGCATGGGTCAGTACCTGGTGCTTCAGAACCGCTTCTGCTGTTGATGTGTAAATGTAATCATTTCATGTGCTCCACATGCACTGTTGCAACAGTAAAGCTTGTGTGAAATGGAAACATCTAAATGGATGTACCATCCTTTTATACAGTGAAGTGTATCGTTGGTGATTTGGATGCATTAACTTCATAGAGTGAGGTATGGCTGAATGGGAAAATTAGGGGACTTCACGCCCTAGAACCCTTGTAGCTGGTTGGTGGGTTCTACACACGATGCGCAGTAGCAGAAGGCAATGGAAGTGCAAGTAATGCACATGGAGTAGCTTCGATTAGTTCGTTTTGGAGTTTGATGGTGGGACTAGTGGAGATACATACTGGTCTGAAGATGGTCTTTCTGTAACAAACGGTTACCAGGAAAATAAACACTTATTTTTTAACTAAAGTTCAGTCTTGATCACAACACTTACGTCTCAATAACATAGGTGACCGGTTTCGGTTATATTTATATAACCATCTTCAGACCTGTGAATTAATTTTAGAAAATACTAGAGACAAATCTTAAAACAAAATGAAAAGGGTCTAATGATGACAAAATTTTAACAAGATAAAATAAAACTTTTTATACCCATGGCTTCCTTGGAGGATGGTAGGCGGAGCTCTCTTCAGCTGCTACGAAGTCAACTGATGGTTATGAGTGCTGAGTATGAGCTTAAATATGCAGAGGCTCTGCCTACTTCCTCTCACAGTGTTTCACAACTGCCAATCAGCGTTCATAATACGACGCTATCGTCAAAGTATAAAAACACGAAATACACTAATAACATAAAATTGATTCATTTAACAGATAGTTAGTATGTGTAAAACTTATTTATATTTTAGATAACAACGGTAAACTACAATGAGTAATAGCTGTGCCCTCTATGAGCAACCTTAATACTATTGCAGTGTCAGTTAAATCAAAGATGTAAAAGTCCTTGGAGTTGTGGTGTATATCGATTATACCGCGTCGCCTACATCAAAATTGCATCTTTGATGGATGTTCCAGAATCGTCTTACTTTAACTGTATTTTTCATAGTGACATTCTTTACAACAATAGGGTAGCAGCCAAGGGTACGTTCCGCATTATGTATGTCTGAATAACTGATGAGACCGTTGATTAAATATTTAGATCTCATCGATCTAATAGTTTTTATAATAATCAATCTCAATTTAAAAAAAATTGTATGTTGTATAGCATATTTTTCATGTGGTGTCACCGCCAGACACCACACTTGCTAGGTGGTAGCCTTTAAATCGGCCGCGGTCCGTTAGTATACGTCGGACCCGCGTGTTGCCACAGTCAGTGATTGCAGGCCGAGCGCCGCCACACGGCAGGTCTAGAGAGACTTCCTAGCACTCGCCCCAGTTGTACAGCCGACTTTGCTAGCGATGGTTCACTGACAAGATACGCTGTCATTAGCCGAGACGATAGTTTAACATAGCCTTCAGCTACGTCATTTGCTACGACCTAGCAAGGCGCCATTATCAGTTGCTATTGATCTTGTGATTCATGTACCGTCAGACCGACGTTCACCATTAATGGATTAAAGTTAAGTGTTCCACCAGCTACGTCCGTTTTTCTAAATTCTAATTTCCTTGTTCTGTTCTAGACCTCACGCCAGCCTGCGTGAGCTAAAACGCGTGCCTTTCGGCTTCCTCTGTTAGCACGGTGTTGGCTCTCCTGCCAACCCACAACATTTCATACATAGCTTTTGCCATGGGTATAACTAGTCTTATATTTTAAAACAAAAGAGTAGGTGCATCTTCAATATAAAATTTCGTCAGAAAGGTCGTAAAAATATTTTTCGCGAAAATCTAATTGTTCATTGAACAGCATTGATGATTTGGTTTTTAAATGAGCATATATCTCGATTTCTTCTAAGACATTCATAAGTAAGCCTTTATTTGCATAATGAAGAACTTGTAGATTCTGCTCTACTGTGCCCTCAGCATGGCTATTAAATGTTATGTGATGGGCGAATACAGATTTCGTTCGTGAGGTACCCGACGTATGTTCTTTGTACCTTACTGCAAAATTTCGACCTGAAATAGTGTGAGAGGAAGTAGGCGGAGCCTATGCATTTTTATGCTCATGCTCACCACTCATAACCATCAGTTGACTTCGTAGCAGCTGAAGAGAGCTCCGCCTACCATCCTCCAAGGAAGCCATGGGTATAAAAAGTTTTATTTTATCTTGTTAAAATTTTGTCGTGATTAGACACTTATCATTTTATTTTAAGTTGGTCTCGAGTATTTTCTAAAATTAATACGCAGGTCTGAAGATGGTTATATAAATATAACCGAAACCGGTCACCTATGTTATTGAGACATAAGTGTTGTGATCAAGACTGAACTCTAGTTAAAATATAATACTTTATTGATCATTGTTCCAAAAATGTTTACCAAAATTCTAAACAAACACTTGTTGCGCTCTAGACTAACCTTATTTTCTAACTTATGCTTGGATTTCAGCTGTTGTCATCCGTATGTCCGCCAGAGCCAGTCGAACAATCTTTCTATTCTCGTGTTGTAGTCATCCTGGAAAGACTTCTGCCGACTCTCCGTGCCACATTGCTGCTCTGAAACCATCTCATCATGACACATTTAGCTGTCATTGTACTGGAGCCAGTGTCGTGTACGATCTGTCAGTATGACGCTCCCGTGTCGCTAGTGCCAATGACTCGATCTTCCGCAAAGTCAGAAAGATTGGTACAAGGTGCAGGCCCACCTCATCTGGGTATGCTGTAACGACCTCCAGTAACATTAGACACTCCCAATAACAAGTATGTACGCACTCCATTCTTCATCAACAGGAAAATCTTTCTCGAGTACTGAAAATAAGCTCACATGAGGACAAAATTTTAATCACCGTATCCCACACTAAAAGCATGGTGACAGTCAAGTAAGAGCGAACATTAAGATGTATATTAAAATACTAACGGAAGTAAACGAATGTTGCTATTTGAGCAATACTATAAAATCGTATAGTCAAATCATGTTCAAAAAGGCTAAATAGCGGAATATTTTGCAGTAGCTTTTTGACAAGGTTTCTACATGTTTTAGAGTGTGCTGCATGCGAATTTTCGAAGTCTCACCAAAATTTCGACTCACAAATGGGGAAGAAAGAAAAAAATCTTGAAAGATGGGAACTTTTTTGGATTTTTTACTTCTAACACGGAAACGACGCAGTTTTCGGCAACATTGACTATTTGTGAAAACAAAGAGGATAAAATTTTCCACAAAACAGGTCTGAGTGAGGTTCTTCCTCACACTAAACGTACGGCGTGAAGCGTGTGTTGAAGATAGCCGCATTTCAAAGCTGCCGTTGAGACGGGGTAAGATGTTTTGAGATACCAATGACCTACCCCTCCTGATAGGAGACGGCTGGTCCTATGTGTTGGTCTCCTGCACTGGCAGCTGTTTATATTTCGCCCCCGAATGGTTGTTCAGAAGGTATTTTCGGTCGATAAATTCAGTTTAAATGTATAAAATGGTTATAAATAAAGAGTTCATGTGAGATCTACGTGATGATATAATGGATGATGGGACAAAAAAAGTCGTCAGTTAGGCCCGAAGTGGGCTGGAAGAATGTTCATGAGACAAGTAAGGAGAGGATGGAAGTGATAGTTATCTGCTGAAGAGAAAAATTGTGGTAAAATACGTGAACCATGTCGAAGAAAGCACACTAACGAAAAACTGGCTGGCTGGCTCTGAGCACTACGGGACTTAACATCTATGGTCATCAGTCCCCTAGAACATAGAACTACTTAAACCTAACTAACCTAAGGACAGCACACAACACCCAGCCATCACGAGGCAGAGAAAATCCCTGACCCCGCCGGGAATCGAACCCGGGAACCCGGGCGTGGGAAGCGAAAAACTAATTGCTGCGGAAGTTAAGAGGATTGTGGATGTGTGCAGCCAAAATTAAAGCTCTATCTGCTTGACTGGATTTTTATTTCAAAATGTACTTTTTTGTGTGCATCGTCTATTACGTCAGGATTTGTGGCTCAACAAAACAAGCCTCCAACCAGTCGACGGAAGTGCTTTGTGTGCTTAAGCTTGGATACGAAAGACTGTTCTGAACCTTGCTGAGTCAAAACTATGAATCTGGACGCTCAGTAATACGTCGGAGAAGACCAGTTCCTGACTCGGCTGCAGCTGATGTCCGGTACGACATCAAACGCATGAAGGCCTTGCTCGGTAATCCAAAACATTCAGAAAAAAATAACGAGGTTTATATTCCACAAAACTGATGGTAGTATGCAGAAAATATTCAGCTCAGTGAAAATGATGAGGAGTGTCAGTTTTCCCTTCAGCAGTTAACAGACCAGACCCACAATGACTAACATCCCGATGCCAAAAAACAGTGAAAGGTCGACTATTGGAGATCTATGGAAGTTATGTTGTGACTGCTTCATCTGTGAAGAGATCAGCTGTTGTTTCTTACAAAATCACGGGGTACAAAATTCTTACAGATATTTAGTGTTAGTCAAAACGTTCATCTCCAGAGGAAGAGCGTCGAAATGCGATTGAAACAGCAGCATACATATTTGTTGACAGCACAACGAAATATTTCCCTCCAGACCAGTTTCTTGAAGAAAATGGGGTCCTTATCCCTGATATGCCCAAAATTTCGTTAATCGAATAGCGATGAAGAAGAAGTGAGGAAACATGAATAAATGGAAGACCAAACGTACGGCCGTAGCATACAGCATAGTGGCAACTGTTGTACTCGGCTCTTTCTTGTCAGCATTGAAAGTTGGCCTGGCCGCATTCATATACAAGAAGTGATATACCGTCTGCTTGAGGATACAGTGCCCCTACACAGATTCAGTACGTACTGAGGTGTCAGCAATAACGACAAAGTGATCGGAATTTGATCCATCTGCGTCATATCAACGGTGACTACAACATCCAAATTCTTGAAGGAAACAACAGTTTCCATGTAATCGGCGGTATCCAGTGTAACGCATCACACGAAGGTAAGCCATGTTTCATATTGTTGTTATTACAATTTCCCATCGTAAAATCTCACGATCTTACTATTGTAACAAACACTGTACATTGATTTCAACCCTAATTATTTATACGTTATCCGGTATGAACTGAAATAAGTCATATATTATCTTATATATATTCTCAGTTTCCTGATGAATCAAGTGAAGAGGGGGCTAGTGGTGCACGAAGCGCGATGATGAAACTGCTTTGAAATTTCTTTTAAATTGTTGTATTAATAATATGATATTATGATGATGATTATTTTTGTTATTGATCACCTTTTAATTGTAGGCTACGCCAAAGCTTTCATTTTACTGTTTGAATGAAAATCTTAGCGAACGGAGAGATGGGTAGTTGAGTTTTAGTGGTGACGCCTGAAATTTCTAACAACATGCGCAACGCACTATGTGGCTGGTCTGACGAAAAGAGACATTAGAACCTATTTTGAGAGAAATTTTATATTCTTTATTTTCATAAATAGTCCACCTTCCCGGAAATTGCGTCATTTCCGAGTTGTAAGCGAAAAAACCAAGAAAGTGCTATTTTTCGTGTATTTTCCATTTTTGATTCAGTCCCGGGCCGAATTTTTGGTAGTGCTTCGAAAATTCTGATTCAGTACCCTCGAAGCATATAAAAAGCTTGTACAAAAAAAATTTACAATACTTTTCTTTAAGAATCACTATCTCACTGAACTAAAAAATGACAACAGAAATATAATGGCTATTAAAAGAAGTTGGTAGTGCTTCGAAAATTCTGATTCAGCACCCTCGAAGCATATAAAAAGCTTGTACAAAAAATTTTACAATACTTTTCTCTAAGAATCACTATCTGACTGGACTAAAAATGACAACAAAAATGTAATGGCTATTAAAAGAATAACTGCAACGGCCAAGCAAGGTTTCAGAAAGAATAATTAACAAAAAGAACTTTAATATAAAAGCAAGAAAGAAATTAATCATCATATTGATCTGGATCGGATTAAGTTATCGCTTTGAGGGATGGAGTCTGATGGAACAGGGAAAAAGTGTTAGAAGGAATACAGATGTGAATTTGGAGAAGAGCTACAAAATGTTCTCATCTCAAAGAAAATCCTGTGAACAAATAATAAAAGAATTAAACAGAAAAATATATTAATTAACGTGATACAGAGAAGAAAGTTTTAAATTAATTGGCACCAAAATCGACGGAATAGCAACAGAAAAAATAACTTTGAGGGAAAATTCTGGGAAAAAAATCAAGGGGCAGCTCTGAAAATCTGTATTATAAAGTATTAGTGGTATGAACTGTACCAAACAAGCCAAAGGGCAGAGAAGGCGAGGGACAGGAAGGCTACACCAACAAAGTGTTTTCTTTAGAATCTGACGATGATGATCCCACAGGAACGGTAATTCTAGGGTATAAGTTGGGTAGCGCTCAGTCAAGGTGCTGGAGGTGTACTGTTTCCCATTTCCGTCAGTGTATGTTGGAAACACGGTGATCGGCCAAAACCTTAAGAGCGCAGCCCACCGCGAGATTGAATGCCTCGTAGTGGCTTTGTGCTCATATAAAGTGGCAAGCAAAATACTGTTTTTTTTTTTTTCAGAAGTGTCTTCAGGATTTCAAAAGATGACTGCGTGAAAACAGGAAAGAGACACAGTGTCATTGGATAGAACGTCTCTCTAGGTTTAGATTCGTAATACACGCTGTCGCATAGCTGCAGAGCACGCATATCAGAACATACAGACAAATCGTGCGATCCGTATTGTCGCCGGCAACCAAGTCAACAGATATGCAAAGCAAGGTGTTACCATTTCGACTTTCGAGGTACCATTGAGTTACGCACACACACACATGGCCTTCCACCCGTACCCGTGCCCATATCGTACACCTGTAATGAGTATCAAAACTGAAGAGGTGTTTTTCACACTGATATGAGTCTATTTTCTGTTTGTCTTGTAGTTTCCAAGCAGTTGCCTTCTGGAGAACTGGATGTAGTTATAAATACCCTACATACAAGCGGAGAAGAGGGGAATGGCGATTCGTCATAGGCCAGTGCATGCCGAAAATTGGGAAATCCAGTGCGACTTTGACGAAGGGAGACTGCCATAGCTTAGCCCCCAGGGGTCAAGCATCTCGGAAACAGCGAAGCTGGTTGGATGTTAACGTGCTACAGTCATGACCACCCATAGAAAGCAGTTGAAGGACGGTGAATCCATTAATAGGCGACGTCCACGCCTCATTACAGCTGGTAGATGTCGAAGACCTTGCCGCTCCGTAAAGTTGGATAGGCGGAGATCTGTGGTACGAGGGCGTCTCCGAAATTTGTACATGAAAATCCTTTAAGTATTTATGCAAAAGAAACCTTATTAACATTGTGCATCTTTATTTTTCATGTATTTATTTCTCAGCATAGTCACCCTGGTGGCCTACACATTTCTCCGAAAGAGAGATCAAATGTTTGTTGATGGAGCCACAACCTCACCTCTCATTGCACCGCTCCATCACTGTCAATGTGAAGTCCTCGAAGGTCATCTTCACGTTTTGTAAATAGATGAAAATCGGGTGGGGCCAAAAGTCGGGACTGTACAGAGGATGGTCGAAGACAGTGAAACCAAGGCGTCACATTGTTACAGATGTTGAAGCACTATCGTGTGGTCTACATAGTCATGCTGAAGTAGAGGCTGCTTTTAGAAACTCAATTACAGTCCGTTGTTTCTGACGCACCGTCATACGTTAGAAACTCCCGTGTTACACGCTACAAATCCGAGTCCTCTAGCGACAGAGAGTTGCAACCTACGTCAGTGAAGCGAGGAAATCGACCGAGTAGTATGCATGACATGTGATACCTGAGCCAGTATTGAGAACAGAATAGCCCGCCGGAGTGGCCGTGCGGTTCTAGGCGCTACAGTCTGGAGCCGAGCGACCGCTACGGTCGCAGGTTCGAATCCTGCATCGGGCATGGATGTGTGTGATATCCTTAGGTTGGTTAGGTTTAATTAGTTCTAAGTTCTAGGCGACTGATGACCTCAGAAGTTAAGTCGCATAGTGATCAGACCCATTTGAACTATTTTGAGAACAGAATAAAAGATTACAAGGCATCACTTTTCAGCACGTCATCCATCTGCGAACAGTGTACAACACTTGCAGAGGTATAATTGATTTATAGCATATTCTTGGGTTGGTTGGTTGTTTTGGGGAAGCAGACCAGACAGCGAGGTCATCGGTCTCATCGGATTAGGGAAGGATGGGAAAGGAAGTCGGCCGTGCCCTTTCAGAGGAACCATCCCGGCATTTACCTGGAGTGATTTAGGGAAATCACAGAAAACCTAAATCAGGATAGCCGGACGCGGGATTGAACCGTCGTCCTCCCGAATGCGAGTCCAGTGTCTAACCACTGCGCCACCTCGCTCGGTTCATATTCTTGGGGCTTGGCAGCGGAGAACCTCTGCATGTTCCCATGGAAACCCAACGACATCGTCAATTACGACTGCAGTGTGTACGACATCATCGAGACTGGTCCGTGAATCAATGGAAAATTTCCACCTGGGTGAATAAAGCAAGTTTCTTGCTACACCGCAATAATGGCCGTGCTCGGATATTGTGGACTACGTCACGCTTCATATCTTCCCTGAAGGCATGGAGGCGTTGGCATCTTCCAATAGGATAACTGTCCGCGTCACAAGACCTGAGTCGTGCTGCAGTGGTGTGAGGAGCATGAAGATGAACTCAGGTTGACATCTTGATCAGATTCGTCTGAACTGAACCCAATGAAACACATTTGGGACGCTATCGGGCTTTGCTCTGCATATTCCCATGGAAACGCAACGACATCATCGTCAATTACGACTGCAGTGTGTACATCATCGAGACTGGTCCGTGGATCAATGGAAAATTTCCACCTGGACAGATAAATCACGTTTCGTGCTACATCGCAATAATGGTTGTGCCCAGATATTATGGTCTACCTCACGTTTCGTACCTTCCCTGAGAACATGGAGGAGCTGACATCTTCCAGTAGGATAACTGTCCGTGTCACAAGGCCTGAGTCGTGTTGCAGTGGTGTGAGGAGCATGAAGATGAACTCAAGTTGACATATTGATTAGATTCGTCTGAACTGAACCCGATAAAACGCATTTGGGGCGCTATCGGGCTTTGCCCACACAACCTACCTGCTCGTAATTGCATGGTGGCACTTATCTCCAGAAACCTACCAAGGACTTACCGATTCAATGCCATGAGGAATCGCCACTTTATCGCTTTCCAAAAGTGGTGCAACGCGCTATTGACCACATGGGCTCAGTGATTTTTGGTCCTGTGTGATGACTTTTGCCATTGTAGTGGCAATGTGGTGAATGTCGATTGGTGACAGTGGATCACCAGCAGGAATGCCCTCACTTTGCCCCCGGCTGGCTGCCTCGGCTCGGACACGGCCACGCCTCGTCTCTTCTCGTCTCGTCTCGTCTGGTCTCGCAGCGACGGAAATATGCCACCGCGGCTGCGGCTGCCGCCCTGCTGGCTGCGCACGTGCCCTCACAGCACAATGGTCCGTTATTTTGGAGCGGCGTTGAGCTGGCAGGCCTGGAGGCTCGCGGTTTGCTTTCTCAGCCGCAGCGGCCGCGGTTATACATAGCACGCCGGCTTTCGGCGGCGTCTCTGCCGCGTTTTACTGCGCGTAAACGGCTAGCGCTCCGATAACTTAATAGCGGGCCCAAGTCAGCCCGGCCTAGACGGCCCGTCCCGCCCCTGGCTGCAGTTGCAGCTGCGGGGGTCAGGGAAGATCAGCAGTCGATGGACCACCGCGCCGGTTTACACGTTCCTTAATGCGCGTGCTAAGGCGAACGGTGTAATATTTCTGGCTTATCCAGCCATCATATTAGGCTCCAGGAAGCTATTTCCAGGGCAGTGGAGATGCAAGAAGCATAGAGATGACGCAACGTGGGATGAGGTACTGGTGACAGATATTAGATTCGGTACCATTCCCGTGAGAAAGACCGCCTACATGATGCTGCTGCTCTGTGATTGGCTGCTGTGTTCGGCGTTAGGGCGGTAGGGCGCCAAAACGTTAAACTTCAGTTGCTATTATTAATTAAACCTGTCATCCAAATTACTTCATATTTTTAAATAAACATCTCTCAACAGCCAGATATCAATCAGTCATTTCAAAATTATTAAAGTCAAAGAATTACTAAAACAAAAGACTGACGGTATTACTTCCGATGCAGTTCGGTGGCGTTCGGGTCACGCCTTGCTGGCTTGGCGCGCGAAGTGTCTCGGGCAGTCCGGCTCTCCAGTTCTGACCGTTCCAGCAGACAGACATGTTGTCTGTTATAGCAGTATTTGTTTCATGCAATTTTATTTACTACAGTTCCGACCGTCGCTAGGTACAGACATGTTGTCTGTAATAGTAGTGTCTGATTCATGTAATTTTATTCTCCAGTTCTGACGGTTCCAGTAGACAGACATGGTGTCTGTGGCAGGATGTATTTCATGTTATTTTAGCCAGATATAATGACTGTGGAAAGATATGTTCAATACGTTGTGATCAAGAATAGTTTCTCATGTCTATATCAATAAAAACACGAGTGGCATCCCAAATGAGTTATAGTTTATTCGTAGCAGCAGTTCCTTGCGAAGTTAATTTCAGCCTCAAGAAAAAGAATCCACGACCTGCGTGCTGTTTTCTGCGCTGGGGACATCATCATCATGAAGACAGCAGGTTAGTGAAGTGTACAAGAACTTACGAATTCCACACAGGGCAGTGGAAACAACTAGGCACCTCACGTGTACTGCATGCACAGTACAAATGTGCTCAGTGACACGTCATCTTTTTTTTGTTAATGGTTCAAATGGCTCTGAGCACTATGGGACTCAACTGCTGAGGTTATTAGTCCCCTAGAACTTAGAACTAGTTAAACCTAACTAACCTAAGGACATCACAAACATCCATGCCCGAGGCAGGATTCGAACCTGCGACCGCAGCGGTCTTGCGGTTCCAGACTGCAGCGCCTTTAACCGCACGGCCACTTCGGCCGGCTACACGTCATCTGCAGTAACGCAGAGGAGGTAAAGAAGGATGAAAGTATTAACACTGTCTCACTTCTATTTCTTTTTCTTGCCGTAACGGGGACTGTCTCGTGTGGTTGGATGCGTTAACAGATCACACGACAGCACTGCGCGTAGAGAGAGCAAGCCATCGTGGCCTCGAATGCTGAAAGTACACTAGGGGTCAAAAGCATCCGGATACCCCTATGTAAGGCGGAACTGACCATTAGGTGTCTCGAAAAGCGGACCCGCCGGCATAAAAGGAGGCAAGGAGTAATGTGATGTCAATAGAGAAGCAGTAACAGGAGAATGGATCGGTCAGGAGAACTCAATGGACAATCACTGGATTTTTTATATCAGATTTATCAGGAACCTGTCGATCCTTCTAAAGCAGCCCAAATCGACTTTTGGTGAGATGACTCTGAAGTTGAAATCGCGAAGGAACAACCACAACTAAACCAAGATCAGGTGGACCTCATGTAGTGGCGGACAGGGACTGTCGAGCGCTGTGACAAGTGGACGTAAAAAATGGCAAGAAATTAGCAGAACGGGTCTCTCGTGCGTTCCATAGTGCTCTCAGGAGTCCAATTAGCACAAGTGTACAGTGGCCAAGCAGCTCCTCACAAGCCACACATGTCTGCAGTCAGTGGTAAGCGACGCTTGAGGTGGTGTAAGGTCCGACGCCTCTGGACCGTGGATGGCTGGAAACGAGTGATTGGACTGATGAGATGGAAGGGGCTAAGTTTGCCCAATACCTGGAGAACGTTACCTTCCATCACATTCAGTGGCTATAGTGATGATAGGAAGGAAGGAAGGAAGAAACGAACGAAAATTAGGATCTAACGTTCCGTCGACATCGAGGTCATTAGAAAACAGAGCACGAGCTTGGACTGGAAGGAAATCGACTGCGCTCTTTCAAAGACGCCACCCCGGAATTTTGAGTGGAGCGATTTAGAGAAATCATGAAACTTCCTGGCAGATTAAAACTGTGCCGGGCCGAGAATCGAACTCGAGACCTTTGCGGGCAAGTGCTCTACCATCTGAGCTACCGAAGCACGACTCACGCCCCGTCCTCACAGCTCTCCTTCCGCCAGTACCTCGTCTGCTACCTTCTAAACTTTACAGAAGCTCTCCTGCGAACCATGCAGGACTAGCTCTCCTGAAAATTTCATTTTCTTGGATACACTGAGAAGATATGTAATCTTCGTTACCTCTTATCATGTTAGTCGTTTATTTCCACTCTAGTAGTCTGAATCTATGGATTTCGCTAGTAATTATAAGAACTGATCATTCGCACATCCAGTCAGCCATACAAACAAACAGCGATTGGCAGTCAAGCATTCGAGTTAAATCGGCTCAGCTTGTTCCTACCACACAGCGAAAGGCAACGGTCCCAAGTTCGAGTCTCGGTCCGGCGAACAGTTTTAATCTACCAGGATGTTTCATATCAGCGCACACTCCGCTGCAGAGTGAAAATCTCATTCTGTAGAGAAATCATGGAAAACCTAAATCTGGACTGTGAACACATTTTACGGCACTTTGTAGTGCATACAATAGGGGGAACAGTTTGCAGACGATGACAATGCACCCGACTAGTGCGCTCCTTCTGGTTCAAATGGCTCTGAGCACTATGGGACTTAACATCTTAGGTCATCAGTCCCCTAGAACTCAGAACTACTTAAACCTAACTAACCTAAGGACATCACACACATACATGCCCAAGGCAGGAATTGAACCTGCGACCGTAGCAGTCACGCGGTTCCGGACTGAAGCGCCTAGAACCGCACGGCCACCACGGCCGGCGCTCCTTCCGGCTACGACGAAGTCGAAGGCCGGCCAGAGCAAACTGAGCAAGTGGAGGCTTGACCAGAGTAGGGCTGGCATTCTAATCTACGCCCACACCCACACTCAGTAAGCCCCATTATGGTGTGTGACGGAGAGTGCTTTGTGTACCACTGTCAGACTAATGCCAGTAAACTAGGCTCTTCCAATCACGAATGGTCTGCGGGAAGAGCGATTCTTGATAAGCCCCCCTGTAAGCTTGAATCTTCAACGTCTTTTCGAGAAGTACACGTAGGAGGAAGCTATATATTGGCTGGTTCTTCTAGGCGCGTTTCCTCTTGGAACAATAAGGCTAAAACACACTGTAATGCAGATCACCTTTCTCGTTGTGAGTGGCATTGGAGTTGCTTGTGCACCTCTATGACGCTTACACGCTTGCTAAATTAACCTGTAACGAAACACTCTGCTCTTCTCTGTCAGTGATCTCTGGTACGGATCCCAGACTAAAAAGCAATATTCAATTATTGATCGGAAACTTTCTCCATTTTGGGTAGACCACACTTCCTGAGGATTCTGTCAATGAATCTCAGTATTGCATCTGCCTTACCTGCAATTAGTTTAATGTGATCGTTGCAGCATAAATGGGTCCGTAAGCATGCTCCAAGATATTTGACTGTTGTGAGTGCTTGTGTTAATTGTTTTGCAATATTATAATGATTTGTGTATATCAGGGTCAAATGCCAGTTCTTGCACCAAGCACCGGTCCTCTGCAAGTCTTCCTGCGTTTCGCTACAATTTTCTAGCGTTACGACTTCCCTGAATCGTCCGTGAAACACCTCGTGGAACTACCGATTTTAGCCACTAGGTTACTTATATATGAAGGGCTTATTTCAGTAGTGGTACAAGTTCATTTTTGTTCATATTGAGATACAGAGTCCTAAAGTTAAATGAGCGCTGAAAAATCTGCAGTTGACATAACAGAAATATTCAAGTATATGGCTTCTTGCTAGAGATGAACCTTTCTTTCTGTTTGTTTGGGTAATTAATTTCAGAAGCATTATAGACATAAAAATGGAGGTAATGGACTTGTACCACTATTGAAATAAGCCCTTCATATGTAGTGAAGAGGAGTGATCGTATCACACTCAACTGCGTTATACCGAAAGTTACTTTTACACTGAAGATTTCTTTCTGTTAGGGTAATGCCACAATAGGCGTATTTCTCCGTTCGATAATATTCGCGGCTGAAATAGCCCCGAAGGGAGCCACACTTAAAACGATTGTAATTGCGACGTCGTGTCAAAATTAAAAAAACTGAATGTCACGCTTGTGACAAAAATCGGAGTCTTTTCCACTTGTATTGCAACCAGCCTACGAGATGCACGTTACAAGAAAAGTGTCATTCCAATCTTTAGTCGTAAGTAGTCCTAGAAGACGTAACTGCCTACGAAGCTAGTGGATTCATTCACTTATTGTGGATCGCCCAAGAGAAGGAAAGTATTGTTGTGACACAAGGAACTATTGGACTCTCCGGAGAAATTTTTGAATTATTGCCTATATAGCATCGTTCGAATTACTGTTGTAGAAAATTTATACTAAAGAGAAAGAAACTAAGCTACGTTACTGTGCTGATGCAGGAGGAAAACTTGCAGTAACACTGAGATAAGTGTGTCATTAAACGGAATAAGTAATTTATTAGCATAAACATGAGCTTAACCTCTATATATAAAAGGCAGTGTCCTGAATGACTCTTCATCGCGCAGCCCAAACCGTTAAGGATAGGAACTTGAAATTTGGAGAAGGTGTGGCCCTTACAACGTAGGCGTCACTTAACAAGGGATTTTTTGAAATTCCAACCCTAAAGGGGAGAAATAAGGCTTGAAGGGGCTTTCTTTTGGAAAAAAGGTCCTTATTGAAGTAATTTTGAAGCTAGACCAAAGAAAAGTGTTACTTTGTTTCTCGGTCAGAAATAAAGAAATACGTGTTTCAGCATTTTTGAAAATTTAACCCTATGGGGGTGAAATAATAGGTAAAAGCTCTTTTTGAAATAGTATCATTAGTAAAGAACTATTAAAGTATTTCTAAAGCTACATCTAAGAACATTGGTATTTGAGTTCTCAGTTACAAACAGAAAAATTACGTGTTTCATTGATGGAAACTGAACCACTATGGGGGTGAAATAGGGGATGAGATGTTTTATGAAAAATTTTATTATGGAAGCTATTTTAAAGCTAAATCTATGAAAGATTAAATTTGGCTTCTTAGTTAGAAATTAAAAAAAAATATGTTTCACTCTTTTTGGAAACTCAACCCCTATGAGGATGAAACGGGGATGAACGTTTTTATGGAAATATTTGATTATGCAAGCATTGTGGAAGCTGAAACTATTTGTATTTGGCTTCTGTATGAAATAAGGGTCACATTGAGTCACTGACTCATCATCGCCTAAAAAAGTTATTTAAAGCTAAATTTATGAAATTTGGTGTTTCACTTATCGGTTAGTTGTAAAGAAATACTTATTAGGGGATGAAATTTGCCATGGAAATATCTCCACACGAACGCAAAAGGCATAAGGACTAAAAGAATCGCTTTTTGGTTAGAAGTACATTCGAAAAGACCTTGCTTATATGGCCTTATTTAACGTGAAAAGCTGATAAAGTGCAGCGATTTGCGAACATAAAAATTCGATTAAAAAAAAAAAACAAAAAATCTCTGCATTGCATGCAGTCTACGCGAATGAAGCAGCGGGCTCTAAGCTACCATATAGGTTGTTATTAACTAGTTTCTCTTACACTTTCATGTTGATTGCTTAATCAGTCTTAATATTCAGTTTTCAGACATTGCCAAACACGGACGAAAAAGTACAGTGAACCTTGCGGCTTCGCGACTGGCAACAAAAACATCCTAGCTTGGTGGTTTCGCCAACGACTGTTGTAGCAACTGTTGCGGGCGGAAACTTCACGGAGCAACGATTTCAGTCCAGTGTGGCGCCTACGGTTTGGATCATTTAGTTCTGTTTTTGACACTACAAACTCACCTACTGTGACATTGTCCTTAATAACGACGTCTGTGTTCTGATAGCCAGGAAGTCTTCCATCCAACCACACGGCTCGTCTGATATTCTGTACGTTCGTGATTCATTGAAGAGGTGGCAGTGCAGAACTGTATCAAACAACTGGGAGTTAAGGAACACGGCATCAACCTGGTTGTTGGTATCTACACTCATGTTCAAAAACAAACAGAATACCTTGAACGACTTGAGATAGGACATCCATATTGACAGGGCATGTATAATAGTATGTTTTGTGGAGATGATTATCATTTGAACCACGTCGGCCCAAGGATCCGAGGTCAACATCGATATCGCGGCGCAACACCACGTACCAGTAAAATTTGCCTACGGCGCTCGTTGCCGCTCTAAACCGAAGGTAATACATCACTGTGAATTGAGCAGACGTGCAGGATGCCTCGTAAAAGTATGCGCGAAGCGTATCGTCAGATCAGTGAGTTTGAAAGAGGGAGCATTAATGGCATGACGAAATTTGATACATCCACCCGGGAAATTGCTGCTCGTGTTTCGGCAGTGCAGCGGGTGTATGCCGAATGGTTCACGGAAGGCCGTAGAACACAACGAGATGGGTCAGGTCTTACCACCCAGACCATCCTCCGAGAAGATGGACACCTCATCCAAATGGAACTGCACGACGCATCTACGACTATCTCGGCTCTGGCGCAACAGTGAAAAAGTGTAACACATCGTGCAACATCAGGGGTCGCCGTTTCTTTTGGCATGAGTTACGTGCCCGTCATCCACTTCACCGCCTATCTTTGAAGAATGTGCAGAGACACGCTAGATAGCAATGGTGTATGGAACGACGTAACTAAGTACAGGAATGGCATCAGATTGTGCTTTCGGACGAATCCAGGTCGTGTTTGTTTGAAAATGATGGCCGCATTTTGGTTCGCCACAGACTTGGGTAGCGGCGTCACAATGACTGCATTCGCACGAGACATACAGCGCCATATCAAGGCCTTATGGTTTGGAATACTATTGGATACAACAACAAATCACAGTTGGTGCGTGTCCAGGGCACTGTGACCAGCGTGACCTACGTGAATGACATCCTGCAACCCATAGCCATACTCTTTCTGCGCGCCATTTTTCAGCAAGACAATGCACGACCACATGTTGCTGCACGGACTAGTGCCTCCTTGGTGTCACAGGATGTCAGTGTTTTGCCCTGGCCCGCCAGATCGCCAGACTTGTCACCAATCGAAAATATGTGGGATACGGTGAAAAGACGCTAGCAGAGCTGTGACCCAATGCCAACCACCACAGATGAACTTTGGAAACAGGTGAATGCAGTGTGAATGGCTATATCACACGACGCCATTCGTGCCTTATAAGCGCCGGTACCATCAAGCATGGGACCGGTGCCTACTAGGCAACAGGAAACATGCTGAACCTAGGTGACTGAAACGCTAATAATTTCTGCAGAACATACTAATGTACATGTCCTGTGAATATGAACTCCAATCTCAAGTCGTTGTGTTTCTTTCTGAACATGAGTGTATTTGCTTTCGGGCTGTCGTATGCGAACAGAGCGTGCTGCGTTTCACTACAGCCGAGATTTTCGGTCTCCAGAAACATGATAACACACGTGCATGAAACATGTTGGAACATTTTACAACAAGCCAACGTCAGCGATATAGTTCTACAGTTCATGAGGCGGAGTTACTCAGTTGTGGGCTTTGAACCGCACTTCCGACTGGCTGCTGTCACAGAAAGCGATGAGGAAACGGAGGAATTACTTATCTGACGAAAAAAGCGAAAGGACTTCAACACTGTACTCGTATGTTCCGGTGCACTTTACGCGACACGTAGAATGCGTTTCCAATGAGGTTACTGCTTCTTCTGTACTTGGAAAATAAACTGTGTTATGCGAAAGTAAAGATTAGATACGTGGCACTGTTAAAAGTAGCGAACGATTGAAAACTATTTTGATTTATTTCGATTTCAGTTACAGTAAAACTATCTTCGTAGAATTATTCAGCTCTAATAATTTTTTTCTGAGAAGAAATATATTTGTTTCATTGTTCTTCATTTACAGATTTGTACTGGAACAATGGGACATTCTTTTATTTTCCTTCGCACGGAAAGTAACGATGTTACTGTTAGTTCAAATAGTTCAAATGGCTCTGAGCGCTATGGGACACTATGGGACTTAACATCTGAGGTCATCAGTCCCCTAGAACTTAGAACTACTTAAACCTAACTAACCTAAGGACATCACACACATCCATGCCCGAGGCAGGATTCGAACCTGCGAGCGTAGCGGTCGCGCGGTTCCAGACTGAAGCGCCTATAACCGCTCGGTCACACCGGCCGGCTACTCTTAGTTATCGACTCCACTACTTATTGACTTTTAAGCCATTCTGAGGAAGTTCAGGTGATAAAAACGCAACTTTTGTCAATATTGGCACAGTAAATAAAAATAACGTTAGTCGTCATGGCTCTTGTTAGCGTTCGTCACAGATGGAAATAAATCTGATGAAACTGGATTCGTGGTTTCTAGATATATCGTTAAAGTACTTGGTCAAAAATCGTGACTGCAATCTCAAACGAAAACAGTTTGTAATTTTACTGTTAGTTTAGATTTAATTCGACGTTAACAGATCTTCCCGCACCCATTTAATACTATAACTAACAAAAAGCTACTTTTACACCGAATTTACTTTTATAAACAAGGCCGTTCAGTTCGAAAAATGGTAATGACAGCCATTGAAAATGTAATAGCATAAGTCGATTTGCAGCAAATTTATGTGCACCACGTCCTTGGATATTCCACTAATAAGCATGTCATCACAACTGAACAAAGCAGTTAGCAGTAAAGTGTGAGGTAAATTTGCGCATCGACTTTTTCAGAGAGAAACCATATTAGACTGTTGGCTGTCAGTGAGAAACTGGTCTACGCCTCGTCTAACGTGGAGAAACAACTTTCAGCACGTGACGAAATTAGAATGCGACGGGATCGTGATCCAGACAGCAATATTTCGATTCGTGATGCGACTGCTCGCGTTTATTGTGATTTCACCATCGTCATGCGAATATGGAATGATGTGTCCAGGAGTACAATACACAAAGCCATGGAGAATTTCAACGAACCCACGCAAATAGCACTCAAGAGGACAAACATGTTGTTCACTAGGTCATGCAGCATCGTACAGAAAATTCACGTATTCCAAGTCAGAGATGTGGTTTATTTACAGCAAGGCAAGTATCGATATGGACAGTGCGACAGCGTATGTCCACCTTTCGCCTTTATGACACCTTGAGCTCTGCTAGGGATCCTTACATTGGGGGTTCTGAATGTTGTGGAGGAATGGCAGCCCTCTCTTCCTCAAATGTCGAAGTCAGAGGAGGTAGTGAATCTGAACGACGTAACTCATGCCAGAGGTGTTTCATTGGGTTCAGATGGGGATTCTGTGCAGGGCAGACCATTACAGGAACGTTACTGTCCATGCTGCTTTGTGACAGGGTGCATTATCATACGCTTGTATGACGTTGCGACTGGCAGCCCTGCTCACGACGCGCAAAAATCAGAAATCAAAACTCACAACCGCTACGCCTCTAAGATTAGAAACAGCCTATCTGAGCACTCCATCTCCTAATTAATCTGTGCAGTTAGCTTTCTATGGGACAGCTACGTAATGATATTCCATACCTTCATTCAGGTCTATCCATTGCCTCACAATCGCCCACCACAGTCGGTAGAGTAAAGGGTTTAGCTTTAAATAAGAAACAAGATGGGCTGAGAATGAGGTTGAACAACAACAACAAGAACAACAACTGATTAGCTAAAACGACTAGAGGCATTTCCGCGATATTCAATAATAAGACACTACCTCCTTCCCGCGTATTCGCAAAATACACAGTCATTAAAAGCTCGGGAAAAGGCAGCAAGAATTAACACCACGTGCTTTTTGGCAGAAACTGATGGCTGTGTATGAGTTTGGATAACAATGTGCCTGCTCTTCACCGGATTTTGTCAGAGTGGTTTAGTGGATAGATTGTGGACATGAGATTATCATCATGGTTCCCGAGTTCAAGTGAATTCGATTCTATTAACCATGCGTGCTATTAAAGAAGAATATGATTCCTTGAACCCTGGTCACTGGGTTGTGGCTCGCTTCTGATCTGTATAAGAGAGGCAGTTCAATATTTCCATTCATTCTGAACATCAATCATACTATTACGAGTTGTTGCAATGATAAGGGAGATAAAGTATGTCCACTATACGTAACTAGAGGATGCGAATTAGATTGAAAATATCCTCAACATCACGTTGTCACGAGCTTTTGCATTCATAAGGGAGATAGGATACACTAAACATAACTACTTAAAACTTTGTGTTCTGCCTTACGGCAAGTCTTGTCATGGGGGAAGTCTCGTCAGAGTGGTCCACCGCATGAGCGTCTAGCGAAGTGATTCTAGTGGTGGTTTCCCGTTGCCTTCCACTGGTGATGATGGAATGATAATGAAGACAACAGAACACCCAGTCCCTAAACGGAGAAAATCTCCGACTCAGCCGCGAATCGAACCCGGGCCCTTGGCGTGACAGACCGCCGCGCTGACCACTCAGCTATCGGGGCGGACAAAAGTAACTAGGAGATGCGAATTAGATTGAAAATATTTTATATGTCCTACTAAAATCTTGTTTTATCCAAATCATTCAAAAAGGAAAAACTGGAAATTTATTTGATATACAACTGACGAAGTGAGTATAATCAAAGTAAAACAAAAGAAAAAATTAAAATAATCGGACAAATCAATGAAACTATGAACGAAAAACAGCAAGTAAATGATGGAATGAAAATATAGTGCAATGATTAACGTGGAAAGCAGTGAAAAAATAGTAAAGAAATGGAAAAACTAATTAAAATGGAAGAATATCATTTTGGTCAAATATAAGTTCATATGAAAACATGTAGTACCAGGGATTTACAATAAACTTAACGATGTAATAGCCGCTATGCATTTGTTTCAGACATAGTACTAATACTTGTGGCTATCTTTTCTCTTCCGCTATAGTAGTGTTGTTAATCCCGCAGATGCAAGTAACTCCTGCTATATTTTATTTTGCTTCTGAACCAAGTATGTACACCTGACTGCCTTATGCATCTTCACTGGTCGACAACAGAAGCGATTTAATAAATGTTTTTTTTTATTTAGATACGTAGAGTGTCTCAGCAGCACTTTGGGGTTTACTCCTTGCTAATATTCGTCCTAAGTAAATTGTTTAGACTAATTACCCACTTTTAAATTTAAGGGTGAAAAATCGAAGAAATTTCATTTGTTCCATGTATATGTTAATGCGACAATTTTCAAATCTTTTGCTTATCAATATTAAATCTCAAGTTGTTCCGTCAAGAATCCATGGCAGCGTCTATTAATATTTTTATCTCACCCGTGTGGTAGACAAGAGACTGTACAGTCCAGTGTAATATATTGCAGTGCATAATTAAAAATACTCACTCCTTTTGTATATGCTGCCAGTGGACACATGTGGCGTATGAGAGACATACAAGTAAAGAGTTATATCACTTGTCTGCTACTAATATTAAGGAACTTGACCAAAAAGCAAAGAAGAATGATGTAACGTGATCTAATTCTAAATGATTATCTGCAGCTATAATTGCTTTCTCCACTCTATTTCAGTGTGAGTCATGAATTTCACGTGATTCACTATATGTTATCTGCATTCCACGTATCCGTGATGCTTGTTGTACATATACTGCCATTAAAGTATAACACTGGGTACATATTTTGAAGTCATTATCAGTTTACAAGTAATAATCCGTATACATCTCTTAGACTGAAAATGGTTTCGTGTTCACAAGAAAAAAAAAAAAACAATGATTCCAGTGAATAATTTTTACGTCGGAAATTCTACTGTGGCAACATTCTAGTCGAATCATTTGTGATTCTGCAACTGTTAGTGAATTGTTGTTAGACAAAGGAACTGGGTTTAGTTCGATCTCTGTAGTGGAATAGGAACGAAGATGCATTAGTTATCCTGAGGACAACAGTGAATTTCGAGCTAAGTTCCATAAGTTACGACAATTATTCGTTTAGTAATACGAGAACGAAAATCATTTTACAAAAATCAGATGAGAAATTTTATTAAATTGGCAAGCTGAAGTAGGGGTTTCAATTCTAGCATATAAATATCACACACTGATCCGGTAACAAGGAAACAAGTATCCTGGACTCTTTAGGTCTCAAGACAATGGCACAGCAAAAAAAAAGTATAAAATTCATATTGCGTGCGTAAAAAAACGGGAAACCAGTATTTTTTTATTGAGATACAAGATGGAACGTTGGCGTAGAGTACTATAATCATGATGACAATAATGCCGTTAGTAATGAAATGAGTGCTTATCTCTAGGCGAAAACTTATGCGGTAAACTTGCATTAAATAAGCTTGCGTGCGTGCGCAGGCAGCGCTCTCTTCTGTCACAAAGGAAATCACGCCCAGCTGTTTCTGTCGTCCAGCAAAGCTTGTTTCAAGTTCCCGCAGCCAGCTCAAAGGACTTCCCTCAGGTGGCTCGGGCGTTCCCTGTATTACGAAGTCCAGCCACCACCCTTCTGTACTGGATATGGGCAATGTACACATAAGTGGAAAGCAGTAAATTACTATAATATGCTTTCGCTGTTCACAATTCTTTTTCATCATCATCTACACGGATTTTGTAATAGTGTCTTGGCTACGTCCTGCCCTTCTGGACTGTCTTAAAAATATTTTTACGCTTGAATGAATACTTTATGATGGGATTTTCTATCTTGCACATATCCCTATATCAAAGCAGGCCAAAACATTGAAACTTTTACCTACATCTTGTTTCTAAGTGGATGGATATACCTGATTTTAGGTTCTGAATCGAAAGGTGCAACCAGATTTTTTCTGTCACATTTCCGTAGTACAAAATAATAATGAATTGTTAACTATTTTATTCAGATTGCAGGTTGAATATTAATAAAAGTAAAATTATTCTAACACATACAACACCAAAGCAATCATCTCATCACACAAAAAGATGCATATATTATCAAAACGCCGGCCGTTGTGGCCGAGCGGTTCTAGGCGTTTCAGTCTGGAAACGCGCGACCGCTACGGGCGCAGGTTCGAATCCTGCTTCGGGCATGGATGTGTGTGATGTCCTTAGGTTAGTTAGGTTTAAGTAGTTCTAAGTTCTATGGGACTGATGACCTCAAACCTTAAAAGTCCCATAGTGCTCAGATTTAATCATGTAAGCAGTCAGCGAACTGTAGTGGAAATCACGCTCGAGCTGACTGCCCTCCCACTCAGCTGCTGTGTATACATTCCAACCAGGCACAAGAGGCGGTAAACAGGGCGTGCCTTGAGTACGCGCATCAGCGGTACATTAAAGTAATCGCTACTAGGCAAGGCGTCATGGAAGCATTGCAGTCTACTCCACTCCTACGTAATGAAAGAACCCTCCCAGCCGCACGTATACTTAGTGACAAACCAGCGGCGCCAGATAGCCCGCTCGGTGCCCACACCCCAGTGTACGCCATCACATCATATGCACTCACACACCCTGCCACTAGGACGAATCCGCAACAATGTTACCATTGTAATGCTACGTCTTCATGTCACTGCGCTATTCTTGCAACGGAAGTTCCGTTCCGGAGCTGATAACAGAATGACCGTCTCTCCCATGGTCATTCTGATCATGCAGGTCATTCACGAAATCCAAAGAGCACCGCCAGGACCGATCAGTTCCACACTATAGCCAGATGTTACAAGTAACGCTGACACAAGAAAATTAAAATTCTACAAAGGAATGCGAAGTCGATCATTTCCAACAGAGAATCCACGCGAAGTATTTTCACAAGACAAGCACAGTGCAGCTACCTCAGAAACTCAGTTAAAACCATATTCGCTGTTGTCGCTACCAGGATTCCATATTGTTCGGGAATGTTCACACGGTAGAGATCCACTGTTTGGTGGGTCATTGGTTGCTGCCTCTGTTATAGAAAATACAAAAACAAAGTTGTCACTTTTAAGAAAACTGTAACTGATCTCCAACTGCGAATCATTAGTTTGATATTTGGCTCAAAAGTGCCTTCCACCATCCTTTGTAAGGGTGTAAAAGCATGGCTCCCTGCAACTTCACCCTTGAGCTGGGTAGCACTTTAAACAGCAAGTTATCGAGACGTGTGGGCTTATAAGCTTACGTGAGCTGTAGTGTGGGTTAATGATGTAACAGTGGCACCAAATTCCCCATAAAATGCCCAACGCCATTGTGGACGTGTCACACGAATGGAAGGTCGTCCACCTCCTCTTGCACACATTTCACCCCCTATGTTGGCCGCTTTGCTATAGGGGCCAGAATCGCGACATCCAGCACTCGAATCACGCTGTTCTCTTATGCGTGGCCGAGAAAAACATTCCAGACACGTCAGCACGAAAAGCCCTCAGGACTTGTCATAAAGGACACCAATGCAACAGCCCCTTCCCTCAGGGCGTTGATAACCACACAATTCGCGCTCGAAAACGACAGTTCGCAGCGCGATGAGCAATAGTATGATGTTCTTGTCGACTGCTGACACACCCGAAAGTTTCAAACATACTCTAAGGACATCGTGGGGCTGCAGCTCCACTGAATGTTATCTGATCCATTTGTTGTGTAGAGAGACCGCAATTTTGTGCTCTAATATGGAGGCTCGAACCATTAGTGACGATTCAAAATCACTCGACAACACCGAACGTGATCTGAAGCATTAAAGGATGTTTATACTTTTTCAGCCCGCCTGTTTCTCGTCCTCCTGTGACGTCATCACAGAGGGATGCAACACTGACATGTGCTTGAATAAAAGGCGAAAAGTTGCTCTATGAACCCCAAGTTTGGCAACACCTTGGTGTTGCACACGCACCTTTGTCAAGCATGTTAAAAATTTACCTTCAGTGACTTCGACATCCATTTAGCTGAATGGTGCCTCACAGCTGCTCTAGCGCCTGAGGGCAGGCAACCCCGTCACACCTAAGAGGTGTCTCATTTAGTATCACTCAGGTCATCGAACTGTTTGCGGAATAAAGTACATAGAGATATGAAGTGCCACGACCACATAGGCTCAGTTACAAGTAAAACAAATGGCAGGTCGCGATTCACTGTTAGGTCGCTTGGATACTGCAATTTGCGTACGGAAGAGATAGGATACAAAACACTTCTATGGCATTTACTTGATTACTGCTCAAGGTAGAGAGCTCTGAATGATAGGGGGATACCCACTGTGTACAGAGAAGGGTACAGCGATACGCGCAAAGCTTGGTTAATTAGCAAGAGCTTTTCACAGAAATGTTGAGAATCTTTACTGTCAGGCACTTTAAGAAAGACACAATATATTTCACGAGAATGCCTTTAGAAAACTTTCAGGAATAGTCTTTCAAAGCAGAAACTACGAATACTTTTCATCCTCCTATGTATTTATGCCATAAAGACTTTGCAGGTACAGTTAGGCAAGACACTTCATGCACTAAGGCGTACAGCAGTCGTTCTTCCCACGTTTCTTGTATGAATGAAACGGGAAATAAGCTTAATATGCGATAAAGTAGAAACGCCCTCTGCTACCCATCTTACATTGGCTCCCAAACTATAGTCAAATCGTTGTAAAGGATGAAAGCTACCACTGGAAAGAAACGAGTAATACCAATAACAATCGGCCTCTAAGCTTACGATCAGCTCATTAGTTCTGCTGACAACGTCCCTGCCAGACAATCTGTTGAACTCGTAACAAACCAACATTAATAGTGGCCTTGCTCTTCGTGACTGCACTCATGGCAAACGCCATTTCGTACGACTATTAAAATGCAAATTGTTCTGCTTGATTATTTGACCATTCATTATTCTATCTGACCTTTAATTCATAAGAAAGCTTCTTGGTGAAAAGTACTGCTATTCCTGAAGACACTTAGTAGCCAGATTTGCTTCCATCAGAAAATAATTCAACAGAGTACTACTTTCTCCCTTTTGAGTTATTCTTCAGAAGTCGGCGGGATGTGGTCAGTTTCTGTAGTCTATAATGATGTCTATAATCTGTCTGGCGTCTTTAGATTTGACTAGGTCATACCAGTTCGCTATTCTCATATTTTAATAGTTATGGGAATGGTGCCTGCTGAAACACGCAGTGTTTCGTTGCATGCTGCCCTGAAAGCATTCGCTATCTTTACATTGATTAAACCTGGTGCTCTATTAATTTTATGCGGTTGTATTGATGCTCTAGTGATTTTCTATATACCGGCGAGTATATTATAATATAGGTAATATCACTCCTTTACAAGTACTTCGTAGTGCTTCAGTGTGCAGAGCCAAGTTGAGTCTAGCTGATCTTGAGAGAGTGTTAACTGAATTCGTACATCTAGAGTTTGGTCAATAACGAATTTCATCTATTCCAGAAATCTTATTCATAAAAATTAATACAGTTTCACTCAACAAAAAGGAAGGTCTGACGCTTTAATGGCAGTCAAAAAATTTGTTGATAGCAGTCACCCAACCAAAATGCGTGTAATCATCGTCAGTCTTGATGTACAAGGACGCAGCTTGGTGGCCTAGTATTTTATAAGTTCTGGGAATCTGTACAACTTGACACACAGCTACTTTAGCCACAGAACTGCAACGTTAACTGCCAACAGCGTTCCAAATGTGAGGATAGCAAGAAAACGATGTCTATGAGGTTTATGGAATGTATTATAGAAATAACCTTTTCCTGCGGCTTCGCCCGATATGCGTTCGACAGCTGTACACATCTATTGTTTCCACTTCTCTGTGTCCTACTTTTCCTTAGACTGTCCCTCTTTCCTCCCCATCCTCCCACCTCTGTCTGCCCGTCTCTTCTATCTATTGGTCCATTCCATCTCTCCCTCCATCCCTCCTCTATCTGTCCACCTCCTCCTGTTCCTGTTCTCTGCCTCCCCTATCCCCCTGTCCTCATCATGTTCGTCCCATCTCGTTTGCACCTACGTTGATGTCCATCCCCCTCACCCATCTGTGTCTTCCTTTGTACTTCTCTATGTTCATTTCCAGCGTCTCTGGCCTTCCCTTACCTCCCCCCCCCCCACTTCTAGTCACCCATCTCTCTGCCTATCCCCGCCTCTCCCCTTTCCCTGTTCATCTCCTCTTTCCATCTATCTCCTCCTGACACCACCACTCTCTCTCTGTCCATGTCCTTCTGTCGGGGTAAGGGATTTTCTGTGCCTCGTGATGACTGGGTGTTGTGTGATGTCCTTAGGTTAGTTAGGTTTAAGTAGTTCTAAGTTCTAGGGGACTGATGACCATAGATGTTAAGTCGCATAGTGCTCAGAGCCATTTGAACCATGTCCTTCTGTCCTCTATCCCTATTCATGTGCTCCATCTGTCCATTTCCTATGTCCCCATCTCTGCCTGTATCCTCCTTCCCTCCCTCTTTGTCTTTCCCCTCCTTCCCCTTCCCTCTGTTCATACCCTCTTCTATCCACTTCAACCAATCCCCAGCAGTCCTGGATCTACGATATTTCCGAACTGGGGCAAAAACTTGATTGTGGTGTTTGAGTCAGGACGTCCAAAATTTTAAAAAATTGAATTTTCAGAGATATATTCAGTTTGTAGCCTACATATTTCTGAAGAGTTTGACGTATAAAACATATACGTTTGAGGAAATGTAAGACATGTTATTTGGTATTAAGTGTGCCAAAGAGCAGTGCCACACATCTTCTCACAGCATTTTTCTATCGCATGTCACTATATTTCGCTTAGTGGGATTCAGTCGGCCAGTTTGACATCCTACCACCTTAAAAAGAAGCAACTAATACTGGGTGGGATTATTTGTGACTGGGAGAATAAGTCTTCAGAAAATTTGCCCTCTTTATTGCCTATTAGCTAATAACTTTCTCTTTTGTGTGACATAAAATAAATATAGGGAACATAAAGCCAGTAAAGACAAGAGGCAAGCAAGACAGTACACATTTCTTCAATCCTTAGGTCCTGCCATTCTTTTTCTCTCCAATCTTGCTACAGCTCTCAAGGAGCGCTTTCCTTTCTGAGAAAGCTTACCTCATGTAAGTTTGTCAAACGTTTTCCTATATGTAAAATCAAAATGTCATTGCCCAATACTGAAAAACCTGTTAATACGAATAGTACTCAAGACTGGTATGGTTTCTCGATTTGATTGCGTCTGTTTTGTCACTGTCTGCTAGATAAAACGAAATAGGCCCTTTTAATATTGCAGAAATTATAACACATGTCAAATAAGCCAGGCAGTGTTGGCACAAATGGTCAAATTTATATACATTTACATAAATAACATGACGAACATTATTCACGAAGTATCATTATGAAATGCCTATTACGCCCACCACAAGCAAAAAGTTTTATGTTAGGAAATAGTTTCACATTTAATTCATACACTCTCATGCATGGGATCGAAAAGTAGTACAGAATTTTTATATAAATTTGGAATCGTCATATTCCTATACGGAATTTGTGTAACGTCCCTGTTTCTTCTCCTTCCTCTTTCTAACACACTATCTTGTCATTACTAATTCTGTAAGTATTCCTGCCGTTGTCAAAACTTATTTTCCTGTTAACTTCACTAGCCCTTCCAGAATCACAGCTTCAGTTATCCTGCGTTTAATCTCCGCAGTTAGGCGTTATTAGGTGTTCGTACAACGCGTTTTCCGCGCTATTCCGAGAATAGAACTTCAAGTGGTTGCTAACTGGGGAGTGCACAACTAGTTGTGTAGGATCTGGCAAAAATTTTCTGTCAAAGATATGTAATCTTCACTACCTGTTATTCCTGTCTGTCGTTCATTTCCACTCTAGTAGTTTGAAACTATGGCTTTCGCTAATAGTTATAAGAATACTGATCATTTGTACATACAATCAACCACGCAAACAAGCAGCAATTGGCATTCACCCATTTGAGTTTATTTAGCTCAGCTTGTATAGCCCTGTTCCCTTTCGACTGCAGGAAAGTTTTTTATTTCTAAACACAATGGGGATTGCCCTGGGAGAAACGAATTAAACGTTGCATGCATTCAAAAATAAGCTCATGGTTCGTTCAGAAATCAACTTACAATGTGTTAAGAATGTTCAAAAACCAACAGGCATGCGATTCAAAGTCATATGAATACTTGGTAGACCAATGTGCACTGGATTCAAGGCGCTTTGTGAAACAAGGTTTTCCCTTCAAGAATATGAATTTGGTGCCCCATGAAATTACCACCTGGGGCAGATACCCTGCTTTGCCTCCTCCCCCTGCCCCCCCCCCCCCCCCCCCCTTAGATCTGGATCTGCTCCTCTGCTACAACCATCCACAGGTGTTGCCCCTGCAAAACAAGTCGACAAGGAAGGCAAGAACCATCCCTGCTACTCCCACAACATGCCTGTTATGCTGGGCAACCTGAATATCAGTGATTTGAAACTGTGTTTGCTTATGGTGTCTAGGCTACCTTGCAAAGTGTGTCAAAAAGACACATTGACACTACTCCAATACACATGCATGTTGTGCAGGGGCTGTAAAAACCAGTTCTTCTGCCTGAGGTGTAGGCTGCCCTGCAAAGGAGGCCTGTGGTGCAAGTCGATACTACTACAGCACAACACACCAGCTGTGCAGGGCAGCCTAAATGTCAAGGGCTGTAAAACGGTTTTTGTTCATATTTCCACTCCTTTGGGAGTTAGGAGGTTCTAACCCCTACAGTGGGTCAACATTATCTCACCTACTCACAGCATGGTCAACTAGTGATAACTTCAAATGTTTGAAAAAAATATGTCATCTCTATATGTAGAAAATGACGGTGTGCTTTACAAAGAAAAATATTTCCAGTTGTTACGAACAATATAAAAAGGCAAGTTACAAGAAATTTTCAAGAAAAATACTTTATTTCAAGCTGAAGAAAAGTCCAGAACACTAACATACTTGGATAGAAAGAAACGATATGATCATTCTCAAAAGTTTATAGACGCATGTGACATGTATTTTATTATGAAAACATGGAAAATATTTCGAGATGACAAATAAAATTGTTTCGGCTGTGTTGTGGAAAATGAATTTTGTGTTCTGTTAGACCTTATAGAAATTTTCTTCCAAGAAGTTATTAACAAAATAATAAAATTAATTTTGGTAATTTTTGACACATCATTTGTGTATCATATCTTCTATGAGCACGATATGTTTAGGAGAGGCTCAATGTGTGAAAGCATGTGAGGTCTGGTATTTATCATTATGTTTTGTTTCGATGGCGTGGCTTAAAAGGATCGAGAACATCCCTTATCTCCCAAAAAGATTATATCTGCAACTGTTACAGATTCTTCATCACTGTACTCATCACCAAAACATCGATATACACTGTACAAAAGCAAGTGTAGACCCTTTCAGGCCACCATTTCCCTTGGAACCGTGCTAAATATACATATTTGTTCGTATGGTTTTGCAAAACCAAGTTCCATCCAGATAAACCAAAGGCCTATTGTCCTTGATATGTATTAAAGTCGTAGCACGTAAAAATGAAGATTTCGACTCGGCAGTAGGTTTTTGTTAAGATTTTAGATATTACATATTTAGTCTAAAATGTTAGCAAAAAGACACCGCCGCTTCGAGGGCTACATTTTCGCGAACTATGCCTTTATTCGAGGACAACAGGCCTTTGGTTTGGTTAGTTACAATGCTCTATAATTTACATCTGGTCACGCCATACACCAGTAAAACGTCGACTAGCAACTATGTAAAGAATGTTGATCTTCATTATCACTCATAAGCATCAGTGAAGCTGAACGAGGTTCAAGGAACAAAGCAAAATCAACCACACGAAAATAGCGAATTGTGATGGTCTGACACAGTAACATTTACGTCAATGGCGAAGTACAGTGAGACGTGTGGAACAGTAAAGGGTTATTATAGAGGCTTGAAGTGGCGAAATAGCATGTTAATCGATTTACTTCAAGCCATCTTGAGGTATTGTACTATTATTATTATTTTACAGCGGCCGGCTGATCACTAAATTACAACTGATTTCCGTATAGACTTACTTGAGGAGTAAGTCTGAATCATTATCCAGTGGACTTCATCTCCGGTGCTACCTCTGGAGGCGACGAAAAATTCGAGGGTTGGCTGGAGGGAACGCTGGGGTCGTCATTTGACCCTAATGAAGTTGACGAGTTGCGGACTTCTCGGCTAATACACCCCCAAAGGTTATTTCTAATGGTAATGTAAGAGGGGAAAGAAAAATAAAGGAGGCGCCCATCTGGCGAAGGGAAACGATAGGACATTCACATGTGTTTAATTTAATAGTGTGCTTCCGCGTGTTCTGTCAAGCGGTTTTTTTCCATTTTATGCATCATATTTCGACGACCAACCTGGCCATCTTCTTCAGGTGCTGTGAGTTTTGCTTTCATGAATACGGAATCGAGGCAGTTAGTAAACAAAATAAGAATACTCGCAGAACCTGTTAAGTCTGCTGGACTGGCCTCCAAATATGGTGCATCAAATGGAAACATCAGCTCGACAGAACACCCGGAAGCTTACGATGAATTAATCACAACGAGAAAATCTGGGAGATCATTTCACACTGAGTTTTCCCAGAGAGTAGTAATGCGAGCAAGAGATATGTCACTTCCTGGCAGATTAAAACTGTGTGCCCGACCGAGACTCGAACTCGGGACCTTTGCCTTCCGCGGGCAAGTGCTCTACCATCTTTTTTTTTTTTTTTTTTTTTTTTTTTTTTTTTTTTTTTTTTCCTAATGAACCGCTGCAGGAGCAGGACGACGGGTAGGGCAGGGGTCGACACCCGAAGCCTGGCCATCCCGCCGCCACGCCCAAGCAACGTGTTCGAGTTCGAGGATCGAAGGATCAGGAAGATGATGGAGTGGGTTTGTCGATGTTGTTCTTTTTATTTATTTATTTCTTTAATTTTTACAACATTTTTTTTGTATTATAGATTTATTTTGTTTCATTACAAAGAAAGATCCTACAACTGCCGTAGCCGAGCGTCCGAGTCGTCTTCTCGTCTGTTGGGAGGGGTTCCCCCCTATTCCGTCCGTAGAGGATCAATATGCTCCAGGATTCTTCTTCATTTTCAGCGTCTCATACCCGGAACGCCCCAGTGAGCAGGAGGATCCACAAATAATGAACCTAAATAATTTGCGAAACGAGTTCTGTACTTCGGGTGGCGGCTGAAAGCTGCATGTGTCGTCATCAATAGGGACCAAAAGTCGAGTGTGCCTTTGGGAGCATCGCAAAATATGTAGTAAACGGCCATGCCTTTTAGCCAGTTAACGGCGTTCGTTCTGGTTGATGGAAAGTATACGACGTCGGGGCGCAATACGTCATCAGGGGAGATAGACTCCGGCAATCGCCGCAAGAGTAATGCCAGCATGCGCTGCGTCAGTAGCCAGCACTCGCTGGTCGCGGCACACGTCAGACGGTGTGCATCCGAGTCAGCGACTGAGCATGTCGGACACAAGGGGTCGTCCGTCAGATGTATGGAATGTAACCTCTGACGAGTAGCGAACTTCCCATTCACAACTACGTACCACAATGAACGCACCGTCGTAGGTAGAAAAGGCGTGTGTACCGCTCGCCACACCGTGTTCCAGGCAACTTCAGGGTGTCTGTGGGTGACCGTATTTACAGGTTGCCGCTGCTGATAGAGGCGATAATAGTCTTTTGTGCTGGGCTTCCGTGTCGTCGGAAGTTCTGAACGTAAGTAGCTGAAGTCAACAAAGAAGTCTCTGATGTGGGTGAGTGCCGGTGAAATGTGTCCTACAGAAACCGGGGGATGCAGAGAGTGTGGTGCCACTTCCGCTATCAGGGTGCCCGTCAGAGTGGCGTGGGCAGAGGTCCACGTGCGACGCATAGTGTTGAGATAAAGCGATCGCGCACGGTTATATACGTGAATTAAACCGATACCGCCCGCCCGCTGCGGCAGTGTCAGGGTGGCGTATCGGACTTTAAAAACCAGACCGGTGCTTACGAAATGTCCATATGCTGCTTGAAATCTGTCGGCCATCGTAGCTGTCAAGGGAAGGATATGCGCAAAATAGTTCAGTTTTGAGACAAGATAGGTGTTGACATAACGTGTTCTGAGGAGCATATCCAAGCGACGCAGTTTGTTGTCCTGCAGCAGAGCACGTGTCTGGTGTAGGAGCCGGCGGTACGTAGCCGCCGCCGTGCGGCGGACATTGCTATAGAATTGCACTCCTAAACACTTGAGTACGGGCACCTTGTCAAAGGGCACCGCCGTTGTGTGGGAAATCCCCCCTCCGACATCCATGTATTTTGTCTTCTTCACGTTGATGACGCTCCCAGCGACCGCCCCGTACTGGCGTAGCCACTGTAGCGCCATATGCATTTCATCCTCTGATCTGGCCAGGAACACCACGTCATCGGCGAATGCACCACAACAAAAGGTCACGTCCCGCAAGGAGATACCAGTTAATCGCTGCCGGAGACCATGTAAAGCTGGTTCAAGTGCTGCAGCAAATAATATGCCCGACAGGGGGCACCCTTGTCGCACTGACCGTCCAACAACAATGTGACCAGACTGATAACCGTTGACCATCATGCGGGAGCGCGCTCCGTGGACCAGTCGAAGGACCACCTGTGCAGACTCCGGAGAGAGGCCCATGCGATGCAAAACTGCGCGTAAGAAGCCGTGATCGACGCGATCGAATGCGTGGTCAAAATCTACGGCGACAAGGGCGCCTCGTATTTTGCAGGCCGCCGTCAAAGCAATTACGTCGCGGTATGCTCCTAACGCCGTATGAATGTTGCTGACACCACCTAAACATGTCTGATCGGTGTGGATGGCTTTCCCGATAGCGGTGTGGAGACGCGCGCGGAGGATACGGGCGAAGATCTTGTAGTCGTTGTTGAGGAGTGTGAGTGGGCGAAAATCCTGCCACCTACAACCACCATTCGGTTTCGGAACTGGAATCAAGATGCCTTCTGTGAATTCTGTGGGGACAGTGAAATCAGGGCGGATCAGGTCTTGAAACATTTGGAGCCACTTGTCACCCATAAGGTGGTAAAAAGTGCGGTAGAATTCCAGGGGTAAACCGTCCGGTCCAGGCGACTTGTTCGGTGCTCCACGTGCCAAGGCCGATGTCAGCTCGTCGGGTGTAATGGGCAACAGCAGACTATCATCGGGTGCCACGTCCCGAGGGGCGGGAAAATCGTGCAACAGCCCGTCATAATCACGTACATTTCGCGGATCTTCCATGTACAAGGTCCCATAGTGTCTGGCGAACGTGTGCGCGATGTCCGCTTGTGTCACTGCGCGCCCGCCGTCCTCCGTGTTTACCGCCGTAATGAGCTGACGTTTGCGGTGGCGCCTCTCGCGCACAATGTGATACACTGACGCTGTTTCGTTGGGGATACAGTCTTGCACTCGCGCACGGATGCGGACACCGTCTAGCTGCTCTGTCCTGATGCGAAGTAGACGAGCTTTGATGCGTTGTACGGAATCTGACGTTCGGGAGACGGCGGTTGCGTCGCCAGCTCACGTAACGCTGTATAGTAAAATTCCGATGTTGCCCTTTGCCAGTTCGATCTGTCACGCCCGTAGGCCATCAAGGTCTTTCGGAGGGCAGGTTTGACACATCCCAGCCACCACAGCAACGTGGAAGCATACATAGGCAGGCGCCTGATACATCGACGCCACGTGTCAGTGACTGCTCGCCGACACGCTTCCTCGCGAAGGAGGGAGACGTTCAGCGTCCACGGGCCCCTGCTGCGTCTTGTGAGTTGTCGGGGCAAGGTGACAGTGCAGATGTACGCGAGATGGTCCGTGAAGGCCGTCGGCCAGAGTTCTGCATCACGGGTTGCTGTGGGGAGGGCACGCGAGACGTATATCCGGTCCAGACGACTGGCAGAATGGCTGGTAAAGTGCGTATATCCACTCTGGGTCCCATGATGCAAGAGCCATGTGTCGTGGAGCGCGAGGTCGCGTATCAATGCTTGTAGAGCGGGGCATGGGACGTAATGCGGTATCTGGTCTTCGGGCCGCAGAACACTGTTAAAATCGCCGCCCACTATGTAATGGTCCATATTTCCTTGCAAAAGTGTGGCCAACTCCTCCGAATAGAAGACATGCCTGTCACCACGGTGCGAATTACCGGAGGGAGCGTAGACGTTAATGAAGCGCACTGCACCAAGTGTGAGTGCGATGCCTCGCCCGTTCGGCAAGTACGTCGCGTCCGTCGCGTCTATGCCATCTCGGAGAAGGATGGCCGTTCCTCCTGCGCCATCACCTACCGGTAGGCTGTACGTGGTGTAGCCATATAGGTCTAAACACAGCTCGGGACGGACCTCCTGGAGAAGGACAATGTCCAAGTCTGCCGCTCTGATCATGTCGTGTAACATGCGGGTCTTGACAGTGGAGTGGACACCATTTACGTTGACTGTTCCCACACGGTATGACTGAGACATATCAAGTGGCGGAGGCAGTGTGCCGGTGCAATCCCACAGTGATTTCACACACCACACACCACACAGCCATCCACCTGCATGCTGTGCATTACTGTGCCGTCGGAGTCCCTGACTGGCAGAGTCCTCCGGGCTCATTGTCAGCCATGGGCTCTGGTGGAGATATCGATGTTTGCTGTGCATCATCTGCCTCCATATCGTCTGCCCAATCACCAAGAGACGATTGTGATGTCATTGGGGGCTGGACGCTTTCACAGGAGCCCACATTTTGGGAGTCGACGCAGTGCGCCTCGTTTTCTGGGCCACCAGATTTAGGAGACTGTTCCTTGTCTTCAGGCACCTTCTGGGGAATGATGCCACTGGAGTCCGTTGCAATTGTGGGCGAGTCAACGAAGTCGATGTCTTCCGCCGGCTTCACATTCCTGTCCTGTTCGTCAGCTGACAATCGCCTCTTCTTGTGTCGCTTGGGTGATTTTTGCTTTCGGGTCCGAGATTCGACATCCACTGGAGGGCGGGGCTCGACACAGTCTCGGTCGCTAGGAACCCCTGTGTCTGATCCCGACAGTGACGGTGGCTGGGTGCCCACGACGCTGCGGTGGGCGGAGGCTGTAGGAACCTCTGCACCGTTGGGCTGCGGCGTCGTCGACGGCGCTGACTCTCCAACGGAGCTGGCAGCGGCTTGAGGAGGTAGCAGGTTTTGATCATCCGTCACATCATGTCGTGCTGCCTCCACATATGTTAGCGGGAGAGCGGTCATAGTGGATCGTTGGGGAAGTTCATTGCGGGGCAACTGAACGAGGCGGCGCTGCAGACACTCAGTTCTAACATGGCCCTCCTGGCCGCAGCCCAAGCAGGTCCTCGGTTGTCCATCATATATAACAATTGCGCGGCAGCCACCAACGAAAACATACGATGGAACGTGCTTCTTAAGTTCTATGCGCACTTGTCGTACCCCGTTAAGGACAGGGTACGTTTCGAATGTGTTCCATTTCTCCTCTGTGTGGCTCAGAACTGTGCCGTATGGCCGCAGCGCATCAACGACTAGGTTGGCAGGGACTTCGAACGGTAGTTCAAAGATGCGCACGGTACGCACCCCCAGACCAGCATGGTCAACTCCTACCACGCTCACGTTACCGTCTGCGTGACAGAAGCGAAACCCGTTTGCAGATCGTTGGAGTAATCTGTCGCAGGCCGCTTCGTCAATCAGTTTGAGGTACACTGTGCTGGTTACAATAGACAGATGAATTCCTATGAGTTCTTGTGTTTCGATGTGCATGATGTCTCGTAGAAACCGTTCAATTTCATGGGCCTTCGGTCTCGTGTACGATGCGTTGAACGTTAGTTTGATTGTAGCTTTTCGATATGAGAACGCCATGTCGGGTCGGTACAGGTACTATACGGCAAGACAACGACGCGACCGCGCGCTAGCGGGTAAACAACAACACCTGCGGAGCACTGCCCGGCGCGCCGAGCCCGTCCGCACGGTAACACGGCTGAAAGCCGACTGCGTCCATCTGAGCTACCGAAGCACGACTCACGGCCGGTCCTCACAGCTTTACTTTTGCCAGTATCTCGTATCCTACCTTCCAAATTTTACAGAAGCTCTCCTGCAAGGTTCGCAGGATTTGATACAGAACTGGACGCCCCATTCCAACATATTCAAAAGATAGCAATACATGTCAAATACTTCACCGGTTCTCTACATTTCAGTTCTATCTGAAGCACACTTATTTTATGTGAAGATTTTTTTTCTACACACTTCAGACAGAAACGGCAATCATCTGGGACTACTAATTTGAAATTTCAGCGATTCCTAATCGACCAGAGGAAATCGAAGACTCTCACTGAATTTCAGTGAAATTTTTTGCCTCCGCAAAATAACAGGGCTATCGAGATCTACGTACTCTGAAACGTACATTTCAGTGTAATTCCCAGATGTAATCTCCAGAGTGTGACCACAGATTACGGTAATGCAGGAACTGGCGGATTTGGCTCCTCCCCAGGTGGAGCGTAGACATGTGTTACCATTGTCCCAGTTCCCTGAGGTGCTCGCCGTTCAGAAAGGTCCAGGGGAAGAATTGTGGCCTTGCAAAAAACGCCGCAGACGTCACGAGTATAACACCACTCCATTGCTATTGGCTTGGGAACTATTATCGGAAGGAAATAGCTGATAAAATCTCAGAAACACTTCACACTCTCCGCCGTTTTAATGCCCTGTGATAAGGGTCCTGTTATGGCTCAAAGTGGGCAGAACGTGTGATGTCTTGGCATTTATTTGTTAAGTCATTTAACAGCCAAGATCGCATAAAATAATTTCTTTAGTTAAGACAAATGCGGTACATAATACCGCAACTGTTTACATATGCTGTCCTATTTACAAGTGCAGTACTGTGTTTGTATGATGCAACAAGCAGCTGTGAGCAATATGTAGGTATATGGACATATCCTGTTGCACAAAGTGCTTTGTGTTTTTAAATAGTTTAGCAATGACAAACCTTTTATAAGGGGCTATTTTTATTCACTTGACATCTTGTGCTTAAAGTCAGTTTAATATGAACTTGTTTTACAACAAGAGATTTTAAGGTATGTAAATGTGCAGGTCCATTTCTGGTTTCTATAATAACAAAATAAGACTGTCGTATAAATTTCTACATCTTAAATTATGAGACTTATTCCGTTTTTATGCACTTTTTTACAGAGCTGAAGATGACAGCGTAGCCTGTTGAAACCGGATGTCTTAAATAAAAAAAATGTTTTATGCGGTCTTGGCTGTTGAATGGTTTTTAACAGTGAAACAGATCGACCTTCAGCTCACTCAGGATGAGAAATTTCAGTTGGTATTTGTTTATCAAGTAAAGTGGTACAGTGACGAGACACTGAATTCGTATTCGGGAGGACGGAGGTTCAAATCTCCGTCCGATCATCTAGAAGTAGGTTTCCAACAGTTTTTTTTAAATAGCTTAAGGTGGATTCTCGAGTGGTTGCTTTGAAAAGGACATGATCGATTTCCTTTCCAAATCCTTCTGCTTCATGTCAAATGACCTGATCGTCGAAGGGACGTTAAACTGTCATCTTCCTTACTTACTTTGACATTCATTTGCTTGTGTCAATCACCTGTTTTAATAATTTGCTTGTGTCACTGTTAGCTATGTCTGGTATTTTTTTGCTTCTGTAGGGATTCTTTAAAAAGTTTAGAAATTATTTTTGGTTCAGAGGTGTACACCCTTACCTTGTTGAGGAATTTAAATACAACCACATCAAGTTATTATAATGTAAAAGATGTTACTTTTGGAAGTGACAATCATATTGGCTGGTATTACCAATAGTGCGAAAGTGTGCCTACTTACCTCACTTCGCGAATTTCCGTGGTGGTACCTGCCCAAATTATGCAAATAGCAGTTCATACTAGCACAACTTAACTGATAACAGTAAGCCTCCATCTATTTGTGACAGACAATTCCACTAAAAAGGTTGTAGTACTTCGTTTACAAAACCGTTGCTGGACGCTATAGCTACGTTAATGCCTTTAAAATTGCATACCGTCATCATCATCTTAGCTTAAAGGATTTGGCTACTGTGTGTTCCGAACATACACATAAAGTGATTTCCATCTTACCTGAGATCTTCCAGTGTCTTTTTTCCCATTAGGCTTCTAGTTCAAGATCTTCTGCTGTATTCTATAGCCTGGCAATCTCATGAGGTGTCGTCTCCAATTTTTTGAATTTTTGAATGTTTTGATTAATGTTGATAATATTTAATTCTATTCTGATACCTTCCTTTCCAATCTATATCTACATCTACATGAGTTCACTTAAGTGCCTGGCAGAGGGTTCATCGAACCACTCTCACACTATTTCTCTACTGTTCCACTATTGAATTGCACGCGGCAGAAATGAACACTTAAATCTCTCCGTACAATATGTGACTTCTCTTATTTTATTTCGGTTATCGTTTCTCCCTATGTAGGTGGGCATCAAAAAAATATTATCTATTTTCGAGGAGAAAGTTGGAGATTGAAATTTCGTGAAAAGATCTCGCTGCAGCGGAAAACGCGTTTAAAGATTTTCTCATTCCATTTTTACAACTGAATAACAACGATATCATCTGCAAAAAGAAACCAATTCTGGTACTTATTATTCGTTATCCTGTATTTACTTAACATTTGCATTTACTACCTATGCGCTGCAGTCTGGAACCGCAAGACCGCTACGGACGCAGGTTCGAATCCTGCCTCGGGCATGGATGTTTGTGATGTCCTTAGGTTAGTTAGGTTTAACTAGTTCTAGGTTCTAGGGGACTAATGACCTCAGCAGTTGAGTCCCATAGTGCTCAGAGCCATTTGATTTTTTTACTACCTATGAAGTCAAAAAGAAATAACGTAAATCGAGTATACAAATTAGTACGAGAGTTTCCCAGAAAGTAATGCACCGAATTTTCTTTACGTATGTATAATTTGAAGCCTCCTGAGTGAACGCGTCAAGTTTCCGTCACTTCCGACAGATAGCGTAGCTGCAGGACAGTTTCAAAATGGTGTCTGTCTGTAAAGTACGTTACAAGCAACGTGCCGTCATTGAATGTTTCACGGCAGAGCAAGAAACTGTGGGGAATATTCGCAAACGCTTGTGCGAAATCTGTGGAGCATCTGCTGTGGACAGAAGCACAGTTAGTCCGCTGGGCACGGAGGGTGAGGTCATCAGCAGGCAGTTCGGCGGAGCTCCACGATTTGCAGCGGTCGGCCACACCATCCACGGCTGTCACACCTGACAGCCCTGACCTAGCCCCCTTGGGCTTCCACTTGTTTGGGCCGTTATAGGATGCCATTCGTGGAAGACATTTTGAGGACAATGAGGTGGTGATTCACACAGTGAAGCAGGGGCTCCACCACCAGGACAAAAATTGGTACCGACAGGGAGGAAGGCCATAGAACGGGATGGAGATTACGTGGCAAAATAGGGTGTGTAGATAAAACACCATTCTTTCGTGTGTGTCATTCTCATTACGTTGTACAATAGCTGAAGGAAAAAATGCGGCGCATTACTTTCTGGGCAACCCTCGTAGATCATTCCCAGATGGAAGAATCAGTAGGTATCATGTAACAAACGCACCCATGGAACATATTTAACTAAAAGGGTTATGATTGGAGCACCATCTTTAATAGTGCAACTGAATGCAATAATTATAAACAGATAGTCACGTCACTAAACTGTCCACCACTATTATTTTAGCCCCATTACATGGAAAATAGATGGTAAATTTATTTAAGTCATAAGTTATGTTGCAAAAATGAGCAAAAAGCCTGCTAAAAAAATCTGGGTTCGAGAAAAGGGGCGCCAATGGTTGCCGTTAGGCGTGGGGTCACCAGGTTTCGTGGTAGCTGCACGCAAGAAGCGTACGCTGCTTTCTGCAAAATGTGGCCGCGTCTTGCCAACTGTGGACCGTGCTTGACCTGCGCCTATGCTAGGCAACAGTTGGTGGAAGTTGTTTTAGGTGACCCCCGCTTTGGTTGGTATCCTGAGCCAAGCGGTGGCAGAGTCGACCAAAGGACAATTTTGAACGGCGGAGGTATAAAGCCGCCGAGTCTCGTTGCTGGAAGATCATTACTCAGCCGCTCCAATCCCATACCGACCGACGGCGCCGCGCAAGCATGTAAGCAGTTTTTCCACGTAAGGTGAGTTCACCTCGTCATTACTTCCCTTGCGGCATACTTAACGTGATCATACGACCTGCTTTGGGAGGGAAAGTCACGCTCTCAGACTAACTGTTCCATTGTCCACAGCCAGAGTAGAGACGCCCCACTTTTGCAAACAGACCAAATCGTAATTGATTAGACGTACCCCAAACCTGTCTACAGTATATTTATTACATTCGAAACGCGAGGGTGACAGCGGCACTGCACGAGGCGTGGAGAAGAGACAGCGAGTAACATACGATGGCGAGACGGAAGCTGCCGCTCAACTCAGCCAACAGCCGTATTGCGCGAGTGCGACCTACACGTGCGGCAACAATGTTTAGGTTCAGTTTATATTGGAGTGAGCGGGCGTACGTGCGCAATCAAACAAGTTAGTCATCGTTTTCGTGTTTGTAACATTAGAGGAATGCCTAAACGCAAGTTGTTGTTGTTGTGGTCTTCAGTCCTGAGACTGGTTTGATGCAGCTCTCCATGCTACTCTATCCTGTGCAAGCTTCTTCATCTCCCAGTGCCTACTGCAACCTACATCCTTCTGAATCTGCTTAGTGAATTGATCTCTTGGTCTCCCTCTACGATTTTTACCCTCCACGCTGCCCTCCAATCCTAAATTTGTGATCCCTTGATGCCTCAAAACATGTCCTACCAACCGATCCCTTCTTCTAGTCAAGTTGTGCCACAAACTCCTCTTCTCCCCAGTACTATTCAATACCTCCTCATTAGTTATGTGATCTACCCACCTTATCTTCAGCATTCTTCTGTAGCACCACATTTCGAAAGCTTCTATTCTCTTCTTGTCCATACTAGTTATCGTCCATGTTTCACTTCCATACATGGCTACACTCCATACAAATACTTTCAGAAACGACTTCCTGACACTTAAATCTATACTCGATGTTAACAAATTTCTCTTCTTCGGAAACTATTTCCTTGCCATTGCCAGTCTACATGTTATATCTTCTCTACTTCGACCATCATCAGTTATTTTACTCCCTAAATAGCAAAACTCCTTTACTACTTTAAGTGTCTCATTTCCTAATATAATCCCCTCAGCATCGCCCGATTTAATTTGACTACATTCCATTATCCTCGTTTCGCTTTTGTTGATGTTCATCTTATATCCTCCTTTCAAGACACTGTCCATTCCATTCAACTGCTCTTCCAAGTCCTTTGCTGTCTCTGACAGAATTACAATGTCATCGGCGAACCTCAAAGTTTTTACTTCTTCTCCATGAATTTTAATACCTACTCCGAATTTTTCTTTTGTTTCCTTTACTGCTTGCTCAATGTACAGATTGAATAACATCGGGGAGAGGCTACAACCCTGTCTCACTCCTTTCCCAACCACTGCTTCCCTTTCATGCCCCTCGACTCTTATAACTGCCATCTGGTTTCTGTACAAATTGTAAATAGCCTTTCGCTTCCTGTATTTTACCCCTGCCACCTTCAGAATTTGAAAGAGAGTATTCCAGTTAACGTTGTCAAAAGCTTTCTCTAAGTCTACAAATGCTGGAAACGTAGGTTTGCCTTTTCTTAATCTTTCTTCTAAGATAAGTCGTAAGGTTAGTATTGCCTCACGTGTTCCAACATTTCTACGGAATCCAAACTGATCTTCCCCGATGTCCGCTTCTACCAGTTTTTCCATTCGTCTGTAAAGAATTCGCGTTAGTATTTTGCAGCTGTGACTTATTAAACTGATAGTTCGGTAATTTTCACATCTGTCAACACCTGCTTTCTTTGGGATTGGAATTATTATATTCTTCTTGAAGTCTGTGGGTATTTGCCTGAGTCATACATCTTGCTCACCAGATGGTAGAGTTTTGTCATGACTGGCTCTCCCAAGGCCATCAGTAGTTCTAATGGAATGTTGTCTACTCCTGGGGCCTTGTTTCGACTCAGGTCTTTCAGTGCTCTGTCAGACTCTTCACGCAGTATCATATCTCCCATTTCATCTTCATCTACATCCTCTTCCATTTCCATAATATTGTCCTCAAGTACATCGCCCTTGTATAAACCCTCTATATACTCCTTCCACCTTTCTGCCTTCCCTTCTTTGCTTAGAACTGGGTTGCCATCTGAGCTCTTGATATTCATACAAGTGGTTCTCTTCTCTCCAAAGGTCTCTTTAATTTTCCTGTAGGCAGTATCTATCTTACCCCTAGTGAGACAGGCCTCTTCATCCTTACATTTGTCCTCTAGCCATCCCTGCTTAGCCCTTTTGCACTTCCTGTCGATCTCATTTTTGAGACGTTTGTATTCCTTTTTGCCTGCTTCATTTACTGCATTTTTATATTTTCTCCTTTCGTCAATTAAATTCAATATTTCTTCTGTTACCCAAGGATTTCTATTAGCCCTCGCCTTTTTACCTACTTGATCGTCTGCTGCCTTCACTACTTCATCCCTGAGAGCTACCCATTCTTCTTCTACTGTATTTCTTTCCCCCATTCCTGTCAATTGTTCCCTTATGCTCTCCCTGAAACTCTCTACAACCTCTGGTTCTTTCAGTTTATTCAGGTCCCATCTCCTTAAATTCCCACTTTTTTGCAGTTTCTTCAGTCTCAATCTGCAGTTCATAACCAATAGATTGTGGTCAGAATCCACATCTGCCCCTGGAAATGTCTTACAATTTAGAACCTGGTTCCTAAATCTCTGTCTTACCATTATATAATCTATCTGATACCTTTTAGTATCTCCAGCATTCTTCCAGGTATACAGCCTTCTTTCATGATTCTTGAACCAAGTGTTAGCTATGATTAAGTTATGCTCTGTGCAAAATTCAACAAGGCGGCTTCCTCTTTCATTTCTTCCCCCCAATCCATATTCATCTACTATGTTTCCTTCTCTCCCTTTTCCTACTGACGAATTCCAGTCACGCAAGTATAGGTTTAATATTACTTTGAAAAATAAGTATCCATATAAAACAAAGAATTGGTGCAGCGGGTGCTATTGTGAAAAGTATCATACTGATTTCAGTGTTGGTCATGGTAGTGCCAGCGACACTGAGAAATGTTTAAAATCGGAAAAACACAGGCTTTCCAATCAAGCTGCTGCTTCCAACTCGTCATTGCTTGCTTTTTTCACAAGACCCGATTTGCCTACTTTGTAGGATTTTGATGTAGCTGCGGCGGAAGGTGCAAGGGCGAATCGCACAGTTCAAGGAAACCGCAGATTTCTCTCAAACGACCGTGCCTCTAATTTAATTCAGACATGTTTTGAGAAAAAAATTAGATGTGATCGCACAAAATCCAAGACTATCGCTGTAAATTTATGGCACCTGTGGTGATGGATGAATCTTACTGAAACACACTGCGTATCTTTACTTCTGGATTCTTCAAAATATGGCTCAGTAAAATTATTCCCTGTTTTGATTCAATATTTTTTGCCTTATGAAGGTGCGAAAGTCAAAATTTTAGAATTTCATGAGCAGGCTGGTGAAACATCGGGTATTGCTGTCGATTATTTGAAAAAAGTATTGTGATGCAATGATTTAAATAAGAAAACTGTGGCATTTTGTGGAGATAATATTAACTGCAATTTTGCAGGAAAGAATAGAAAAGGGAGTAATAATGTTTACGCAAAAATTGGACTCATCACACACATTGGGATTGGATGTGGAGCCTATATAGATAACAACGCGATCAAAGCAGCTTCGGACTGTCTCCCTGTGGAATTCAAATGTATCATTGTGGAAATTTAGTCATTTTTTACGTGTACAGTGTTCGAGTGGAATCTCAAAGAGTTCTGTGTGTGGTGTCACCGCCAGACACCACACTTGCTAGGTGGTAGCCTTTAAATCGGCCGCGGTCCGTTAGTATACGTCGGACCCGCGTGTCGCCACTATCAGTGATTGCAGACCAAGCGCCGCCACACGGCAGGTCTAGTCTAGAGACTCCCTAGCACTCGCCCCAGTTGTACAGCCGATTTTGCTAGCGATGGTTCACTGTCTACATACGCTCTCATTTGCAGAAACGACAGTTTAGCATAGCCTTCAGCTACGTCATTTGCTACGACCTAGCAAGGCGCCATATTCAGTTACTATAAGAAATATCTTCAAGAATGTATTCTGAACAGATAATATTGTGAATCACGTACCGTCAAGTGCGACCTTCATCATTAATGGATTAAAGTTAAGTATCAAACTAATTACGTCCGCTTTCCGAATTCTCATTCCTTGTCATGTTCCAGACCTCACGTCAGTATAGTTCTTCCCTCCTCACGGTAACCTGCTTGAGCTAAAACGCGTGCATTTTGGCCTCCACTAGTAACACGGTGTTGGCTCTTCTGCTAACACAGAGAATCAGAAACTGCTGGGCGACAGCAAAACCAGGCGGGTCGCATTAATACCGTCGTTTAAAAGAAATTTAAAAATATTTCAGCCCTTAAAAAGCTATTTTTTGAGCATCGATAAATGCCCAAATATTGTAAATCACTTTTCGAAAATCACACATATGAATTTACATTTTCATGCACAGGCAGCGATTGTCCATCAAACGGTGTTAAAAACTGAAGCACAGTGCGCGTCTGCCGTAGAATTACAAAACAAATTAAGCGTCTCTGGCGATAAATTGCCACGTAAAGAGAATTCGCTTTTTCTTCCTCACACCGTGCGTAATCTAATAACAAAATTACGAGAAACTTACGCTGTTGTTCAGGGCGCAGAAACTGCGGCGGCTGAATTTTATAAGATTAGCAAAGAATACTTGGATCAGTGGTGTTAGTTCACTGCAGACTTAGAAGTGTTTGAATGGGGAACTTTAACAAAAGTACAGACGGATTTGCTGATCACACAAGGATTTCTTAGCAATGACCAAGTTACGGACGTATTCCACGAGTTTTCTCTTATTTCAAACTACGTCATAGATGAAAAAATGTCAAGCTGGAATGTTTAAAATGTTGCTACTGACGACCGTTGTGTGGGGTTGTTCACACACTCCGTGACAACAATCTGAACTGTACGAAATTCCCTATAATTATTGAATATGTTTCATGTTTACCTGTAAGTAACACACCTGTAGAAAGAGTTTTTTCTCTACTGAATAAGATATGGAGAAGTTACAAAACACAGTTAAGTTTCGCTGTTTTGAAAGCCATTTTGATTACCAAGACAAACATGAAGAAATCATGTGATGAGCTCCATTCCTACTTCAAAACTAGACCCGACATTTTGAAATTAATTTCCTCCGCCGACAAATATAAAACAAATGCGTCCGCAACTTCGGAGTAATATTGATTAATTCAAACTATATATGATTAATACAAGTCCTTGTTTTTGAATAAATTGTAAACAGTAAAATAGGCTTTTATCCTAAATTCTGCAAGCGTCCCGCAATCGAAAAAAAATGAAAAAAAGGTCACGTTAGGCATACTCCATCTTCTCTGGTTAGCCCGTTGATAAATTACCTCTCGGGGAGACTAGCTGTGGAGAAGCGACGTGTTCATGGTAGGTTTTCTGTAGAATGCGTGTGTGTGTGTGTGTGTGTGTGTGTGTGTGTGTATGCACGTGCTTACGCATGTCCTATGTACGAGTACTGTTCTGTTTAACTTGAAGGCACCTGGTACGTCAGAAAGAGTGGGAGTGGGGAGAGGAAGGTACTGGTGGTTCTGCTGGACATATTTAGCTGCTTCCTTTATTAACAGAAACCAAATCTGCACTTAGCACATCATTCCAAGAGCGGATTCGTGGTGACTGATCACATCAATTAGGTCTCGAAATACATTCATTAATAATGGCTGTAAAACAAGAAAACTTTAATCTCGTAATCTGTATAAAGATGTATGGCTGTAATCACTCATGTTAATTATATTAAAACGCCAAATAAAACTAAGGCATAGACACGTTATCAAAGTACAATGGTATACGAACGACCATAAACTCAGTGCTAAAGCCCAGTATTAAAAGACTAACTATTGAGGCAACTGTTTCAACAAATACTTTAAAGTGAATATCCACGCAAACTTTTACTCAAGAACATACATGGCGTGTACACCAGTTCACTTGAGACATTTACCTCTCATGTTCGAGGCACCATCATAGCACTGTCCTCTTAAGTTATCCATTGACAAATCAAGACGAGCAAAAACGTCTTTTTAAATACTAAACAGAGTTTGTGTTTCAGTGTGGGGGGTCTCTTATAAACCAATTAAGTCTTCCTTGATGATTAAGGAATCATCGACAGTACGAATACAAAATGACACTTGTTCATGTATCGAAGAATCACTTGTTTCGTCAACCGTAATAGAAAAATATTCACTCTTCTTGATTGAAGCCAATACCTTTCTCGAGACAGACTTTCCTAGTAGATCAATGATCTCGTTTTGAACATCGTGAGACGTCCACTTACATCCCGAACGCTCTAGCCAATCTTTAAACTCAGGTGTGTCATTCTGTCGGAGTTCAAACTAACTGGTAGTCCTTGTTGGCATAAAAATTGCACGGTAGTAAAATTTGTCTCAAGAGCTAAACGGCCTTTCTTCATATCGCTATGTAACTATCCATTCAATTGGGAGGCCACATTTCGGTTAGTGATACAATTTAGTTTCAGAACACTTTCTTCTTGCGTAAACGTATTTTCACGAAGAGAGAATATTTAAAAAGCCTTTTTCCAGTTAGAAAACCCTACAGAAGTAAATGCATCTTCTTTTTTGAAGAAAATTGTAATAGATTTTTAGCATCTGCCTCTTAGCAGGTTTTGCAAAAAACTTTTTTCGGTAGATGCTTCATATTCTAGCCATGTATATTTGATCAACCAAGACTTCTGAAATAATCTTCTCTTACCAAATTGTCCAGATTTCGGCGATGAAGGGTACTCGTCTCAAGACGACGAAGCAATTGACGACGCAATAATTGTTGGAGGTTGACTTGCAGTATAATCAACTTCCAAGCGCGCCTTTTTGGTAGCAAAATTATCAGTTACAAACTTAATTCACAACACACCAAGAGACTAAAGTAAACGAATAAAATATATAATATAAAATAGTCCACTAGACACTAAAGTCGGAATACTAAACACGTCTGCGGCATGCACTGAACGAAACTATCCACACTGAATGACTGCGACAGCAGGGGGGGCTTTATATAGCTGCGGCGTCGTAATGTCTCGAAACGTCAAGGTGATGCGAGGCGGAGGGTTCCAGGCACTTCTGCTCCAGTTCTTTTGATGTCGCTGTGCCCGCAGTGCTGGCCGCCGGAGCCAGGATTTTCCCGAAGGTTCGCGCACCGGGACAAATTCTAAGTGTGCCCACAGCACTGTAACACTACCATGATTCACACCACTCATTTTCAAGTTAACCTGCTTACTACCGTAATAATTATTTGTTTTAATTCATTACCGAATGTATTTTAAAAGGTAACCATCGTCAAACAAGGAAAATAAAAAAATTCCAGCATAATTTTGTGATTTTACAAAGCATAATGTAACTAATAATTTTCTTAAATTATTGGGGGGGGGGGGGGGGGGAGCTCCACTTCCGAAACGAATTTTTGAGGGGGCTTGGGGTCCCTCAGCACCCATGGAGTTGACGCCTATGTAGAGATTCTGAGTACAAGCAATGTGATCTTTGGTTGTCAGTAACATTGTTGCCAGTAGCATTCAGAGAGAAGCTAGTGAGTGAGTGAGTCGAGTGTCGGTCACACTGCTAAGTGGTCTTGCTAATACTGCCCATAGATAAAGACGCAGAGAATACTGAATGTTAGAAATTAAATTTGGTAAAGATTTATTTGAGAAGTGCGAAGAATCTCAGGCAAAGTTTTCGTTGGATTGCTTGGCTCCACGCAATTTATGATCTTTCCTGAAAAAGGAAGATTTTAGTGGGATTTTTCTTCATTGATTTTGGCTAGTTAGTTTGATTGTTCAGAATTATTAAACACAAGCTATCTGCTCACATGGCTTGCACTCAGAAGTTATAGATTTACCACTCCTTTACCATTCTATTAACTGATTTCATGGCACAGCCATATTTTTTTGTTATAAAAAGACTGATTTTTGTGAAGTTGATTTTAGTCGTCAAGAAATCAGAGTATTAATATAGTTTTTGAATACTAGTCTCTTTTTAATTATTTAATAAATGCAATGTCCTCCATCATTCCCCTAGAAAAATTTGGATTTTCATTTGCCCGTCATTTCATTGCACCTCGTAGTACACAGTACTTAAAACTAAAGCTTAATGTCTTTAGTACAGCTTCCCGTCCTTGCGTTGCACTGCGCAAAGCTTTTATTTACTTTAACGGGTTTGCTGCTGCGCTCTATTTTTATGTTCATTACTCTCGTGAAGTATCGTGTTCCCATTGGCGAAGGTAAGCCATGAAAATTCGTTGCGGACAATTTTAGGTTACAATCTGAACAACAAAATCATTCAGTGCATTTCAAAATTATTATCGGCTTCAAATTAGGTAAAGTTAAGTTCAGACTTCCTTTTTCCTGCAGTGTAATTGTTACAGTGTAGTGTTGCATTTGATTGTGCAACAGTTAGTGTTAGGAATTTTTTTGGTCACTTTGCATAATAAAGTCATGGAGCATACTTGCAGAAACACTTCAATTAGTATTCTATGAAAATTCGATTTGCAATTGTATGTGGAGTTTCTGTTCTGTTAGTTTTGAATGCTGGCGCTGCAAGCCATTTATTGTGACGTCGCACGTTGTACCACTGCGCAATACAGAATTTTATGGGATATCTTTTAGGATTTTGTAATTAATTTGGTTGAAGTTAATTGCAACACAGTTATATACTTTCAGATAGTTCTGATGACTCCTTTTATGAGACGTCATTTACGTAATTACAACATTTACATTGTTCAGGATTGTATTGGAAACACAAACGAAGTTAACGAATAGGAAACCAATTGAGTTTACAACAACAATAAAACAGAACGATAACGCATTGAAATGGAAGGAAGAAAAGACTGGCATGTGTTACTCTGCTGACAAAATCTCACGGCCACTACTAGATGAGCTGGCGGAATCCCTATAAAATCCTCTTCTGTACGAATGTAATGAATCGCGGATTTTTTAAAATTTAATTAGAAAATACAACGCGTGCTGTCAGATTCTACATGTGGCAAACAACTGAAACACATTCATCTTGTACCTACATACCGGCACTGCATACATTTTTTTTGTGCATACGTCGCTACGCCACTATACACACAGACATTTATAAATTACTAGCTTGCTTACTCGCCGTCACTCGTCACAAAGCTACTGATGTACGAGCGCAGCTTCGTGTAACAGGTGGTAGTTGTAGTATAACTGGACTGTACTAACAAATTGCTGCATGGACAGATACTGCCCTTGATGTAACTTCGAGTTTGATGAAAAGTATTAAACAGCAACATGAAGAAGGATTGTAGATACACTGGTAGTGCGAAGTTGTTTGTGATTCTCATTGCGAACAAGGTGGCGAAATGGTTAGCTCACTGAAATCCCCGTACCACCATCCTGTCTCAGGTTTTCCGTGATTTTCCTCAACGGATAAAGACAAATGTTTCGATGGTTCTTTTGAAACAGAACTGCCGATTTCATTTCCCATCCATTCAAAGTACACTACTGGCCATTAAAATTGCTACACCACGAAGATGACGTGCTACAGACGCGAAATTTAACCGACAGGAAGAAGATGCTGTGATATGCAAATGATTAGCTTTTCAGAGCATTCACACAAGGTTGGCGCCGGTGGCGACACCTACAACGTGCTGACATGAGGAAAGTTTCCAACCGATTTCTCATACACAAACAGCAGTTGACCGGCGTTTCTTGTTGAAACGTTGTTGTGATGCCTCATGTAAGGAGGAGAAATGCGTACCATCACGTTTCCGACTTGATGAAGGTCGGATTGCAGCCTATCGCGATTGCGGTTTATCGTATCGCGGCGACTTTGCTGCTCGCGCTGGTCGAGATCCAATGACTGCTAGCATAATATGGAATCGGTCTGTTCAGGAGGGTAACACGGAACGCCGTGCTGGATCCCAACGGCTTCGTATCCCTAGCAGTCGAGATGACACGCATCTTATCCGCATGGCTGTAACGGATCGTGCAGTCACGTCTCGATCCCTGAGTCAACTGATGGGGACGTTTGCAAGACAACAACCATCTGCACGAACAGTTCGACGACGTTTGCAGCAGCATGGACTATCAGCTCGGAGACCATGGCTGCGATTACCCTTGACGCTGCATCACAGAGGAGCGCCTGCGATGATGTACTCAACGACGAACCTGGGTGCACGAATGGCAAAACGTCATTTTTTCGGATAAATCCAGGTTCTGTGTACAGCATCATGATGGTGGCATTCGTGTTTGGCGACATCGCGGTGGACGCACATTGGAAGTGTGTATTCGTCATCGCCATACTGGCGTATCACCCGGCGTGATGGTATGGGGTGCCATTGGTTACACGTCTCGGTGACCTCTTGTTCGCATTGACGGCACTTTGTATAGTGGACGTCACATTTCAGATGTGTTACGACCCGTGGCCCTTCATTCGATCCCTAGCAAAACCTACATTTGAGCAGGATAACGCACGACCGCATGTTACAGGTACTGTACGGGCCTTTCTGGATACAGAAAATGTTCGACTGCTGCCTTGGCCAGCACATTCTCCAGATCTCTCACCAATTGAAAACGTCTGGTTAATAGTGGCCGAGCAACTGGCTCGTCACAATACGCCAGTCACTACTCTTAATGAACTGTGGTATCGTGTTGAAGCTGCATGGGCAGCTGTACCTGTACACGCCATCCAAGCTCTGTTTGACTCAATGCCCAGGCGTATCAAGGCCGTTATTACAGCCAGAGGTAGTTGCTCAGGGTACTGATTTCTCAGGATCTATGCACCCAAATTGCGTGAAAATGTATTCACATGTCAGTTCTGGTATAATATATTTGTCCAATGAATGTTGTGGCCGAGCGGTTCTAGATGCTTCAGTCCGGAACCGCGCTGCTGCTACGGTCGCACGTTTGAATCCTGCCTCGGGCATGGGTGTGTGTGATGTCCTTAGGTTAGTTAGATTTAAGTAGTTCTAAGGTCTAGGGGACTGATGACCTCAGAAGTTAAGTCCCATAGCGCTCAGAGCCATTTTTGTCCAATGAATACCCATTTATCATCTGGCTTTCTTCTTGGTGTAGCAGTTTTAATGGCCAGTAGTGTAGTTTTATTGCTAAATTGAAATGTGAGGAAGATGGCCGGGATGATGACTGAATGCGAGGCCGTTTGGTATGTGCTGAAAAACTGAGACAGACTGCTTCAAAGTATTTAGTTGAATGACAAATGTAAACAAATCTTACAAATATCACTCCCTCTCATCTAACTTTGGCAGGTCTGCCAGGATTATCTCGTTATTTCTCAGCGAACAGTGTACGCTATGTCGCAAGACACTGAAAGCCGTTGCTTGACGCCCGTATTGGTGACGCCATAGTCCCTGTAGATGAAAAATGTACGGAGGCATTTGAAATCGGCGTGTCAATCGACGAATGCCTCTGACTCAAATTGATAATTGTGTTCTAGTGGAAAGTCGCGCCCTATCTGCCCGGCATCGGCCGGCATTTTACGCTGGGACTTCCCGTCTCGCGACAGTATCGACTACCTGCTGTTATCGATCGGCTGCCGCTAACGACCAGAGCAGCGGCTGCCATTGTTTAATTATGGCCGACATAATGAGGCTCTGGCGGAGACATGCTGGGCGCTGCAATTACTAACCAGTCGCAGAGCAGGGAAGGGAAGTAAAACTGCAGCGTGGCCTGTTGTAGAAAAACTACAAAATGGGGCGCTGTGAAGGGCAGCGGTATCTAACGGCGGCGGGCTGCTCCTTAATGACCCGGTGTTTACCGGCCCGAGTTTACCTCGATGCAACAGCGGTAGGCGCAGCACATTATTCTTCTTTTTCTGCTGTTTACGTTATCGACGAACGTGTAACAACACGGCTGAACCGAAACTTTCCCCAGTTCGATTCGTTCCATTAGACCCGCCTTTTTAATAAAAATGTTTTCGGTGAGCAAGCCCATTCTTAATGGCCAGTTTTATCGTGGAACAGGTAGTTCTTTTCTATAGTAGACCCACATTATTAATGTAACATTCTGTAAATCGATTATTTTGCGAGGAAAGGACAAGTAGTCGAAATAATATTTATTTGCTTCCGTTAGTAATTTCACAAATTAACCAAAAGCTTTTAAAGAAACTTAAAGTTAAAAGAACGCAATCAAACGCCTTTTAAATTTAAATTGTACTGAGATAAGTGATACTGACTCTTTGCTTCAAAAGCAAGTTCAAAAATCGTGCAGGCCGGTGTGGCCGAGCGGTCCTAGGCGCTTCAGTCTGGAACCGCGCGACCGCTACGGTCACAGGTTCGAATCCTGCCTCGGGCATGGGTGTGTGTGATGTCCTTAGGTTAGCTAGGTTTAAGTAGTTCTTAAGTTCTAGGGGACTGATGATCTCAGCTGTTAAGTTCCATAGAGCTCAGAGCCATTTGAACCATTTTCAAAAATCGTCTAAATGTTCTTAAACTTAAATTTAAAATAACATAATCATCAAGGGATCTTAAGTTGCAATCGGTGGTACTGATTCTTGTTTTTACGGCTGTAGGTTTTATAGATAAAACTTAATTTCTGTTGAGAGGTCCGTCATCAAGTCTGCTGCAGCTTTCATTTTTTGTCAACACATGTGATGAGAAACCTGTTACGCTCGTACGAGTACATGTAGTTGGAAACGATAAAAGTGCCAACATTCCTATTTGCGATAATTGAGGTTATTCATCACGCACACTGCGCCCGAACTGCGGCTACGGCATTAATTTAAATTCTACTCCTAACGGTGACTGATAAAAAGTTTCCTTTCCTTCTGCTACAATGGTGTGTTAACGCACAATTCATTTTGATGCTTAATCTGCTGTTCATTTGGGAAATTCATTCAAACCATTCAGATGCTGAATAACTTCTTCAATAAATGTGTCTCCCATTTCAACGCTTTCCTCTTGTAGAAAGCCTTTTATTGTTGAGATGCAATCAAACTCTGTGGAGGCATACAAACTGTCATGTATTCTATCTTTTTCTTGAAAGCAACAATTTTTTCGTGAGCGACAATCACATTTATTTGTTTACCTTGATGGATCAAATTAAGTTCAACCATGTTTGTAAAAATGCTGCTTAAATGGGAAATTTGTAGCTGTCGCTGTCAGAATGTACCGACTATACAAGAAATGAAGGTTACATGATACTGCTTTTTAAATTTTTATTGTTTCTGTAATGTTATGAAAGTCGGCTAAGTTTCGCGAATCGCAAACCCCAGTTTAAGAAACGCTGCATTAGAAAAAAATGTTCAAATGTGTGTGAAATCTTATGGGACTTAACTGCTCAGGTCATCAGTCCCTAAGCTTACACACTACTTAACCTAAATTATCCTAAGGACAAACACACACACACCCATGCCCGAGGGAGGACTCGAACCTCCGCCGGGACCGCCGCACAGTCCATGACTGCAGCGCCTTTGACCGCTCGGCTAATCCCGCGCGCTGCATTAGACTAGGTCAGCGTGTAGTACCCATATGAGGGTACCATTTTTGTCTACAATATTCCGGCGACCAACCGAGTCGTCTTCTACAGGGAATCGGAGCAGCTGGCTTGCCTTAAGCCTTCCGGGCATGGAAAGTGAATGCTAACACGGATGTTGAGCGACCGAGTTTTGTGACGTTACATCGTTAATGCACGTTAACAACGCATTAATCCCTGCTAGTTTAGGGTAACAGGTTACGGAACACGTAACAGTGCGATGTAAGATTTTGCAACGAAGTAGTCTGATATGATGAATCTGAGTGGACGTCTTCAAGTAGTTTGGTGACATTTTTCTCGTTCCCTATACGTTCTCACAGCAGCCATTACGCTCTCGGTGCACTCGGCGTCTTGCATCATTTGAAAAGTTCTTAGATCCACGTCTCGTCGGGTTAAACTGTTGGCTCACTGTTAGCCACTGTCCCTTAACATTATATGACCCACTGAAGTGGTGCCAGTATGAGCAAGTGCCTTTCGCGATGTGCCCAACACCGAATGTCCGGTGCTTGTTGTTCCCTTCCCAGTGTTTACCCGGAAACTGATATAGAGCGATTTGAAACAAATTCACAGTGACAAGCGGTTGGATTCGTCTCTGATCGCTGACGGTTAGGATATATTTAAACCATGTTACGCGAAAACGACTGGGACACGACTCCTTGTACATCTGTTGGTCTTCATTGATAAACCAACAAATTACGCAATTTCGTTTAGAGTGTGATCATGGACACATCCAGACACGACAGCTCCTGTCTGCAATTCTATTATGATACCACCAAGACGTATCGTACTGTACTGATTCCACACAATCGACTGCCACATACACACCACTCCACTGCCGGCCGTTGTGGCAGAGCAGTTCTAGGTGCTTCAGTCTGGAACCACGCGACCGCTACGGTCATGCTTCGAGCATGGATGTGTGTGATGTCGTTAGGTTAGTTAGGTTTAAGTAGTTCTAAGTTCTAGGGGACTGATGACCTCAGTCCCATAGTGCTCAGAGCCATTTGAACCATTTGAACACCACTTCACTGCCGTGACTTGTGTCAGAAGTGGAGGGTCACATAACTGCCTGATATCAGTTCTGCATTACCTACATCTCTCCAAACAGAGCAGTGTATTCTAAGAGTATGATCAATACTGGGTGGTTTTAATTAAACTGACGGCGTTCCGAGTGCTGCAGTACGGCCTTTATACACCGCAGGACGCCGAAACATCGTAGCTGTGTCATTGGTCGGCGTACTTTCAAAGTATGCTCAAAAAAATATAATGGTTCCGCGGTAAGCAGTCAGGGTGTAAAATGTTTGCTGTTTTGACGTCAGCATGCTGTTTCTCATCTGGTGATGCGTGTTGATTTCTTTAGTGAAGTAACAGTTGGAGTAAAGTGTTAAAAAGGTTGAAGTCTTCCTCACTAAAGGCAGTGGCTATTGGGAAGAACGACAGCAATAGCAGTGTTTCATTGCGGGAACATCGCCGACAGAAAGAGCTGCGAAGAGGCCCCATATCATTAAATGGGCTAAAGAATGTTATAAAGAAATTTGAAGAAACAGGTGAATTGTGCAGCAGAAAGAGGGATATGGTCCATTCCTATGGTAGCTGTTGATGGAATTGCTGTCGCTGTAGCCTACCGTGCTGCAGATACACAACGTGATCAAAAGTACACGGACACCTGGCGCCCTCCATCGGTAATGCTGGAGTTCAATATAGTGTTGGCCAACCCTTAGCCTTGATGACAGCAACCACTAGCGCAGTTTTTAACCAATTAATAGCGTGTTTCCCACTTTTGTACAAATTTCCCCATACATGTAGACGCTGGGGCATGAATAATTATCGGACCTTTGGAGTGGCTGACAAGAAACACTACACGTAAGCTGGACTCATGCCTCTTCTTGTGTATCTCAGTCAAGAATTCAAAGTAATCGAATGCTTTACGGACACTGCATGTAAGACGAAGGTTCTCTATATTGGGGCCGGCCGAAGTGGCCGTGCGGTTAAAGGCGCTGCAGTCTGGAACCGCAAGACCGCTACGGTCGCAGGTTCGAATCCTGCCTCGGGCATGGATGTTTGTGATGTCCTTAGGTTAGTTAGGTTTAACTAGTTCTAAGTTCTAGGGGACTAATGACCGCAGCAGTTGAGTCCCATAGTGCTCAGAGCCATTTGAACCATGTTTTTGAACCCTATATTGGGCTGCAAAATAACTAAGGCGATACCTTTTACTATCTGTTTGTAACGTCAACCCCACTGTTACTTAACCGACTGCAGCACGTCGCAACGATGAGACTCTTTGATCATACAGTGGCTACTGGAAGTCAGCGTTGCTTAGACCACTGTCGCGTCGACAGCAAAAAAATATCTGATTAAGAAAATCGGCAGTGTCCTTTCAAAGGAAAAATCACAAAATTTGCCTGGAACAGTTTAGAGAAATCACGGAAAAACCAAATCGGGATGGCCAGCGTGGATTTGGAGCATCGTCAACCAGAATGCGAGTGCAGATACTAACCACTGCGCCACCTCGCTCGGTCTAACTACGTATTCGCTGCACGTAGGCTTGTAGCGGACCACTTAAGAATAGCTTTGTTGTCTGTCTTTCTGTCTGTCCGACTGTTAAGACTCTCCTTTTTCTCAGAGCCGGCCTCTGTGGCCGAGCTGTTCTAGGCGCTTCAGTCCGGAACCGTGCTGCTGCTACGGTCGCAGGTTCGTATCCTGCCTCGGGCATGGATGTGTGTGATGTGCTTAGGTTAGTTAGATTTAAGTAGTTCTAAGTCTAGGGGCTGATGATCTCAGATGTCAAGTCCCATAGTGCTTGGAGCCATTTTTTGCACTTTTTCTCAGGAAAGGTCTACCACCTCCCCGAGAAAATGGACACCTCACCCGAATGGCGTAACAGGACAGATCTGCGTCCTTCTCCGCTTTGTTCTAACAGTGCAACAGGATAACATGTGGTACACTATCACGGGTGACAGCCAGCCGCTGTTTATTAAGGCACGGGTTACGTGCGTGTGGTCCACTTCTCTGCCTACCTTTGACGAACGTGCAAGAACATGCTGGACGGCAATGGTGCATGGAACGACGTCACTGGGGACAGGAATGGCATCAGATAGTGACTTCGGACGAATCCAGGTTATGTTTGTTTGAAAATGATGACCGCTTTTTGATTCACCGAGGACACGGGGAGCGGCATCGCAGTGCCTTAGAACGGCAACTCAAGGCGTTAATTTGTGGGGTGCTATTGCGTGCAGCCACAAATCACAGTTGGTGCGTTTCTAGAGCACTGTGACCAGTTTGACCTACGTGAATAACATACTGTGGCCTGCACAACACTCCAGACGCCCCGTTTCAGGAAGACAATCCACGACCACGTGTTGCTGCACGAACGCGTACGTGCCTTCTTGGTGTCACAGGGTGTCAGCCTTTTGCCTTGGCCCGACATATCACCAGACTCGTCGCCAATCGAAAAGCTGTGGGATATGGTGAAACGACGGGTGCAGCGCTGTGATCCAGGGCCAACCACCACAGATGAACTTTGGAACCAGGTGAAGGCAGCACGGATGGCTATACCACAGGACGCAATTCGCACCTTATTCGCGTCGATGCCATTACGCAAGGAACAAGTCATCGGGGCCCATGGCGGAACTTGTGCCCACGAGGCAACACATGCTGGGACGAGTGACAAATGTTAATCATTTCTGCAGAACATACTAATGTCCATGTCCTGTGGATATGAATGTCCTATCTCTAGTGGTTCAAGGTGTTTTGTTCTTTCTGAACAGGAATGTGGTAAAGTACCTAGAACGAAAGGAAAAATCGAAATGAAACTTCTCTGTTTGAGGTGAAATGTGATGTTACTACAGTGATTACAAATGTACAACGAACTTGGCGGTAGAAGCCACTTGTCAACATGACGTTGCACCCTCTTTGATATTGAGGTGTCCTTTGATTTGTTTGGAAATGTCCTCACAGAATGTTGCTGGGAGTCCATTACTTGTTTTCGGATGGCATATGCAGATGTGCAGGAGCTACGGCGTGCTTGGTGCACAAAAGGGCGATCTTTCCTTGTGGTGGTCAGATATAGTCGACCAGAAAAAGGGGGGGGGGGTTAGTATGTGTGACGTCACGTACCTATGCTGCCAGATGTAGGGCTACTGTCGTATCCAAATGCCCCAAAAATCTGGATATTGCACGATTCACCTGCCTGTTAAAATGGAGATCCACAATGGTGCCCCTTTCAAACTATGATACGTGCTGATAACGCCGTCTCAAATGTGTACGCCACATATCTGTGACGTTTACAGTGATCACTCAGCATCTGGCGCTGTTAACGCCCCTGATGTTTCCTACCAGGCCTACTAACAACACTAAACACCAACAACTTAATGTACTCTGGTGGCCGTTCTGACTGCTGCAGGGAACTGCATCACTAATAATTAATGTATCCGCCGATGGCGTGTACGTGAACTTTCACTGACATCCGATCGCGTCTTCTAGGTGCTTAATTTTTTGTGATTTTTATTTTAAACCAATTGGTCTGTGTGCAGTTGTTTTTTAATTGCTATGTGGAACTGAGACATTTATTTCATATTTTGCCAGTTAGCATTCTTTGGAATCACGCCCGGAGAGGCGGAACATTATTGTCGTAGTCAGATGCGGATACTGAGGACCCAACCATGTTTTATTATTTCCAGAATATATTTATTTTAGGCACCTAATTTCGGCAGCGCACTCGAGTCAAACGATATGAAAAATTCAGTCCTCAAACTTCACCTCGGGTTCTGATTCTTATTCCACACTGTTTGGAAACGGAGAACGCTACATTCTGTAAAGCACTTAATTATACGTACATGGACTGACACACGAAGATAAATGTGTACTGGATATTATAGTCTATAGCCTGGAGCTGTTTACCCTTGAATGGAATCACATGACTCAGTTAAAATATTACAATAACGACGAGTATATCATTTATGCAAAAAGTAGTTAGATAATTTTTATGTAGCTATAACAGGCTACCCTTCTACATTCCCTATATAATAACGCAAGAAAAGGATGTCGTGTGTTGAAAAAGGAAGCAGCTTAACCGCTTGGTATGGCAGAAAAAGCAAAGTAAGATAAGATTTTTATTTTAGCTATTATGGACGTTGAACCTGCAACAGTGCTTAAAATATGCGATTCTTTGTACATTTAATGAGACCAGTTCGAGTCCGAAATTTGGCTCAAACATCACAAAAAACTGTATGTGGCAAATTATCATATTTTAGCTCATTATTCTTAACACTTGACTTTAGTGTTCGCACACAAGCTGTGAAACGAGATTCACCTATGTGCAGCGTTTTACGCTCTGGAATGTAATGGGTCGCTTGAAAGTGGCATACTTACAAACTCGGGAATGACATATCGTGTAAGTAACAAAATACCACCATAATCAATTTAGGCCAGTCAAAGAAAACCAGAAATATCGATTGGGGGAAAAAGTTCGTGTACTTAAAAATTTTTGTACAGTGGCAAGGGGGAGTGTCATGAAAAACGTATTAAAAATTCTTATCGACAGTATGTTAACGTGGAGGTGGGCGAGTGTCAAGGTCACATTTTTAGATTTTCTCGAATATCTTGAAACGTGCGGTGTCTAGCAAAAATAAAGCTATATTAAATTTTCAACGAAAAAGGTCCTATTAATTTTCTCTGGGACTAATAGTTTACGCATTGCAGGTGATCAAAAAATCGCAGATTATTGAAAATAGTGTTTTAATGGTATGAAGGTAATGCTTATGTTTAAGCCTTTTTTGTAGGATATTTAATGCAGTTTAATTCTTTGCTAAGAAGCACTGCCGCTAGGATCCGCAGTTTTCGAGACACCCATGAAAAACATTAAAAAATTAGGTTTAAAATGCAGAATGATTGTATGGCACGAATGTATAATGGACCAAAAACAGTCTTGAAGCCCTCGATACAACATTACGAGATCTTCAGAAAAACAACAGGTTAATGGGAGGAGTTTTACTGTTACTATCAGGACACTTTCGGTGAACATTACTGGTAATTCCAAAATCAACACTGGCAGATGAAGTAAATGCAAGGTTCAAACATCAAATATAGTCTTCAATATTTGTAGTCCTGTCTTCCTCAGTCCATTACAGGGGTGTTATTGTCGTGTAACACTCCGCCACAGGCCGTGCATTATGAACAGGTGCTCGATCCTGTTGAAAGATGCAATCGCCATTCCCGAATTGCTCTTCAACAGTGGGAAGCAAGAAGGTGCTTAAAACATCAGTGTAGACCTGTGCTGTGATAGTGCCACGCAATACAAGGTGTGAAAGCCCCCTCCATGGACAACACGACCACACCATAACACCACCGCCTCCGAATTTTACTGTTGGCACGACACACACTGGCAGACGACGTTCGCCGGGCATTCGCCATACCCACACCCTGCCATCGGACAGCCACATTGTGTACCGTGATTAGTCACTCCCACAACGATTTTCCACTGTTCAATCATCCAATGTTTACGCTCCTTACACCAAGCGAGAGGTCGTTTGGCATTTACCGGCGTGATGGGAGGCTTATGAGCAGCCGCTCGAAATCCAAGTTCTCTCATTTCCCCCCTAGATGTCATACTGCTTGCAGTGGATCCAGATGCAGTTCGGAATTCCTGTTTCATGGTCTGGATAGATGTCTGCCTATTACATATTACGACCCTCTTCAACTGTCAGCGGACGAGGTCGGCCTGTACGATTTCGTCCTGTACGCGTCCCTTGACATTTCCACTTCACTATCACATCGGAAACAGTGGACTTAGGGATGTTTAAGAGTGTGGAGATCTCGCGTACAGATGTATGACACAAGTGACAGCCAATCACCTGACCACGTTTGAAGTCTGTCAGTTCCACGGAGCGCCCCACTCTGCTCTCTGACGATGTCTTATGACTACTGAGGTCGCCTGATATGGAGTACCTGCTCAGAAGGTGGCAGCACAATGTACCTAATATGACAAACGTGTGTTTTTTGGGGTGGCTGGATACTTTAGATCACATAGTGTAGATCTTTATTTCTGACATAAATTTCAACTTGATGCCTCTACCTGTATCTGAGAAAAAGGGGTGACAACAGACGAACAGATAGACAGTCAGACAGACGGACAGACGAACAGTAACGTGATCTTATAAGGGTTCCGTTTTTACCGATTGAGGCAGGAAATCCTAAAAAAGATACATTAGTCGGTAGCGCACTTGAGCATTGAAGGCAAAGTTCTCAGGCTCGAATATCGCTGCGGCTCATACTTTTCATCTGCTATTTCAACTGAGGCCACTCTCCAATGTAAAGTGAAAATTCATTCTGGGAACACTGTCTTTTGTTTTAACACATAGTTAGATAAAGACTAAATACAGGACGTTACAAAAAGTGTTCCGTATTTTGAGACTAGGCCCAATACAAAACTAAAATGTCCAGTAAACATGGTCTCTAAAAAGCATACCTTAAGAGCTATGAGCATTTATTCATCTTCGTTACTGTTAAACACTTCTCTTCTACTGTGCTATTACGAATGACTTACAGAGTACAATAAAAAATGAGGACACATTAGTGTATTATTGCTCATGGATGCAGCAACAAGGAAAAGTCTGTCAGTGTTGTTACAATAAACCGCATTCACAGTTTTGGGTTATTACAGCGCATACATTAGCTCAAATGGATCCAGGTTATGTTGTGGTAAGTTTTTGAAATGCTTTAACTTTGGAGTGTCGCGTTTGCACTTGCCAGCAAAATGGGAACATATTATTCCACACAGAAATGGCACACATTATTTTCTCTTATGGTCTGGTAAATTGAAGTAACCGTCCAACTCACGTCCTTAAGCAGATTGCATTAGAATTTCTGCCGTTTCAGACTTTGGAATATTATTTTCTCAGTTTTTTATTGGTTTCTGTATTTCATTCATCGTATCAAAGAGTGGTGTTTGTCAGTAAATGAACAAGTGCTCGTAGCTCTTTGCATTTTACAGCCCATGTTTACTAGACATTCCTTTTTCTTATTTTGGTCCATACTAACACCTCTCGAAATATAGGATACTTTTTTTTAACACTCTGTATATCCTGCTACATGAACTCTACCCTCCCAGCTCCTGTCTGCATATAGTATTTGATCTTCTTCTGAAGATGGTCCTGCGGCAGCTCTAGAGCTGGCACGTGGGATAATAAAGAAGTTTAAAGCTACTAAAGCGACTAGTTTGAATTCCCGAACACATAATCTCCCATGGAAGAATTCATGTTGCAGCTTACGATCAACTATTTCCTCGAGAAACCTAAAACGGTGTTCCAGTGTTGTTATCCAATAGATTGAATTGAAATAAAAGCATGCTCAATATATTATTAAATTCTATTGTTTTCATTGATTATAAGTTTTTAAGAAAGAAATTCTGCCTGAGAACGGTGTTACACGTGGTCAGGCCCGTTGAATAGAGAACATAGGCGGTAAAAAATCATTATGGAGAAACATCGTAAATGACACTGCGCTACATTTAAAAATAGTTAAGATTGTGCACGTACTTCTTTATATTTCAGAGCGTTTTGGCTTTTACATCGTTTTCTAAGAAGTATTACCTACCAAAGGGGTTGTATTCTTAGGACCACAACCGACAACGCTGTGCAACAAAATTAAACGTTCACTCTTTCGAAACCTCGTAATCGTATCCCACTCCGATGCATAAGTTTAAAATTTGGCTTAGTGGTGCCTACGGCCTTCCTCTGCAACGTGCAAGAGCATGGCCTCCCTGTTACATTACCCTGAGGTTCGCCGACGCTTCAAACAGATTGGTGTCGACACGTGCGCAAAGAAAACCACATACACGTCTCAGATATCCATATAAGCTTTAAGGTGGGTTAATGACATCACATTGGCACCAAATTTCACCACAATTCTGCCGAACGCCAACGTGGACGTACCGCATGATGGAAAGATCGTCACGGCCACTGCTATCCCTCTTATTGCAGTCATTGCGATGCAGGTCAGAACAGCAAAACTCAGAGTGGGAATCACGCGGTTTTCTTGTGAGTCGCCGAAAGAAACTTTTCACGCCTGCCGCCGCTCAGAATCCATACGAGAAGGCCTAAGGCGGTGCATAAAGGTCGTAAATAGAACTACCCCTTCCCACACATTTCACAGTCGAAAACGACAAAGTGCTATGAGCAACAGCATGACGTTCTTGAGAGCTTTCAGCACTGTTGCCAACCCCTGGGCATTTCATCCCTGCGCTAAGGACATCGTGCGGCTGCAACACATTGAACGTGATCTGACACATTCGCAATTTTTGCTCTGATGTGCAGGATGAGACCACTAAGGGTCTTTCAAAATCATTTGACGACATTTGACGTGATCCGAAGTAGTAAAGGGAGTTTAAGCTTTTTTTTTTTTTTTTTTTTTTTCAGCGCTCCTCTTTCGGGCCCTCCTATGGCGTGACCACGGTTGTGCGCTACATTAACATGTACGTCAATAAAATGACAAAGGGTCCCTCTAAGACACCCAATTTCGGCAACATATTCGGTGCCGCCCGCACACCTTTGTTGAGCACTTTCAATTGTGCCTGTCAGAAAAATTGACAACAATCAGTGTCATGGTTGCCTGAAGATTGCCAAGCCTCACTTAAGTGTCGTCTAAGGAGCTGCCTAACCCTCAATCACTAAGGCAGCCACGAGACTGAATCAGTGTCGATGTTTTTGACATGAACATTTTTAATGTGCTCAAGAAAGGTGTGTGGGTGACACTGAGTGTGTTGCCAAACACAGGGATCTTAGAGGGATCATTCGCCATTTATTGTAGCATGTACCCGTGATCACGCCACACGATCGTGCGAAACAGGACTGCTGGAAGAGCTTAAACCCCCTTTGCTGCTTCGGATCATATTCAGATGTCGCCGGCTGGTTTTGAATGGCCGCTCGTGATCACGCCCTGTACACCAGAGTAAAAATTGCGGTCACACCACACTCCAAAGGTGTCAGATCAAAATTCAATGCGGTTGCAGCCACACTACACTATGTGATCAAAAGTATCCGGGCACGTTTTTCATATTAGGTGCATTGTACTGCCACCTACTGCCAGGTACTCCATATCAGCGACCTCAGTAGTCATTAGACATGAGAGAGTAGAATGGGGCGCTCCGCGGAATTGACGGACTGCGAACGTGGTCAGGTGATTGGGTGTCACTTGTGTCATACGTCTTCACGCGAGATTTCCATACTCCTAAACAACCCTAGGTCCACTGTTTACGATGTGATAGTGAAGTGGAAATGTGAAGGGACAAGTACAGCACAAAAGGCCAACCTCGTCTGTTGACTGACAGAGACCGCCAACAGTTCAAAATTGCTTCAAATGGCTCTGAGCACTATGGGACTTATACATCTGAGGTCATCAGTCCCCTAGAACTTAGAACTACTTAAACCTAACTAATCCAAGGACACCACACACAGCCATGCCCGAGGCAGGATTCGAACCTGCGACCGTAGCGGTCGCGCGGTTCCGGACTTTAGCGCCTAGAACCGCTCGGCCACCCCGGCCGGCCCCGCCAACAGTTGAAGAGGATAGTAATGTGTAATAGGCAGACATCTATCCAGACCATCACACAGGAATTCCAAACTGCATCAGAATCCATTTCAAGTACTATGACATTTAGGCGGGAGTTGAGAAAACTTGGATTTCATGGTCGAGCGGCTACTCATAAGGCACCTATCACGCCGGTAAATGCCAAACGGCGTCTTGCTTGGCGTAAGGAGCATAAACATTGGACGATTGAACAGTGGAAAAACGTTGTGTGTAGTGACGAATCACGGCACACAATGTGGCGATCCGATGGCAGGGTGTGGGTACGGCGAATGCCCTGTGAACGTCATCTGCCGGCGTGTTGTAGTGCCAACAGTAAAATTGGGAGGCGGTGTTGATATGATGTGATCGTGTTTTCCGTGAAGAGGGCTTTCACCCCTTGTTGTTTTCCGTGGCACTATCACAGCTCAGGCCTACACTGATGTTTTAAGCATCTTCTTGCTTCCCACTGTTGATGAACAATTCGGGGATGATGACTGCATCTTTCAACACGATCGAGCACCTCTTTATAATGCATGGCCTGTGGCGGAGTGGTTACACGACAATAACACCCCTGGAATGGACTGGCGTGCACAGAGTCCTGACCTGAATCCTATAGAACACCTCTGGGATGTTTTGGAACGCCGACTTTGTGCCAGGCCTCACCGACCAACATAGTTTCCTCAGTGTAGCACTTCGCGAAGAATGGGCCGCAATTCCCCAAGGAACCTTCCAGCGCGTGGTTGATCGTATGCCTGCGAGAGTGAAAGCCTTCATCAAGGCTAAGGGTCGGCCAACACCATATTGAACTGCGGCATTACGGATGGACGGCGCCACGAGCTTGAAAGCATTTTCAGCCAGGTGTCCGGATACTTTTGATCACATAGTGTATGTCATTATAGTATGATTGAAACGCCCAGGGTGTGGCATCTCATCGCAATGGAAACGGTCATTTTCGGCAGCGAAGTCTGTGGGAATCAATGTCCCAAGGGAAGGAGTGATTTCATTGACGCCCTTAATGCCCTCCCCTGAGGCGTTTTCGTGTGGATTCTGAACGCGGCGTGCTGAAATGTTTCCTTCGGCCTCTCATAAGAAAAATGCGTGGTTTCCACGTTGGGTTTCGGGATTCTGACCTCCATCGCAATGGTTTCAATAGGAGGGATGAAATGTAGGTAAGAGGGGATGTGGCGATTTTCGCATTATGTGATACGGCCACGGTGGAGTTCGGCAGAATTGTGGTGAAATTTGGTGCCAATGTGACATCATTAACCGACCTTAAAGCTCACATAGATATCTGAGCTGTGCTGTTATTTTCGCAAGTGTCCACACCATGCCGTTTGAAGCGTCGACGAACCTCAGGGCGACGTCGGAGTGGCATACGTTTTTGCATCGTTACAGAAAATAGGCATCTTTGAGCCAAATTTCAAACTTACGATTCGGAGTGTGAGACAATTAGGGGGTTTAGAAAAAGTGATGCTTTAATTTCGTTGCGCAATGTGTATCAATCAATAACAATAACAGTCGTTTAGAACTTCTCTTATTGAGGGAAGATGGCAACACTTCAATAATTTTCGAACTTAGATAATAACGAAGAATTTGTTACAATTTTTATGGAGATTATCGTAAACGAACAGTACTTATCGTAATTACTTAGTTTATTCCGCTCTGATACGTTAGGCAAGTACTGGTAAACACAGATTTTCGTCAGTCCTCTCCTATACAGAGAAGAATATTCCTAACAGTCTAAAATGTATTAATAATTTTTGGAACGTTGTCCTTAGGAAAGCAGCAATCGGTAAAATTACGTTAAAATTATTTTTATTTCAATAAAACTGTCTAGATCGCTTGTCAGTAGTATATAGTTCGTTTGGTGGTGGGCTACCCTGTTTTACAAGATCGTCAGCAGACCATATTTTACTCTTTGGTGGTCTGATGATGGTCTTTTAAAAAGACCGAAACCGGTCACCCAACGAAATACATACAGCTTCATGCGATCAAGAGTGTTTTATTGAAAAATAATTTTTGTGGAACGAATTAGATGTCACATCTTCGAGAGCACAGCTAAATGTCTCGTGGATGCGTCTAGCGGTTGTGGCTACTGTCCATGTGTAAAAGCGCAATATCCTACGGGGACTGCCAGCGGCCCCTATTCACGCAATGCGCTCTTGCTCTCGGTAAAAGCGTAGTAATATTTGAGTTTCATTCGGATTTTACGGTCGTATAAACAAAGCGCTCTTGCACGCTATATTAAATTTTATCTCACAGTTCATATATCTGGTAGATCTGCGTCCGTTCAAAATGTTAAAGGTCGCTGTATTAGCTCCCCACAAAGCTGCTGACTTACGGTTGCATTCGTAATGTTTAATATGCTCTCTCCCTTGATACGTCACCAAATTACGCGTTTCTAGGCCGTAAGTATTCCACATGACTAAGTTCTGAAATACAGTTCCGTTTCTGTCAGCTTCCGTTGAAACTGCATTCCCTGAGGACGTGCCGTTTCCGTGGAATACGAAGCATGTGAATGAAGCGTTGTGGCAAGTCCTATGACACCACAGGTCTGCGTGAGCCCCTAAGCGTCACATCAAACGTACTTGATTTCGGCTGCGCGTTTACCTCCACCAGTCAACCATGCGCAACGTGATAAAACTGTATGACAATGAAAATCTGCAATTCCTGGAATTGTAAGCACGTGAACCAGTGATGTATAAAGCAAGCATGGAATATTACAGAGAAAGAGACGTAAAAACTGCAGCGACAAAGAGAATTTGAAGAGTTGATTTCAAAATTTAAAGATATGAGGAGTAATTATTGTCAGGAGTTGAAAGTATGTGACAGCCAGCTGACACAATGCTTCAGTGATACTTACAGTCTGTTAAGTAAGAGCGTGGTCGGTATTATGCACAGATGGAACGCACGAAGGGAACCTTTGTTCTCCATGCGGTGTCCATAAATGATTAGATTTGCTCTGAATTCTTGACTGAGATACACAAGAAGGGACATGAGTACAGCTTAAGCGTCACGTTTTGAGGCTGTGTTTCTCCGTACCAACCCCAAAAGTTCTGATGCTGCATTTAATTACAGAAGAAAAAAAGTTATTCACTTTGAAACACCTGTCAACTCCAATTCCGTGCATTTGGCGGTCTTTTCCACGTGAATATGCCGAACACTTAGTTTCCAGCTTGCCTAGCGCCAAGCAATTTTCGAACTGCGGATGACTGGACGTATTATTAACTGTAATTGCATTTTTCTTTAGTTCATATATTATGTATGTATATGTTTTATTTTGTTGCCAAATAAATTTTGCTACTGATTAAAAAATCCACGATCTTACGTAACAGACTGTACATACCGAAAGCCCTCTTGTCTACTAACGAATCATTTCATCCGCCAGTAATGACCCACGCAATCGAATTTATCAAGTGAAAAAAAGGTCATATGAGCTGTTTCAGAAGCTTGTGGATAGCTTCGCACGTTATTAGTCACGAATTTTCTAACTATACTTTTTGGAACACGAAATAAATATTCAAGACTCTTCACAGAGTCTCATGACGCTAAATACAGTAGTGTTCACTCACTTGAAGTTTCAGATTTCCCACTTACTGCCGATTATGTAGAAATGACTTGGAAACTTGTGAAACGAAAGCGTTGCAGCAGGTAATCCAAATGGCCTTCCGACACCCGTAGTAATTTATGGCGTCGCATACTTTTCGCACTTTCCTGCGATGATCAGGAGAATCATTTCGTGGATTTTTTCTGTCATTTCAAGTAACCACATCTATTCATCGTTCTGGTTGATGTTAATCAAAAACGAATTTCCGATCGCGTTCGAATTGGTTGAACAAATATCTGTTATTATCGACACATAAGGGTCGTCGTCAAGGCCATCTAATGATGTTTTTTCAGGGTTCCGTGTCTCTATCTGTAAAAGCGGAAGACTTACAGGATCGTTTCATTGTCCATTTATCTGTCTGTCTGTCCGACTGTTAAGCACCGTTTTTCTTAGGAATGAGTAGATGTATCAAGCGCAAATTTATGTCACATGTTAAGGTCTAAGGTCTCTTGGCAGAGTAAAACGTTTAAGCTCCTAAGTCAAGATACGGCCGTTTACGTCATCAAAACGTATAGGGTGCTTGCTGTTGACCTAGAATGATGAAATTTCGCAAGAAGCAAAGTTTCATCGTACGAGTATAGAAAAATTTCCGAAATGTTAAATTGTAATTATATAACATGAAAAATATTGTTTTTGCCATTTTTTTATCCGTCTATCAGTTGGTCTGCCAGTCTCAATTTTACACTGGAACAGTTTGGAATATCAAGTTAAAATTTATGTCACATAATAAAATCGATGGTTCCTTGGCAATGAAGAAATTTTAAGCTTCTAAGTCAATTCAATCAAAAGATACGGCCTTTTATGTCACATATGTTGATATTCGAAAACTCACTCATGAAAACCTATAGGGTGCTTTCCATTGACCTAGAACCATGAAATTTGGCAAGAAGCAAGGTTTCAAAGTACAAACTAAACTAAACTCCGCCCTAACGGGCCCTGGAAGACCCAGCAGCACCGACCGGCCGCCGTTTCATCCTCAACCCACAGGTGTCACTGGATGCGGATATGGAGGGGCATGTGGTCAGCACACCGCTCTCCCGGCCGTATGTCAGTTTAAGAGACCGGAGCCGCTACTTCTCAATCAAGTAGCTCCTCAGTTTTGCCTCACAAGGGCTGAGTGCACCACGTGTGCGAACAGTGCTCGACAGACCGGATGGTCACCCATCCAAGTGCCAGCCCAACCCGACAGCGCTTAACTTCGGTGATATGACGGGAACCGGTGTTACCACTGAGGCAAAGCCGTTGGCTTCACAGTACAAGTAAGGAAAAAAATGCAAAATTCTTAGTTTGTAATAATTTTACACCAAAAAATAAACGTTTTCTCATTTGTTACCCGATTTCAAACTAGAAATTAAAACATTCTCTAGGGTCTTGGAATCTCTGAAATCGATATATGACCACTATCAATGTCGACAACGGACAAAAATCGTTAATACTTCCTGATTTGATAAACTGTCTGTATACGTAATTAAGTTTGCACGGAGCCCTCAGTGTGAGAGTCCTACTCGCTCCTTTCAAATTTTTATTTTCTTATCATTTTTCTAGTACAACTCACTGAAATGGTCTAAACACAAGTTACGAATCAGTGACAATTTTGTTTTAGTGTCGTCTAATAGATGATGGTACACGATGGTATGGCCAATTTGCGTTACCAACCAGGTCTATTTCAAATCAAAGATCCTTGATGAATCGTCCTGGTGCAGAGATACCAAACGAAAAGTAAAAAGAAAGCATAATTAAGCAGTGATATTATATAAATGAAATTTTATTCGCATGTTATACAAGTTGTACCGTCAAGGGAAAATGTATCTCATACCAATAGTACAGGGTGTACATACAGCCCGGGAAGACTTTCAATTATTTATTGCAAAAGAACAAGACATTGCACAGATATTGTACATATGTCATTTTGAAGAGAAACCCTGAGAGTTTTTTTATGTATACCGCCACAGCGTAGTTTTGGAATTTGCCGATAGTCAGCGCTAGTCGCAAACAGTTCAGGTGCGGAGCGAGTTTCCTGTGTGTTGTTCGACGTAAACAAGTGTGCTACAGCTGTTCAACGGATGTTTAGAACCGGTAGGAAGCCACCAACATGGAGGCATCCACATGAGTGCATTGAATTTGAGCAGGATTCCCCAATGCAAATGTTTTTTTGTGTCCTGTCACGTCGAAAACTGTACGGGCCGTTCTTCTTCGCCGAGAGCACTGTCACGGGATATTCCTACTTGGACATGTTGCAGCAATGGCTGATGCCTCAAATGCAATTGGACTGTACGTTCATCTTTCAGCAGGATGGGGCTCCACCCCATTTTCATCGTGAAGTTCGTGGGTACCTGAACACGGAGCTGCCGTATCGATGGATCGACCATGCTACAGAAGGGGACAGCTGTTTCAAAAATGTTCAAATGTGTGTGGAATCTTATGGGACTTAACTGCTAAGGTCATCAGTCCCTAAGCTTACACACTACCTAACCTAAGTTATCCTAAGGACACACACACCCATGGGAGGACTCGAACTTCCGCCGGGATCTACCACACAGTCCACAGCGCCTTAGACCGCTCGGCCAATCCCGCGCGTCAGCTGTTTCATGAAATGGCCTCTCCGATCACCAGATCTCACTCCGTGTGGCTTTTTTTCTGTGGGTACACATTATAGATCTGTTGTACGTACCGCCTCTACCATGTGATGTAGCAGAGCTCTGGGAGAGAATACGGGAAGCGACTGCCACAGTCGACGATGCCATGCAGGGACGGGAATGGCAAGAATTCGATTACTGTATTGACGTCTGCCGGGTCACTCATGGTTCGCGTATCGAATGTTTGTAAAAAAAAAAAAAAAAAAAAAAAAAAAAAAAAAAAAAAAAAAAAAAAAAAGGCTTTCAGAGTCTCTCTTCAAAATGCAATATGTATGACATCTGTACAATAGTTATTGTGCAATAAATAATTGAAAGTGTCCGCGGACCGGACTTTATGTACACCCTATATATTGCGTAACCCTTGAAAATGCCCTTCAGTGCTGTAATAGTGCGTACATACCGTCAGCGATGTGTGGGACATAGTTTTGGGACGTGTGTTTTCTGCCGGTTCCACCCATCGTCCTTAATGTCGTTTTCCCTATGTATCGGAGAGCAGCTGCACACCTCAGCGCAGTCAGATTCTCAGTTAGGCTTCAGGGAATTTATTGTTCTGCGTGCGAGGCACCAGCAGGACTAAACGATAGTGTGAGGCCAGGACAGAGAATATTTCCTTTGATTTAACAAAAGTATTTAATTAAATAGATCATGAGCTACTTTTGCATAGGTTGGATAATGAACAAGCTGAAAACGGCTTCACTTTATATGTGGAAAGTAGGGTCAGAAGTTTGTGTTCCAGTGCCAACAAAAGGATAGAGATTTGAATATGACTGTGGGTCATGTGAAGTGGGGCAAACCATAGTGTTCTGCTCTGGATTCACTGTTTTTCCTTGATAAATGGAGCAACTATCTGCCGCAAAACGTCACTGATGATTCAAAAATTGTCTTCTTGCAGATGACACAGATGTCTAAATTCTCACACTGCCATTCCGGTACACACAGGATACTAAGGGTATAAGTGCAGATATTTCTATTGATGACTGAAGACAGTGTACTGAACAACGTCAGTATTTACTTCAATTGCAGAGTAATATTTACAGGTATTACGAGTAATATGTTTTCAGGTTGGTTAGTACCTCAGAGCGTGCATTGGACAAACAAGCCATTAACGATTATTTTTAATCCTGGGCAACAGTTTAGGTGCTGAAGCGGGGACACGTGGATGCAAAATGGATGGTCTCTATTGACAGGCGGAATCTACCCATCATGGGTTTTGTGGTGGCAATATTGACACAGAAGAAACTGCACCGTAGATTCAGTGAAAGAAAAACGGAAAAATAATATGCATTTGGATTTGTAGAGAAAGCTATGCGTTACTGAGACGTTCTATTTTCAATACCCTACCAGCAGAACAAAGAAAAAAATGGCAACAACTGCATGTATTCAAAATCTAGAAAGTTCTCCTAATAGTTGAGAAATTTTCTCGTTAATGCATTACTTATTTGTGTATTCTCTAAAATTTTATATTAGTACCAAAATATAAATTTTTTAATCAATGTTCTGTTAACTGTGCATTGACTCGTTTCGTGACGAAGTAGCACTGACTGGCATGGCCCTGCAGAACGTGATAAGTAATCCGTCATTCGCTACAAACGTTTATCACATGATAGGTCGGACGATCATTCTGGACTGGAGAGGACGTTAGCAGATTCGAGAAATGTGAGTGTTGGTGCTTTCTTGTTGGAAAATCACAAGTCTCTGATGTTAGAGGATACGTCGCGCAGACATGCGTTCTCAGCAAGAATTTTTACTCCCGAGGGAGTGTGCACTGATTTCAGACTTCGTGACAAATTAAAACTGTGTGCCGGACTGGGGCTCGAACACGGGTCTTTTGACTTTCCCGGTCACGTGCTCCACCGACAGAGACGACGGGCACGAATCACGACCTGCCCTCACAGATTTCCTTGAGCCAGTACCTCTTAACAATATTGACTCGACTGCCTGCCTATCCTACGCTTGCTCTCATCGAAATGCCCAAGGTTGGGACTCTGTGTCACTGCCTGGTACACCAAAGTATTTGCCACTCTCCTCGCCGATATTCATATCGGCTGTCTATCGCCGAGCACAAATACCTTTTGATCGCTAAACACGACTCCTTCCTATTCACATTACAGCATTAGAAGCATTTCCAAACGACTAAGCTTGAAAATTGCTGGCGTGCCGCCGTAGCTGAAGTATACCATGCATGGAAATATGGCGCTGTGTCGCAAGCGATGGGCGACATGCAAATAAGTAATGTTCTTCGCTATGGACAATGTCCAAGTAAGCAATGGATGTTGATCGCTAATAACTGTTCTGCGAGTCCCGGTCTACAACTGAGCGAATACTATCCGAATACTGAACGGCAGAGGCTGGCAGGAGAGGCACTTATTTTCTGCTCTTGTAGAGGCCGCTCCTGTCGTGGTGCGGTCCTAATCAGCGCACCATTGACTGACGTCATTTCACCGCCTTCTCTTCTCTCGCGTTCGTCATTTTAGTTCCGGCTTTTGTGGTTAAGCCAAAAGAATTTGTGCGTAACATTTCCTATGCTTTTAAATACTGGATTACTATAGAATTTGGGAAAAGTGATCAGCGTACAACAACGCCTACAGTTCGAAAGTACGAACAAACGCATGACATAAGAATCGGTACAGCATTGCAGGAACAGTATATGTTGCCACGTGGCGTGGTCTACTTGACGGACGCGTGTGCAAGATTTGCCTACATCTGCTCAGTATGGTAGCTTCTTGTTGTCGTCCTCAGACATTAGTTGTACCACTGATTGGCACCATACCCAGTTTGGAAATATTTAATGAAGTGCGGTAGCAATGAAGTACAATGTTCCTCTGGTTTAAAACATTAAAAAGGGCGAAGACACAAAAAAGTTGCGACATCAAGCAAGGACAAAGTACCCATAATGTTCCCTGGATGAGAAGGTAAGGCTTCAAATGGCTCTGAGCACTATGCGACTTAACGTCTGAGGTCATCAGTCGCCTATAACTAATTAAACCTAACTAACCTAAGGACATCATACACATCCGCGCCCGTGGCAGGATTCGAACCTGTACTGTAGCGCCTAGAACCGCACGGCCACTCCGGGCGGCCAGAGAAGGTAGGTTTGGATTATATACCTATAATTTTATTGACGTGCTATAAACTTGGGCCGGCCGCGGTGGTCTCGCGGTTCTAAGCGCTCAGTCCGGAACCGCGCGACTGCTACGGTCGCAGGTTCGAATCCTGCCTCGGGCATGGATGTGTGTGATGTACTTAGGTTAGTTAGGTTTAAGTAGTTCTAAGTTCTAGGGGACTGATGACCACAGATGTTAAGTCCCATAGTGCTCAGAGCCATTTGAACCATTTTTTATAAACTTGGGATATAACTGAACCTTTAATTTTTTGTTTCTTCAATATGTAGAACTGAGACCATTATAAATTATCGATGCAGGGAAGTCATCAGGTTGCCACCTTTTTCCCTTGCTGCCGCTTCGTCCGTCTCCTTACCTTCACAAACTTCTCTGGAGACAATGAGACCAATTTCTGTAGGAGCCTCCACCCCATATTCTACATCTACATCTGTATCTACATCCATACTCCGTAAGCCATCTGACGGTGTGTGGCGGAGGGCACCTTGAGTACCTCTATCGGTTCTCCCTTCTATTCCAGTCTCGTATTGTTCGTGGAAAGAAAGATTGTCGGTATGCTTCTGTGTGGGCTCTAATCTCTCTGATTTTATCCTCATGGTCTCTTCGGAGATATACGTAGGATGGAGCTTTCATTAGAATTTTTAAATCGTTGTTAGGATTCTATGTTTGATACTGGGAGTAAAAGAGAAAAAGAAATCAATCGGCTGTTTCAGAAACTGGTTATTCTGAGCGGTTTTAGCAGTTAGGTTAAACTGGAAACGAAAAGAACCGGCGAAATAGAAAACCGGTTGTTTCAGTGGTAACTGCCATCCCCACCTCAATACGTTGCAATTTTCAGTCGTCGTCAGGACTGTATTCTTTGTAGTCTTCAGTGCATTATGTCGGAGCTACGTAAGGTCTAACGTGGGCAAACTGTTGGTGCTATTATGGTGCGTGCTCCTATAGCCACGTTAGCAAAAGTGTTCGGTGTTTCAAGAGGCACTTATAAAATGACTTTTATCTTAATAATATGAATATTTATATATGTGTTTGGAGAGAGAGAGAGAGAGCGAGATTGATTTTTGATTGAGATTTTTACTTTAAGTCGTAACTGGTAGCTGAGGTTTGGTTGCTGCCTCCTTGAGTGATCAGCTTCTGCACCAGTTGGTGACGTATTACAATTTGGAGGAAGTTATTGTTCTTGAAGGTTTAAAAAACGACTCTGTTAGTTACTTGCCCGTATTGCGGATAGCTTTGAGCCCAAGTTTTCGTAGCTTCTCATACCTAAGGGACCACTGTTGTAAGTAAATAAGATCAAACAGCAATCTGCTTTTCGTGATAAAAGGAGACTACTTGGCACACAAACTTCCTTCAAACTACACGTCCTGCTACATCAAAATTGGTCAGTGGAGTTCAGCACCATACTATTGTACAAGAACATAATCCAATTACTGTAATTAAGAAATTGTTGTTACTTATTGAATAAAAACTATAGAGAATGCATTTCTTTTCCTGTATTTTAGTGAACTTTTTACACTGAAAGTTCTGTCGACTTATAGACGGCTACGACAATGAAGTTCACCTCCTTTTCCAAAAACAATATGTTTCTATTCTTCACTTCCAGAAAATTTGTATACATAAATGTTTGGCAACTCTTACACATACTTTACTCGGTTTTATCACTAAAATATCAATTTTCATTAAATCTAACAATACGTTCTGAGCGACGGCCTAGCAGTACGTCCTCTTTCCACAAGATACATGTTAACCGTCCTCTTTTTTTAAATAAATCAATTGTCTTTTTTTATTTTTTATTCATTTTTATTTATTTAGCGTCCATACTGAAAGATTCACAGCTGCTATCGTTGCGGGGATTGCGCGCTAGAGAGTTTCTTGCTGTCCAGCTGCGCTTCACTTCACTTCAAGTACTTTCTGAATCTAATTTACATTTTCGGTATACATTAATGAGCTTCTCAGAATAAAATCAGGCACAAATTAGTGCATTATGTCGGAGCTAAGTAAGTTCTAACGTGGGCAAACTGTTGACGCTGTTATGGTGCGTGCTCCTATAACCACGTTAGCAAAAGTGTTTGCCGAGCGGTCTCAGGCGCTGCAGTCATAGACTGTGCGGCTGGTCCCGGCAGAGGTTCGAGTCCTCCCTCGGGCATGGGTGTGTGTGTTTGTCCTTAGGAAAATTTAGGTTAAGTAGTGTGTAAGCTAATAATCATGGGCGACTGGAATGCAGTTGTAGGGGAAGGAGTAGAAGAAAAGGTTACAGGAGAATATGGGCTTGGGACAAGGAATGAAAGAGGAGAAAGACTAATTGAGTTCTGTAACAAGTTTCAGCTAGTAATAGGGAATACCCTGTTCAAGAATCACAACAGGAGGAGGTATACTTGGAAAAGGCCGGGAGATACGGAAAGATTTCAATTAGATTACATCATGGTCAGACAGAGATTCCGAAATCAGATACTGGATTGTAAGGCGTACCCAGGAGCAGATATAGACTCGGATCACAATATAGTAGTGATGAAGAGTAGGCTGAAGTTCAAGACATTAGTTAGGAAGAATCAGTACGCAAAGAAGTGGGATACGGAAGTACTAAGGAATGACGAGATACGTTTGAAGTTCTCTAACGCTATAGATACAGCAATAAGGAATAGCGCAGTAGGCAGTACAGTTGAAGAGGAATGGACATCTCTAAAAAGGGCCATCACAGAAGTTGGGAAGGAAAACATAGGTACAAAGAAGGTAGCTGCGAAGAAACCATGGGTAACAGAAGAAATACTTCAGTTGATTGATGAAAGGAGGAAGTACAAACATGTTCCGGGAAAATCATGAATACTGAAATACAAGTCGCTGAGGAATGAAATAAATAGGAAGTGCAGGGAAGCTAAGACGAAATGGCTGCAGGAAAAATGTGAAGACATCGAAATAGATATGATTGTCGGAAGGACAGACTCAGCATACAGGAAAGTCAAAACAACCTTTGGTGACATTAAAAGCAACGGTGGTAACATTGAGAGTGCAACGGGAATTCCACTGTTAAATGCAGAGGAGAAAGCAGATAGGTGGAAAGAATACATTGAAAGCCTCTATGAGGGTGAAGATTTGTCTGATGTGATAGCAGAAGAAACAGGAGTCGATTTAGATGAGATAGGGGATCCAGTATTAGAATCGGAATTTAAAAGAGCTTTGGAGGACTTACGGTCAAATAAGGCAGAAGGGATAGATAACATTCCATCAGAATTTCTAAAATCATTGGGGGAAGTGGCAACAAAACGACTGACTATTCACGTTGGTGTGTAGAATATATGAGTCTGGCGACATACCATCTGACTTTCGGAAAAGCATCATCCACACAATTCCGAAGACGGCAAGAGCTGACAAGTGCGAGAATTATCGCACAGTCAGCTTAACAGCTCATGCATCGAAGCTGCTTACAAGAATAATATACAGAAGAATGGAAAAGAAAATTGAGAATGCGCTAGGTGACGATCAGTTTGGTTTTAGGAAAAGTAAAGGGACGAGAGAGGCAATTCTGACGTTACGGCTAATAATGGAAGCAAGGCTAAGGAAAAATCAAGACACTTTCATAGGATTTGTCGACCTGGAAAAAGCGTTCGACAGTATAAAATGGTGCAAGCTGTTCGAGATTCTGAAAAAAGTAGGGGTAAGCTATAGGGAGAGACGGGTCATATACAATATGTACAATAACCAAGATGGAATAATAAGAGTGGACGATCAAGAACGAAGTGCTCGTATTAAGAAGGGTGTAAGACAAGACTGTAGCCTTTCGCCCCTACTCTTCAATCTGTACATCGAGGAAGCAATGATGGAAATAAAAGAAAGGTTCAGGAGTGGAATTAAAATACAAGGTGATAGGATATCAATGATACGATTCGCTGATGACATTGCTATCCTGAGTGAAAGTGAAGAAGAATTAAATGATCTGCTGAACGGAATGAACAGTCTGATGAGTACACAGTATGGTTTGAGAGTAAATCAGAGAAAGACGAAGGTAATGAGAAGTAGTAGAAATGAGAACAGCGAGAAACTTAACGTCAGGATTGATGGTCACGAAGTCAATGAAGTTAAGGAGTTCTGCTACCTAGGCAGTAAAATAACCAATGACGGACGGAGCAAGGAGGACATCAAAAGCAGACTCGCTATGGCAAAAAAGGCATTTCTGCCCAAGAGAAGTCTACTAATATCAAATACCGGCCTTAATTTGAGGAAGAAATTTCTGAAGATGTACGTCTGGAGTACAGCATTGTATGGTAGTGAAACATGGACTGTGGGAAAACCGGAACAGAAGAGAATCGAAGCATTTGAGATGTGGTGCTATAGACGAATGTTGAAAATTAGGTGGACTGATAATGTAAGGAATGAGGAGGTTCTACGCAGAATCGGAGAGGAAAGGAATATGTGGAAAACACTGATAAGGAGAAGGGACAGGATGATACGACATCTGCTAAGACATGAGGGAATGACCTCCATGGTACTAGAGGGAGCTGTAGAGGGCAAAAACTTTAGAGGAAGACAGAGATTGGAATACGTCAAGCAAATAATTGAGGACGTAGGTTGCAAGTGCTACTCTGAGATGAAGAGGTTAGCAGCACAGGAAAGGAATTCGTGGTGGGCCGCATCAAACCAGTCAGTAGACCGATGACCAAAAAAAAAGCTTAGGGACTGATGACCTCAGCAGTTAAGTCCCATAAGATTTCACACACACACAGAAGTGTTTGGTGTTTCAAGAGGCACTGTATCGAAATTTATCACACATACAGGGAAAGTGGAAGAACACCATCCGCTAAGTCAGAATGCAAACGAAAGTCTGTGTTTTGTAATCGTAATAGACGATCACTGAAGAGGACTACGACGAAAAATGAAGAGGATGACAGCTGTAAAATTCACTACAGTATCACAACAGTACCAACGTCGCACCAAAAAAACACAAACGGAGGTCCATAAGCAGGGAACTGCTGAGGAGGTGGAATCCCAAAGCCACTCATCTGTGATGCAAAATGCCCGTAAAAGGAAAACGTGGTGCGAGACCTACATAACCTTGACTATGGAGCAATGGAAAAATGTCATATGGCTGGAATCTAGGCTATGGAGTAGTGGGAAAATGTCATTTGGTTGCAGGAGTCTTGTTTCACCCTGTTTACAACTTCTGGTTGGGTTTACGTCCCAAGAGTGTAACGTGGCGGGGGTTCGGCAACGATTTTGGCAGCCACATCGTGGTATTCTATGGGCTCCAAGATTACTTTGCAAGGAGTCATTACTGCCAAGGATTATGTGACAATTTTGGCTGACCAGTTCCATCCCGTTGTACGATATATGTTCCTCAATGGTGATGTGTTTCAAGACATCAGGGCCCCTGTTTACAAGGTGGTCATCGACAAGGACAATTTTGTGAGCACTAGGATAACATCTACCCTGCCCAACACATACACAAGTTCTCAATATTATTGACCTTTAGGGGCCTACTTTGGAGAGAAGGGTGCGTGATCTCTATCCAGCTCTATCATCTTTACCGGAACTTGTCACTATTTTGCAGGAAAATGGTGGAAAATTCTTTTGAAAACCATACCTGGACGACTAGAAGCTGTTTTGAGTCCATTGGTTTTCCTACACAGTATTACGTGGTAATGCTTTGTGTTTTTGGTGGTTCCATGTTTTTCTCCGCCCTTGTATCCTGTCCTGTCGGGCGCTAGTTGCTTGGGGCCACTGAGATCCTGATTGGCGCTGATTACGGCCTTCATGAGCCTGCCGATTCGACGATCGCATCCCTACCGACACGGATTGCAATATCACGGAATGATATACCTCAGTCACGATAAGGCGCAAAATTGCTGCTGTTGGATTCCGACAATTGCTGGTAGTTGGTTTTTTTTTTGGGTAGGAAACCAGACAGCGAGGTCATCGGTCTCATCGGATTAAGGAAGGACGGGGAAGGAAGTCGGCCGTTTCCTTTCAAAGGAACCATCCTGGCAGTTGCCTGGAGCGATTTAGGGAAATCACGGTCGCAGGATTGAATCGGGATTGAACTGTCGTCATCCCGAATGCGAGTCCATTGTGCTAACCACTGTGCCACTTCACTCAGTAAATGCTAGTAGCTATTTTAAATGCTAGTAGCCATTTTTATTTCTTACATGAGGCATAACAGATTCATGCACGGACTACGAACATAAAAAAATTCTATTTCTGAATAAGAAACCTGCTGCGTGACTTATGATTACATACCGACTGCAGACACCGCTAGTGTTACCTGCTTTCTGCTGTTGCCGACAAATGTTGATCATTTGCATGTGTATGCACGTAGCTCACTTTTTGCCAATTTGACATTTCACGCTACCGCCTCGCGCGCTTCTGTACACTAATAATCAACGCAAGCTGGCGCCAACGAACGCGATGCCCTTAGTCTTTCGTACATTAAACAGTTTCCGGAGAGATTTATTGCATCAGAGTTATTCGTCAGCTTCTAATCACCGTACTTAAATTCAGCTCTTGTTATTCTATTAAGACAGTGTATAATTTATCTGACAGGAACCAGAAGAGGTGAGTGGTAAGGTGCTGGGCACATTAAATCCAATAAATCTAATAGCCTTTAAGAAAAATTAACAATGTACGCTTGACCCTAAACAACATAGGTTTATTCAAGATGTAAACTCAAAACTCTTACTATTTGGACTGTGTTAATCTTGGTATCTTGGAAACAATTATTATGTAGCTCATGAGGCAAAAAGTTGATTACAATGTTAAGGCAGATATACAAGAAACAATTTGTCTCTAACACTCACGGTCATATTTCTCTGTATTGACCGACGTTTAACAAGTACAGTACCATGACAATCATTAATCAGTTGAAAGCTAGTACAACTCAGTCACATCGCTGCTGATGCGGCCCACGGCCTGCATCAAAGGTGTCAAAGTAATAAAAAAATAAGTAATTCATTTAAATGCAATGAAGTTCTAGACAAGTCACACAAATAACGGTTAACGCTTACAACGGCCATCGGCCCGTTTCAGAACTTCCAAGATAAATAACCATCGTTAAGACAAATATTGAATTTAATCACGTAATTTAAACTTAAACACGACTGAGCTTTAAACGTGACGCACGTCATTTCAAGCAATCAGTGCAATAGACAGCCCGCAATAGATAACAGTCACTTACAATAACGGTCTAACGGCCCTTTATGTAAGGAGCTAAACAATCAATTAATAAGCTATATATCTTACAATATTTAAGGGGAACAATGCAGAGTTATAATTTTTGGAGGCACCAACTAAATGAGGGTCACAGCAGATATCAGAAGCAATTTTCAGTCACGTAATAGTTATTCATAGTTACGGACAACTGCTAGTTTTAAGTTTGAGAAAAGTAAGAGACCCACTATCATAAGCAACAATAGGACCGGTTACAGCCCTAAAGTAATAAATTGCTGTTAATGACGCGGTTAGTACGATTTCAGTAGTGAATCGCTCCAATACAAGATCAAACAATTTAAGGCGTTATTTTGACCTATGAAATGAAATGGGCAGAACAGTATGTGATCGCATCAAGTGGAGGAAAACATGCATCAATGCAAGCAAGTTATGCCGTCGGAAACATACGCATTTAATAATAATAATGAAACTTCCTGGCAGATTAAACCTGAGTGCCGGACCGAGACTCGAACTCGGGAGAAAGGATATTGCGGAGACACAGTTTTAATCTGCCAGGAAGTTTCATATCAGCACACACTCCGCTGTAGAGTGAAAATCTCGTTCTGGAATAATGATAATAATGGTATGGCGCCTTCATATGAAAACACAGCTCCTAATGGTAACGTAGTTTAGTCACGTAAATTAACGAGTAATTTACCTTAAAATTTACCTAAGAGTTACCTTAAACATACGAGATGAAGTAACAGTAAATGGTACCAAAACATTCACCTTCTGATACAGCGACAATAGCCGCAAACGTATAACCAGCAAGACCACTCGTTTAGAATATCCACAGCAAATGTCAAAGTAAGTGACCTAAGTACAAATGGTGCCAGTCAAGATTCTGGCGGTTTAGGAACTTAATATCATGGCTACCTCAAACTTATGACACGAATGATACACCAAAAAAGCAACACAAAACCACTGGGAATTGATTGTCCCAATCGGTAGAATTGCGTACACACATATAAAAACAATATAATCAAATGGTTCAAATGGCTCTAAGCACTACGTACGGTACTTAACATCTGAGGTCATCAGTCCCCTAGACGTAGAACTACTTAAACCTAACTAATATAAAGACATCACACACGTCCATGTCCAAGGCAGGATTCGAAACTGGGGCCGTAGCAGCAGCGTGGTTCCGAACTGAAGCGCCTAGAACCGCTCGGTCACAGCGGCCGGCTAACAATATAATCGCCCGATAGAATTTTGAGCATATTATAACACCAAAACGATGTAAGAAATCCTGAAATGCCACTAAGGATTACGCACCTTCTGTATTCAATGTACACAGTAATGAAATATGGTGAACAGTATGTTGGATCTTTAAGAGATCTACTAAATCCACAGATCTGCCATTCAACAGGAAGTGCAGTCGTGGACGATTACAAGGTGCGTCCGCTCAACAGACCTTCATTCAAACTTGAGAGCCACGACAGACCGTGCAGACTCGGCTGCCGCCATCGGCGCTGTTCAGCCGAACTTTTAAATATCCACCGCCACCGTCTTGCACCCGCGATCAAGCGTCGCCTCATATGTCTACACTCACATCGCACCTCCAAATCAACTCCAACCCCTCTCACTTCAACTCCTCTCTCTATCGCGCAGCAAAACTTAAAATCTCCTTTTTCCGCCGACTGTCCTGACCTCTCGCAGCCTGCCATTTGCCACCTGCCGCTATGTCGGTTCAAAATGGTTCAAATGGCTCTGAGCACTATGGGACTCAACTGCTGTGGTCATAAGTCCCCTAGAATTTAGAACTACTTAAACCTAACCAACCTAAGGACATCACACACATCCATGCCCGAGGCAGGATTCGAACCTGCGACCGTAGCGGTCGTGCGGTTCCAGACTGTAGCGCCTTTAACCGCTCGGGCTATATCGGTACTAACCTCCAAAGATATAGATGTTGCTGGCGCACGGCACATTAATACCTGTGCGTTTACTACATTCAGTATCACTTACATGGACAGATCATCAAATATTTTCGATACGTGTAAAATGAAGCATTGATTGCATACCGTCGTTCGGTTGGAACAAACTCGTTAAATTACTTTTACTCGTTCCTGTTGGGCGCTGAGCCGGGGAGTACTGCGTAAAAAGTAAGAGAAAAGTTTTATGAGTAGAACCGTAAATATGTACTGTTTCAAAACTCACGGCGGTGGGCGACAGCTTAGGGCCGAAAAGTCTGAACGCGGATGGAATAAACAGTTAGAAAAACCTGAATAACATGTTGCAGCACTTAGCAATGGAAGTTGTCTGGTACGGTAATATTTCATTACATGTAACACAGCATTGGTGGAATTAAAATACATGTTGGGTAGTGAACGAGAGAAACTCCAGGTGGAAGTCTGTAGTACATCACTGAAAACGAGTGAAAGTCACTTCTGAGAGTGAACTGCAAATTTCTGCTATAGATGACTTCCACGCGTTCTGTTCTGGGCACACTTAACGAAGAAATTTCATTGGAGTTTTCTATTATGCACATAGGACACTTGAATTAAACTGCTACCACTGCCTGTCGTCTAGATATCGCCTTCATACGTGAGTGTCGTAATGTAGCGTAATCCGGAAGCTACGTGGAATTAAAATTCTTAGAAGGAACAACACTCAAATTTGACGCAGCGTGGACAGGTCAATTAGTGAAACAGTAATTTATTTGAAACAACAGTTCATTTTCATTGAAGCGTACTTAAATTTTGTCATTTCTTTAACCGGTGCAGTGACCTATTGATTTTCTGTTAAATCTGATGAATGGTATGAAAATAACGTTCACCCACTGCCGATGAAATATATCACTTACCATTCCTCTAGACTGGTCCATCTATCCACATTTCTGTAGTTTTCAGGATTCCGTAGCACAATCCATCTGTCTGACAGTCTGTCTGTCCGTCTGTGGAAAACCCTGTCTCTCAGAAACGGGTAGGCATATCAAGTTGAATTTATGTCACGTACGAAGGTCTACGGCGCCTCGGCAATGTAAAACATCTAAGCTTCTACGTCAATGCAGTCAAAAGATACGGCCATGTATGTCACATATTTGACACTCGCAAACTCACTCGTCAAAATTTATTGGGTGCTTCGTATTGACCTGGAATCATGAAATTTGGCACGAACTAGGGTTTCACAGTGAAAATGAGGGAGAAAAAATGAGAAAATTGTTAATTTGTAATTATATCACAAAAATATATCTTTTGTCATTTGTTATCTGGCTTCAGATTTAAGCTAAATATTCTTGAATGTCTTGGAATTCCCGACATCGATATCTTGCCGACATCAGTGTCGATAACAGGCAAAAATCATCAATTCTCGATTCTCGAGATGGATGAACTGTCTTTACAGGGTGTTACAAAAAGGTACGGCCAAACTTTCAGGAACCATTCCTTACATACAAACAAAGAAAATATGTTGTGTGGACATGTGTCCGGAAACGCTTACTTTCCATGTTAGAGCTCATTTTATTACTTCTCTTCAGATCACATTAATCATGGAATGGAAACACACAGCAACAGAACGTACCAGCGTGACTTCAAACACTTTGTTACAGGAAATGTTCAAAATGTCCTCCGTTAGCGAGGATACATGCATCCACCCTGCGTCGCATGGAATCCCTGATGCGCTGATGCAGCCCTGCAGAATGGCGTATTGTATCACAGCCGTCCACAATACGAGCACGAAGAGTCTCTACATTTGGTACCGGGGTTGCGTAGACAAGAGCTTTCAAATGCCCCCATAAATGAAAGTCAAGAGGGTTGAGGTCAGGAGAGCGTGGAAGCCATGGAATTGTTCCGCCTCTACCAATTCATCGGTCACCGAATCTGTTGTTGAGAAGCGTACGAACGCTTCGACTGAAATGTGCAGGAGCTCCATCGTGCATGAACCACATGTTGTGTCGTACTTGTAAAAGCACATGTTCTAGCAGCACAGGTAGAGTATCCCGTATGAAATGATGCTAACGTGCTCCATTGAGCGTAGGTGGAAGAACATGGGGCCCAATCAAGACATCACGAACAATGCCTGCCCAAACGTTCACAGAAAATCTGTGTTGATGACGTGATTGCACAATTGCGTGCGGATTCTTGTCAGCCCACACATGTTGATTGTGAAAATTTACAATTTGATCACGTTGGAATGAAGCTAAAGTGAGCTGTAACATGGAAATTAAGCGTTGCCGGACACATGTACACGTAATATCTTTTCTTTATTTGTGTGTGAGGAATGTTTCCTGAACGTATGGCCGTACCTTTTTGTAACACCCTGCATACATAAATAAGTTTGTACGGGACCCTCAGATCACAAATGTTACTTGCATATGGACAATTTTGTTGTTGTTTGTTAGTTCAAGTCCACAAGCGATAAGAGAAAAGTGGTTAGTGATCAAGAGCAAGACGAATGCCGAAGTCCTAGCCGCAGACAACTGCCCTCTCACTAGTTCAGGCTACAAGTGAAGTTGCGCCGGCGCTGGCAACCATGCGTAACAGCCGATGCGACTTACGGCGCGCACCCAGAGCTGGCCTTCCGCCCAAGGCGTCCAAGACATCGCAGTGACACTTCGCCCTTCGACGGTGCCCTCTGGCTATCACTGCGTGAGTTAGGATCAGAGAAATACAAGAGAAACAAGCTGACGGAAAAAAAATCGCAACCCAAGAAGGAGTTGTGTGGCATAAATGAAAGTTGGTAGGCGTGGTTTTACATCTGAAAGATAATGTCTGTTCAAATTTCAAGCCAGTCGCATAAGAGTGGTGCTAGTAACGCCACTGTGGGAATGCAAATCACGGCCGGCCGGGGTTGCCGAGCGGTTCTAGGCGCTACAGTCTGGAACCGCGCTACCACTACGGTTGCAGGTTCGAATCCTGCCTCGGGCAGGGATGTGTGTGATGTCCTTAGGTTAGTTAGGTTTAAGTAGTTCTAAGTTCTAGGGGACTGATGACCTCAGAAGTTAAGTCCAATAGTGCTCAGAGCCATTTGAACCATTTTGCAAATCACTTTTGCCTTAAATAGACGCTGTAACGGTCAGCTTTGACATTAGACGTGGTTAGTTGATGTTAGTCAAAAATACCTCTCAGGCGACAAAGTCGCCATTACTAGCATCTCACTGAGTTTGAACGAGGTCTTGTAATAGGTCTATAAGAAGCTCGATGTTTCTTCTGCGATACTGCAGGAAGCCTTGACAGTAATGTAGCCACTATACACGATTGCTGGCAGCAGTGATCACGAGAATTCACCGACGCAAGAAGACCTAGAGGGATGACCATCATGTTTGGCGTATGGTTCTCGAGCGTCGTGCTGCATCTGCAGCAGCAATTTGAGCAGCAGTTGACACCGCACTGACAGGACGAACTGATACAAATCGGTTACCTCAAGAGCAGTTCCGAACCAGACGCTCTATAGCGTGCATTCAAGCTGACCCCAAATTTGCGATCTCAATGGTGACAAACGAGAGCTCTTTGGAGGACAGGATGTAGGTCTGTTGTATTTTCTGGGGAAAGCTAGTTCTGCCTTGGTGTTAGTGATGGCCGTATGTTGGTTAAAAGGAGGCCAGTTGATGGCCTGCAAATCACGTAATCTATCTACATGCTATAAACACTGGACCTATAGCTGGAGTTTGTGGCCTGCGATGCCATTTCGTATTCCTGTGGTCATTTCAGGGAGCCTGACTACAAATTTGTATCAATTTGGAAATTCGACCTGCCGTACTGTCATTCACGGACAACATCCCAGGGGGTGTTTTCCAACAGGATAAAGCTCACCCACATACAGCTGTTGTAACCTAACATGCTCTACAGGATGTCGACCTGTTGTGTGGGCTGCTCGATCGCCACATCTGTCTCTAATCGAGCACATATTGGACATCATCGAACAATAACCCTAGGGTCACCCAGAAACAGCATTAACCGTCCCTATATTGACCGACCAAGTGCCAAAGGCATGGAACTCCATCCCATAAACTGACATCCGGCTCACTCATTATTAATGTACCACCATGTCACATTTACAATGGCTTATCTCTCTCTTAAATTAACCTATGATCTTACAGTGTTAATCACTGATATATGTTACCTAGACAAATGTACTCCCGAAATTTTATTACTCTACATTAATTATTTTTTGGTGTTGCGATTTTTTTCCGTCAGTATATGTGCTGACAAAGCCTTTCGATCCAGAAAGAAAAGGACAAACAGTTCAGATTCCTTAACAATGTCCTCTGTAGTGCTCGTGAAGGTGCACGGGCAGAAACGTACACTACTGGCCATTAAAATTGCTACACTACGAAGATGACGTGCTACGGACGCGAAATTTTACCGACAGGAAGAAGATGCTGTGATATGTAAATGATTAGCTTTTCAGAGCATTCACACAAGGTTGGCGCCGGTGGCGACACCTACAACGTGCTGACATAAGGAAAGTTTCCAACCGATTTCTCATACACAAACAGCAATTGACCGACGTTGCCTGGTGAAATATTGTTGTGATGCCTCATGTAAGGAGGAGAAATGCGTACCATCACGTTTCCGACTTAGATAAAGGTCGGATTGTAGCCTATCGCGATTGCGGTTTATCGTATCGCTACATTGCTTCTGCGTTGTCGACAGCCAATGACTGTTAGCAGAATATGGAATCGGTGGGTTCAGGGGGGTAATACGGAACGCCGTGCTGGACCCCAACGGCCTCGTATCACTAGCAGACGAGATGACAGGCATCTTATCCGCATGGCTGTAACGGATGGTTTAGCCACGCCTCGATCTCTGAGTCAACAGATGGGAATGTTTGCAAGACAACAGCTATCTGCACGAACAGTTCTACAACGGTTGCAGCAGCATGGACTATGAGCTCGGAGACCATGGCTGCGGTTACCCTTGACGCTGCATCCCAGACAGGAGCGCCTACGATGGTGTACTCAAAGACAAACCTGGGTGCACAAATGGCAAAACGTCATTTTTTCGGATGAATCCAGGCTCTGTTTACAGCGTCATGATGGTCGCATCCGTGTTTGGCGACATCGCGGTGAACGCACATTGGAAGCGTATATTCGTCATCGCCATACTGGCGTATCACTCGGCGTGATGGTATGGGGTGCCATTGGTTACACGTCTTAGTCATCTCTTGTTCGCATTAACGGCACTTAGAACAGTGGACGTTACATTTCAGATGTGTTACGACCTGTGGCTCTACCCTACATTAGATCCCTGCGAAAGCCTACATTTCAGCAGGATAATGCACGACTGCATGTTGCAGGTCCTGTACGGGCCTTTCTGGATATAGAAAATGTTCGACTGCTGCCCTGGCCAGTACATTCTCCAGATCTCTCATCAACTGATAACGTCTGGTCAATGGTGGCCGAGCAACTGGCTCGTCACCATACGCCAGTCACTACTCTTGATCAACTATGGCATCGTGTTGAAGCTGCATCGGCAGCTGTGCCTGTACACGCAATGCAAGCTCTGTTTGACTCAATGCCCAGGATTATCAAGGCCGTTATTACGGCCTGAGGTGGTTGTTCTGGGTACTGATTTCTCAGGATCTATGCACCCAAACTGCGTGAAAAGTAATCACATGTCAGTTCTAGTATAATATATTTGTCCAATGAATACCCGTTTATCACCTGCATTTCTTCTTGGTGTAGCAATTTTAATGGCCAGTAGTGTATATGTTTGCACTGCAATACAAAAAATTGAACATACAATGGGTGCCTTATTCAAAGAAGCTTCCAACAAATGTTTTGTGTTCCTACTGCTTAGCGTAACAACAACACAACAAGCAGTAAGTTCTTGGCAGAGGTTTGTTCCCTCTGGGGAAGACGCTTCGAACGTCTGTAATCCTCAGGAGGGCAGAGCGCACGACCTTGGCGGGTCAGGGCTCTGGTGCCACCTGCTGCATCGATTTCCCTAACGACGCGGCTACGCGCCACGCTGCCCCGTGCCCTTGGAGTGCATACTTAATGCGATTCAATAACGGACGCTCACCGGCCAGATGGGCCTCGGGTAAATCCGGGGGCCGTCTGCGAACCTCAGCGCCCACACCCGAGGTAAACCGGCTTCCGCCAGGCGACTGAAGTCGAGAAAAGCGGAAAAACCAAACACGAGAAAAGTCAGTCACTGTTCAAGGCAGTTCAACAAACTGATTTCTACTTGTATACCGGTACTTAGCAAGTCATCTTACCGTCTACGACGGAAGTGACATCTTGGACCAGATTCAGTTTGCTTCTTTCCATTCGCGAATGTTACACGCGAAGAAAAAGTGTCAACATCAAACCTTATGAGGCCCTAATTTCACTAACTTTGGCGCCGAAGTCATCAGGTGAGATGTACACTATTGGCCATTAAAATTGGTACAGCAAGAAGAAATGCAGATGATAAACGGGCATTCATTGGACAAATATACAAGAAGTGACATGTGATTACATTTTCATGCAATTTGGGTCCTTTGATCCTGAGAAATCAGTACCAAGAAACACCACCTCTGCCAGTAGTAACGGCCTTGATTCGCCTGGCCATTGAGTCAAACAGAGTTTGGATGGTGTACAGGTAGAGCTGGCCATGCAGCTTCAACGATACCACAGTTCATCAAGAGTAGTGACTGGCGTATTGTGACGAGCCAGTTGCTCGGCCACCATTGACCAGGCGTTTTCAATTGGTGAGAGATCTGGAGAATGTGCTGGCCAGGGCAGCAGTCGAAAATTTTCTGTATCCAGAAAGATCCGTACAGGACTTGCAACATGCGGTCGTGCATTATCCTGCTGAAATGTAGGGGTTTGTAGGGATCAAATGAAGCGTAGAGCCTTGGGTCGTGACACATCTGAAATGTAACGTCCACTGTTCAAAGTACCGTCAATGCGAACAAGAGGTGACCGATACGCGTAACCAATGTCAGCCCATACCATCACGCCGGGAGATAAGTCAGAATGGCGATGACGAATACACGCTTCCAATGTGCGTTCACCGCAATGTCGCCAAATAAGGATGGCACCGTCGTCATGCTGTAAACAGAGCCTGTATTCATCCGAAAAAATGACGTTATGCCATTCGTGCACCCAGGTTCGTCGTTGCGTACACCATCGCAGGCGCTCCTGTTTGTGATGCAGCGTCAAGTGTAACCGCATCCATGGGCTGCTGCAAACGTCGTCGAACTGTTCGTGTAGATGGTTGTTGTCTTGCAAACGTCCCCATCTGTTGACTAAGGGATCGAGACGTGGCTGCACGATCCGTTACAGCGATGCAGATAAGATGCCTGTCATCTCAACTGCTAGTGATACGAGGCCGTTGGGATCCAGCACGGAGTTCCGTATTACCCTCCTGAACCCACCGATTCCATCTAACAGTCATTGGATCTCGACCAACGCGAGCAGCAATGTCGCGATACGAAAAACCGCAATCGCGATAGGCTACAATCTGACCTTTATCAAAGTCGGAAACGTGAATGTACGCATTTCTCCTCCTTACAAGAGGCATCGCAACAACGTTTCACGAGGCAACGCCGGTCAAGTGCTGTTTGTGTATGAGAAATCGATTGGAAACTTTCCTCATGTCAGCACGTTGTAGGTGTCGCCACCGGCGCAACCTTGTGTGAATGCTCTGAATAGCTAATCAATAGCTGTCGGTTAAATTTCGCGTCCGTAGCATGTCATCTTCGTGGTGTAGCAATGTTAATGGCCAGTAGTGTATATTAGGAAAAGTGGTACTGTGGTTGTCTGACATAGCAGCCTCCAGTGTTAATGTTGGAGATATCGAGGGGCTAAACCAGAAGCTCTCACTGATAGAAATGGGCAAATAGTAGGAAAGCAAACGTGCTCTTTGGAACTTCCCAGATGGCTCGCCGCTCAGGAGCCGTTGCAGACTTCTTTTACTTTAAAAGGTGGACTGCTGTTGAACACGTCGACATTTCCAATGACACATTCATATGATACTGGTAGTAGATGATTGCTAGCTTCCATTTGTGCGAACTCATAACCAAGCTGTCTTACAGACTCAATAAAACTGGGCAAAGGCATCCACTCTGGCAAATGAGAATTAGCAATGGTCTGCACCGGTCCCACCAAGCACTGTAGCGGCGATAATTAATATTGATTATATCGAAAAATACAAGACACCCTCCCTCGTGGTGACACACGAGTGGAGACAACCGAATTTCGGATATTTCTGGAATGCTCTCGGTTATGAGCCACGAGAGACTGGCACATGTCTCCACCTCAGGAGTAGGTGGAGAGACGGATTCTAGCCTGTAAAATTCCATGTTGTTGCGGAGACCCAGCGACGAACGATTTCGAACTTCGTTTTCCAGTCATCAGTCGTTTCACTGGTTTGATGCGACTCGCCAGAAAGTTCTCTCCTGCGCTAAACTCTTTATCTAGAGTTACAATTACTTGGTGGATCTATTCCAATATCTGTCTTCCTCTAGAGTTTTTACCCTTTTCATCTTCCTCTAGTACCTTGGAAGTTAATCTCTGGTGGCTTAACAGATATTGCATCATCCTGTCCGTCCTTCTTGTCAGAGTTTTCCACATATTCCTTTCCTAGCCGATTCTGCGGAGAACGCACTCATTCCTTATCAGTCCACCTAATTTTCAACATTCTTCTGTAACACAGCATATCAAATGCTCTGATTATCTTCTTTCCAGGCTTTTTCACAATCATTGTTTCACTACAATACCTAACGCAAAGTCTCAGAAATTTCTTCCTAAAATTAAGGCCTATGTTTAATACCAGTAGACTTCGCGAGGAATGGCCTCTTTGCGTGTGCTAGTTTGCTTTTTACGTATGTCGTCCTCGCGCCGTCCTTTATACATTATTTTACCGTCTATGTTGCAGAATTCCTTAACTTCATCTACTTATTGGGTAACACATCTGACTTCAAGTTTATCGCTGTTCTCATTTCAACTGCTTCTGCTTACTTTCGTCTTTCTTCGATCTTCTCGCCGTCCACATTCTGCACTAATTAGACTGTTCATTCAATTCAGAGTATCCTGTAATCTTTTTTACTTTCACAGAGGATAGCAATCAGCGAAGTCATATCATTGATAATTTTTCACCTTTAATATCAATCCCACGCTTGAACTTTTCTTTTGTTTCCCTCAATTCTTTTTCGATTTGTTGATTGAGTTGTAGGGTCTTAAGCCGTATTTAGTACGAGCACTTTGTTCTGCATCTTCCACTGCCATTCTTCCCTCTTGATATTCCCTCTTGGTTCTTGTACGTATTTTATATCACGTGTCTTTTCCTACAGCTTACAGCTGTTTTGCTCAGAATTTCTAATGCCGTGCGCATTCTTACTGAACGTTTTATCCATGTCAACAAGTCCTATTATCGTATCTTGAGTTTTCTTCAGTCTTGCTTCCATTATCAACCTAAATCGAGACTGATCGTCGTCTCACATATCTCCAATTTTCTTTTCCATTCTTCTGTATTTCTCGACAGTGTTGTGGATTTATGAGCCGTTAAGCTGACTGTGCGATGATTCTGGCACGTGTCGGCTCTTGCAATTTTCGGAGTTTTGCGGATGATGTATTTCTGAAAGTCTGCTTGTATATCGTCAATCTCATACCAGTGTGAATAGTCTTTTTGTTGCCGCTTTCCTCAGTGATTTTAGAAATTCCTGTGGAATGTTATCAACCCCTTCTGCACCGTTAGATCTTAAGTCGCACAAAGCTCTTTTAAGGTCTGATTTTATACTTGATCCCCTACCTCTTCCCTACCGACTCTTGTTTCTTCTTCTATCAAGACATCACACAGAAGGCTGTTTTGACTTTTTTATCGCTGAGTTAATCCTTCTGGCAGTCATTCCTTTTTCTATTCCTACACATTTCTCATGTAGCCGTTTTGTCTTAGTTTCCACGCACTTTCTATTTATTTCGTTCCAAAGACACGTGTATTACTGTATTCCTGAATTTCCCTGAACATTTTTGTGTTTCTTTCTCTCGTCGATCAATTGAAGTACCTGAAGAGCCAAAGACACAGGCACACGTGCCTAATATCGCGTAGGGCCCACACAGGAGTGTCGCAACGGCGTGGACTCGACTAATGTCTGAATTAGTGCTGGGTGGAACTGACACCATGAATCTTGCAGCACCGTAGGGGTACGAGGGGGTGGAGATCACGTCTGAACAGCACTCTACAAGTCATTCCAGATATGCTCAATAATGTTTATGTCTGGGGAGTTTGGTGGTCAGCGGAAGTATTTAAACTCAGAAGAGTATTCCTGGAGCCACTCTGTAGCAATTCTGGACGTGTGGGGTGTTGCATTGTGATGCTGGAATTGCCCAAGTCCGTCGGAATACATCATGGCCCATATCGATGATGTTTCGTTGAATGGTTTTCACGCTGACACTTGTTGATGGCCCAGAATTGAAATCCGCAGCAATTTGCAGGATGGTTGCACTTCTATCACGTTGAACGATTCTCTTCAGTATCTTTTTCCGCCCGTTGCGATGTTGGAGATTTGATTTTTACCGGATTGCTCATATCCACTGTACACCCGTGCAATGGTCGTACGGGAAAATCCCCACTTCATCCTACCTCGAAGATGCTGTGCACCACGTTCAAATTCACTTAAATCTTAATAACCTCCCATTGTAGCAGCAATAACCGATCTAACAACTGCGCCAGACCCTTGTTGTCTTATGTAGGCGTCGCCGACCGCAGTGCCATATTCTGCCTGCTTACATATCTCTGTATTTGAATACGCATGCCTATAGCAGCTTCTTTGGTGCTTCAGTACATTTCTTCTGTCACCTACGGTTTCTGCGCAATTACCTTCTTTCTTGTTTATGTTTTTCCCCAATATCTGTGACTGCCCATTCCTCTTCAACTGAACTACCCACTGATTGTGAGCTATTCATAATCACAGTATCTACGGCCTCTGAGAACTGCAAGCGTATGTATTTTAAGGAACCATTTGCATTCGAGCAAAGGCGATATTTAATTTACTGAACTTAGAGTATATGTATCGAATTTTTAAGACAAGAGAAAGCAAAATAAAGGAATCAACACCGCTCTCTTGTCACAGCTAGTAGGCATCCACACTCTTATGTCATTTGTTGTCCTTGAAGGACGTAATATTTTGTGTGGCTCCACAGTTAGCCATATTGATACTTATTTGCAGAAAAGAGGCGCAGAATTAATAAGTCGCTCTCATTTGTGAATTATCTGCAATTGCTTACCTAGAATTTTACGTAAGCGTCATTCACATCGTAATGTATATGTTGAAATTAATACATGTTTTATTTAATCGTATGCTTTTCTCTGTTTTAGTTGTTTTAGTCACCCCATTGTCATAATTGAAACTGAGGTCAGATATCAGACTTTGTCTACAAAATGTATATAATGAGCCCTGGCTACGTTCCCTACATCTTCGGACGTGCGAAACTCGATAAATTCACGGCGTAAATTGCATTTACTTTATTGTGTGACCTCTAATGAACAATGCTACGTAAGATCTTATGAAACATTAAGAAATTCAATTCCAATCTTAAAGGCGAAACAAACTTCAGTCTCTCAGTTACTTATCCAAACAATCAAACAATAATAATAATTATTATTTTATTTTACTTTTTATTTGTTAAACTGGCGACTATGTGCCAGGACACATTATTGTATCTGTACTACATCTAATTGTTCTTTTTCATGTACATCCTGACTGGCAACAACCCATGTGACGAAAATATTAAAGAAAACGAATAAAATCTGGAGACAATTTGGACTGGAAATCAAGACGACATATACGGTAAGACGCAGCACTCGCGCATCCACAATTGATTCCAAGCACATTTTTCATTCAAAACTATTTTTCTCAGCATTAAATTCAATATTCAGACTATTACATGCCGATCCAACAATACGCAAGTTACATTGCACAATATGGCCGACATTGTACAAGATTCCAGCAACATGGCTAGTCATCATTAACACGTATGCTACTTTCGATCTTTAAAGTCATCTCTCAATCATTCTCAGTCATTTAAACACACATAGGCAGTACATTTTCATACTGCGCGTCTAAACAATTTTTTCTTGCACACAATTTATTCACGATATGGTAGAAACTCGACACCAGTACAGAATGGAACAACAATCAAGTAACGCAAACACTGATACACAGACACATTCAGACACAGAAATTAATACAAACACGCAAACACGTCAAAATAACCGGCTACACACACACACACACACACACACACACACACACACACACACACACACACAAACGCCGAAAAGAGCAGTTCAGAACCAAACCTGAGAGACCACGTCACGTCTAATGACGCGGCGGGGCAAGCTCATTTTGCCGTCAAAATTTTGGCGCTATACTGAATTCAATTTTGGAAGGCATATCCAATATTAAGCAAGATAATGACGAAAAATTCACACAATTAATGACAGACAATGCAGCATTCAGAAATGAGATAAAATCAGACTTCGCCACACTGACTCAAAAGGTAGATGAAATTAATACACGTCTTTCCAAACAGGTCGACGATCTTACGGAAAAATTCGAAAATATACAGTTACGACAAAGCGACAATGCCAATCACATCCATGAACTGACAAAAACCTGTGAAACTATTAATTGCAAATTAGAATCAAACACGCATGCATGTGATGAAATTAATTTAAAGGTGAATACAATAGAAACACACGTAGCTGACATTCACAAACAGATTCACACAACAATACAGAGAGATGCTGAACCCCATTTCTCTCGCATTAATTCACAATTTAAAGAATGGACAGCACACAAAGACCAAATTTTTGAAGAATGTTGACAAAACAAATTGCCACATATTGTGCACGATTCTGTAGTGGAATACCTGAACAACAATAGACAAGTAATCGATGACGATATGCAAACAAAGACAACTCAATGCCAAGCACAACAGAATAGTACACCCATTACACATTTTAACACACACAGAAGAAAATCTCGATTCGGAAATGGACACATGTACACACACGAATTTCAACAATACACTGACACGCATAGCAACAGATACCCATCACCTGAAATACAATACAATTATCATTTTCATGAAGAACCATGTACACACAGGGAAGAATTCAATGATTACACGGAAAGAAACAGACGAACACGTAACAAAGAAGGAGAAAGTCTATTCAGGCACCGTAAACTCCAACCTTTTATACCAGGCAAAAACACCGTACACCCTGCCATCTTCTTAAAAGCTTTTAGGAACGCATTCCCACGTTCGTGGAGTGACCACAAACGCATTGCACACGTTTTGGATTACATTCAAGGAGACGCTGCTGTCTGGGCTTACCATGAAAGCGACAGATGTGTAACATACGAGCAGTTTGAACGCGCCTTCTTGAGTAAGTTTTGGTGACCCACTGTGCAGGAACCTATCCGCAAACAAGTCACTGAACCTGAACACTTCAATCCTGAAAACGGCAATTTGCGCCGATACTTCGAGAAGTACCTAAACATGATACAATTCCTTAACGAACCAGTGAAACCAAAAGATGTTACCCGGCCACTGAGAGCAAGACTTCCTTTTAATATTAAAGAGAAATTACTATACTTACCGAACGACGATCCTGAATATTTTTTGGAAATGTTAGAAGCTGTTGATTTACTGTATGAGGAACAAGAACCAACACACAACTCACGCAGTAGGAATCAACATGTCTACATTGCTACATTACCAAACACACAGCAAAATTCATAACACACAGTAAACATGCAAAACAATCACCAAACCTCACAGCTGCACTAAACAACAACTGTAACTATACACAGGGAGAGAACCCATACAAAAAACAAAGAAATGTCTAAACAAGTTACACACATATTGCTATTTTCCAAACACGAGAAGAAAAATACATGATGGTATCAGCAAATGTCTCATATGTCAAAAATCCAAGCCACAAAATCAATCCACCAAAACAGATTTGCACTCTATCTTACCCACTGGACCTAGAGAGATACTTTGTACAGATGTTAGCGGACCTCATCCAACTAGCATTGGAGGTTGTAAATACATTCTAGCATTTTATGACATATTTTCTAAGCACATCAAACTTTCTGCCATTAAGTCACCCACAGCAAACACCATCACCAGAAGATTCACAAATGATTACATGCCATACTGTGGAAAACCTAAAGCCATTCTATCAGATAACGCCACGTATTATGCAGGATTCATCTGGAGAAAATTTCTAAAGGATAATAACATTAAGAGCATCTTTATTTCAAAGTGTAATGCATCAGCCAACTCTTGTGAGAGAATTTTTAGAGAATTAAACAGATTCATGAGAGTTACACCTCAACACAGGACACAAACTGGATACATTACCTAGCACTTTTTGAGGAAATACACAACAATTTAAATATATACATCACACCCTATACTTCCAGAGAAATCATGTTTGACACAAAGGAAACTAATGAATGGAGCAACCCACTACCAAAATTTTCTGACACCAAACCTTTACACGAGGAAAAGGTAAGGGAAGTACTCATTGCAATTACTGAACAAGCACACATTAGAAATAAGACCTATGGTGCTAATCTTAAAAGAAGGCGAAACTTTACGCTTGGCATGCAAGTTTTACTTAAGACCCACTACAAATCGTCATCACCTCTAAAACGTAATGTTGAGTGGCGCCCATTATGAAGGTCCTTACACAATCATTGATATACCACTGCCTGGAGTATATCTTCTACGAAACCCCAAGAATAAGAGAATTTTAGGTTTGTACCCTCACAAAGATTTGAAAACCGTTAGCCCTTAGCAGAGTATGCTGATACAACAACAAGGTAAGTCACATCTGGTACTTCAAACTGGTAGAAGAAGAAGATATAAGCTCTAATCTTAAATATCTACATTTTACAGCACCAGGAATAACAGCAGCAGCAAGAAGATAAGACACAGGAAGAACTAACAATTTTCATGCAACGCACAGCTACTGATTATATTTATTAATACCCTGCAGACAAGCTGACACACTAAATGACCGGAGACAATTTCTGCCCTGAACCTGATATATTAATTGGCATGGTAGACACTTGATTTGCTATTCGCACTCACACCACAATCCACATGAACACAACTTGCACAAAAAACACTCTACAGGAAATGACAAGTGAGATTAATTGAGCAAGGCTATATACTTTATTTTATTTGTAAATTATACTTTGTGCATGTGCTAATTTGGAATTGATTGTGGATGTGACGTGTCGTGTCTTACTGTAATCATGACTTTTCGGGACAGATAATCTCCAAGATGTTTTCTAACCTACTATGAAAGTTTATGTTGCAGGAAGCATTTAATGAGGAAGAACACTTATTGTGTAGTACTGATGTAAAGGAAAATATACTTAAAAGGAAAACTTTATTCAAAAAGGGGGAAGAGCCCTATAAAAGGAAATGGAATTTCTGAATGTATCACAATACACTGAATCTATAAGATAATTTTTTCTATGTCTGACCCATATGTATTTGTAAATAACTAGTTTAATGCAATTGAAAAATGTAAAATATGTGTATGTATTACCAAAAAATGTAATTTAAATGTATTGGTACATGTTTCACAGAAAATGTTTTAAATCTATGCAAATATGTAACAGAAAATTGTACTCAATGTGAAGTGATATTTGTTATGTTTTGTGCTCTCAGTTGTGAACGAACACTTTGTTTTGCAACGAACAATGTATGAACAAGTTTTATGCAAATTTTTAAAAAACGTTTCACTGCGCTCATGATGGGACACTATAGGTGACGTGAGTCGCAAAAGCGCGGCACACTTTTCGACGAAACGACGACACAATATCGAGGAGACGACATATGCCATTCGGAAGACGAAATATGGAGGTTATTGAGTAGATGTAACACGGACTGGTCAGTATGGAACCACTGACACCATGTATTCCTACCAAGACGAAACCATATTTTAACTACGTCTTACAAAGCACGCTTCTTTGCGGGATTGTTGATCTCCAACTTATTTCTTCAAGAACTTTCGTCTCAACGTAACCTAAACGTGTGACACGTGATATTTGTTTTAAAGTGGAAAGATTTTGCACATCAGACTTTTTCTACAAAAAATATATAGTGAGCCCTGGCTACGTTCCCTGCATCTTCGGACGTGCGAAGCTCGATAAATTCACGGCGTAAATTGCATTTACTTTATTGTGTGACCTCTAATGAACAATGCTACGTAAGATTTTATGAAACATTAAGAAATTCAATTCCAATCTCAAAGGCGAAACAAACTTTAATCTCTCAGTTACTTATCCAAACAACCAAACAACAACAACAATAATAATAATAATAATAATAATAATTGTTATTATTATTATTTTATTTCTATTTGTTAAAGTCTTCATTTCCTAGAACTTCCGTATGCCACTTCTTTGCGAATTCATTCTTCTTGATTAGTGTCTTAAACTTCAGTTAATGGGGTCAGATCACAATTTACTAATAATAAAGAGTAGACAGAAATTCAAGAGACCCATCAGGAAGAATCAACTTTCGAGCAGCGATGTAGAAAGTTACATTTTCGTGTCACGACTTTCCGCAGTTTGCACTTGTAACACCATGCTTTTTGTAGACATTTCTTCTGCTCGATCATTGCACTTCTTGTCTAGTTTCTGATGCTCAAAAACAGAAAAGTACGTAACATGCCTTGAAGGAGGCAGGCCTGCGGCAACGCCATGGACACTGACGCCGCCTGAAATTCCCATGTTTTTATGACATTTTTATAATTTTTTTTACCTCTGACAACTACAAGCTTTAATTAACTACGGTATTTTCATTAACAACGAAATTATTGTTATTAATTCAAATTGGATAAGTATTTTTCATTCCTATATGACAAATGTACCAGGCGCCACTTGCTGGCAGTTGCGTTGAAGGCTATTTAAAAACAGCGTGTTATCCACTAGTAATGTTTTATCTCATCACATAGCAAGTAAATTTTGCTGCTACTTTGGATGGGTCACTCTTGTAAGCAACAGAACACGCTACGGTCTGATACATTTGATGTTTAATGATTTAGTGTAATAGCAACGTTACATGTCGTAGAGTATATGTTGATTAATTTTTTTTTCTACAAATCAGGGGATGGTTCATGCGAACGGAAACCGTCCATTTTTTAAAATTAAAGCAGTCTAGACGGACAAAAAGATCTGTTTTACAAAAAGTGATTGCGTATCTTCTTCCTTTTTCAAATTTCTGTTAGATTCTCATGCTAAATCAATCAACGTTGAAGCGCGTTTCTTCGAATCTATTTTTTCTCACCCGCTAGTATGATGTGACAAGAGTCAGTCAAACAAAAAGAGATGGACGAACAAGGGATCCATAAGTGACCTCTTTCGCTCGTAAATCACACTTGCTTAGAATTCTCCTTGTAAAGCCAAGGTGTGGCATTTATCTCCTACATGGCCATGCTTATCAGGTCATTCCACGTGAAATCGTTCTGAATCAATACTCCAAGATAGAGCACGGTCATGACTTACTTCAGTGACAGGGTAGTGGCGCCGTAGCTACGACACTGAAATCGCACCTGCAGTTCGAAACCCGCTCTCTTATCCATATTTTTAGCTTGACTTTGTTTTCCTAAATTCCTTAAGATCAATTCCAGAGCAGAAGGGAACACGGCAGATCTCCTTTCCTCACCTCGTTCTAGACGACCTTGTGCTCCATTTCGTCGTTGAAGGGACGTTGAACCATAATCTTCTTTTCTTGTTTTTCCTTATCCCATTAAGAGATCACCGACCACACAGATCAACTTTATCGCGTATTCTTGTCATAATTCTGTTACCTATACAGCAAGGGAATTCTCCCTCTACTTACATGTAGTCATAAACTCCGAAGACAGTATAGAGCGCGGTACCGGTGCTAACGATTTTCTTTCACATTCCATTCGCGTATGTCTCTGTGCCTCTGTATGTGCTCTTACCTCTCTTATCTTTTTCTCTTGAGCGCTGCACGAGGTGTGCGATAGTGGCATGATAATGGCCACACAGTCTTCTTCGATTGCAGGTTCTCTAAATAAACCAACAAGATTTCGCCAGAACCAGGGCATCTTTCTTCTGTGGATTCTCCTTTAACTTCGCCTAGTACTTCTGCTACGCTTTCATGTGGACTGTACCAGTCTACAACGATACCAGCAGCGCGTCTCCGAATTCGTTCTATGTCTGTTGTCATTCGACACAGGCTCTAAACACTGGTACAATATTCTGGATTTGGTCGCACTTTTATCTTGTATGCTACTCCCTTTAGAGACGCACTGTATTTCCCCCAGCATCCTTCGCACCAATATGTCTGTCGTTTGACTTCCCAAATACTGATTTTAATTAATCGTCCCATTTCGTATCGCTTCTTAGTACCCCTCTACGTATTACCCCTGCTCCGACTACGCACGTTATGCTAACTACAAACGTTGTACTAGACTCGCAATGCTTCAGGAGATTTACGCTTTTCTTATTAGGGGGTTGTTGTTTCTTTTTGAAATTTATAGCGTAATGTATAAGAGCTGTAACTTGCACTTCGTTTTGCAAGTGCCACAGTCTTGAATCCAGTCGAACGCAATGTCCTTCAGCAGTGTTGAGTGTGACCTGAAGTGTTGATTTACAGGTTCTGAAGACATTTCAAGAAGTCAGGAAATATCCGTTTTTGGCTAGTACAAGATCGAATAAAACCATCTCTACATCCAAAATCTAAGAGTTTAGGTGTACCTTCCGACTGTGGTATTTGAGATCCTATTGTAGGTCCCGCAGGTAGCAGGCGACTTCCAACCAAGCAGTTTGGAACAGTGGGTTTTCCGACCGGAGCCTCCCGCTCACCAGCGGCGGATGTGTTATTACCGTCAGTCAGGCACTGCTTTCGTTTCTGTATAGTTTTGTAGCGCTAAGGTGTTTGGGTTGTTTACACTATGTGTAACGGAAATACACTCCTGGAAATGGAAAAAAGAACACATTGACACCGGTGTGTCAGACCCACCATACTTGCTCCGGACACTGCGAGAGGGCTGTACAAGCAATGATCACACGCACGGCACAGCGGACACACCAGAAACCGCGGTGTTGGCCGTCGAATGGCGCTAGCTGCGCAGCATTTGTGCACCGCCGCCGTCAGTTTCAGCCAGTTTGCCGTGGCATACGGAGCTCCATCGCAGTCTTTAACACTGGTAGCATGCCGCGACAGCGTGGACGTGAACCGTATGTGCAGTTGACGGACTTTGAGCGAGGGCGTATAGTGGGCATGCGGGAGGACAGGTGGACGTACCGCCGAATTGCTCAACACGTGGGGCGTGAGGTCTCAACAGTACATCGATGTTGTCGCCAGTGGTCGGCGGAAGGTGCACGTGCCCGTCGACCTGGGACCGGACCGCAGCGACGCACGGATGCACGCCAAGACCGTAGGATCCTACGCAGTGCCGTAGGGGACCGCACCGCCACTTCCCAGCAAATTAGGGACGCTGGTGCTCCTGGGGTATCGGCGAGGACCATTCGCAACCGTCTCCATGAAGCTGGGCTACGGTCCCGCACACCGTTAGGCCGTCTTCCGCTCACGCCCCAACATCGTGCAGCCCGCCTCCAGTGGTGTCGCGACAGGCGTGAATGGAGGGACGAATGGAGACGTGTCGTCTTCAGCGATGAGAGTCGCTTCTGCCTTGGTGCCAATGATGGTCGTATGCGTGTTTGGCGCCGCGCAGGTGAGCGCCACAATCAGGACTGCGTACGACCGAGGCACACAGGGCCAACACCCGGCATCATGGTGTGGGGAGCGATCTCCTACACTGGCCGTACACCACTGGTGATCGTCGAGGGGACACTGAATAGTGCACGGTACATCCAAACCGTCATCGAACCCATCGTTCTACCATTCCTAGACCGGCAAGGGAACTTGCTGTTCCAACAGGACAATGCACGTCCGCATGTATCCCGTGCCACCCAACGTGCTCTAGAAGGTGTAAGTCAACTACCCTGGCCAGCAAGATCTCCGGATCTGTCCCCCATTGAGCATGTTTGGGACTGGATGAAGCGTCGTCTCACGCGGTCTGCACGTCCAGCACGAACGCTGGTCCAACTGAGGCGCCAAGTGGAAATGGCATGGCAAGCCGTTCCACAGGACTACATCCAGCATCTCTACGATCGTCTCCATGGGAGAATAGCAGCCTGCATTGCTGCGAAAGGTGGATATACACTGTACTAGTGCCGACATTGTGCATTCTCTGTTGCCTGTGTCTATGTGCCTGTGGTTCTGTCAGTGTGATCATGTGATGTATCTGACCCCAGGAATGTGTCAATAAAGTTTCCCCTTCCTGGGACAATGAATTCACGGTGTTCTTATTTCAATTTCCAGGAGTGTAATTTAAAAAAAGATGTGTGTGAATTCCTAAGTGACCAAACTGATGAGGTCATAGGTGCCTAGACTTACACACTACTGAAACTAACTTAAACTAATGCTAAGAATAAGACAGACATCCATTCCCGAGAGAGGACTCGAGCCATCGACGGAATTTTTGAGTACCAAAATCGCATCCTATCCCATGACACAAACATGAGTGGGAATTTGGATTGAGGAGGAAGGCATTGTAAGGCAATCTGTGCGGTGGTGAAAAGCTACTGCGCCAGGGTGGACTAGTGGTTAGCACATCTGCCAAGTGGGGAGGAGACCCGGGTTCGAATCCCATCTCGATACAAATTTTCATTTGTTGTTTCAGGCTGCGTACATACATATGGCTGTCTGAGACTTGAAAAGGTTTTTGGAACCGTATGTAGTTTCATTTGATTAAATCACTTAAGCTGCTTTCCAGGCAGGATCCCCTGTTTCATTCGATGCTGAAGTGCTGTTCCAGTAAGTTGGAGGGCCTCTGCTCGAGTTTGGGAGGCATATCAAGTGGGCCGAGGATTGAATGGGAATTTGTACTGAGGAGGGAGACGTACTAGGGTAGACGGTGACGTTATCCAAAGCCACTTCGCCAGCGTGTCTGCCTAGTGAATAACACACGTGGGGTCGAATCGCGGCGTTGGTACAAATTTTCATGCATCGCTTCAATCTGCACATACTTGTGTACATCATAAGTTATTCTGTGTTTGTGTGCAAACTTTTGTACAGGAGTGAAACAATATTGTTTCTTTTCAAACACTTGATTGCAGTGCTACCGCTGATATAAGCAGGAAAAGAAGGTGAGACCTAGAGGAAAACACAGACGAGAACATAGGCATAGGCAGGCACATGAAATATTGTGGACAATACCTCGGCAATTCGTCGGAAACTACCTACAACGGCCTGGCATGTCAGCAACACTACCCGGCCATACCGCAATATTGCTTTGTCAGTACACAGCAGCAATTTTGTTGGCAACACTACAGCGGCCCCTCCAAACGCATTATTAGCGACGGGCGGTACGCGAGACATATAACATGACGTATTGCGCCGTAGACTTCCTCGGGAACGTTTATCGGCAGTCCCGGATTAATTTTCACTGTGTTGACACCAACGTACACTTGGTCTCAATAAGAGTCAACAGTCTTGCTATGATCCACGAGACATGATATACATTATCAGTAGCCCTAGTCAATGCCCAACAGTAACACGGTTTCTTTCGAACTACTTACACATTCGACCGCTGGATTGGAAAACGAGCGCACAAAAACAGTCTTTACACCAACAAGTATCCACCATCTGCTGTATAAGCAACACGGTGTCATAGTCTTAAGTCAAAAACAGACACACACACACACACACACACACACACACACACACACACACACCCACACACACACACCCACACAAGAGCTTTACACTTTAAATATCCACTGGAGCAAAAGAGTATTTATTATCATATAATAAGTGTGGTGCCACCGCCAGACACCACACTTGCTAGGTGGTAGTCTTTAAATCCGCCGCGGTCCGTTAGTATACGTCGGACCCGCGTGTCGCCACTATCAGTGATTGCAGACCGAGCGCCGCCACACGGCAGGTCTAGAGAGACTTCCTAGCACTCGCCCCAGTTGTACAGCCGACTTTGTTAGCGATGGTTCACTGACAAATTACGCTCTCAATTGCCGAGACGATAGTTAGCATAGCCTTCAGCTACGTCATTTGCTACGACCTAGCAAGGCGCCATTATCATTTGCTATTAATCTTGTGATGCATGTACCGTCAGACCGATGTTCACCAATTATGGATTAAAGTTAAGTATTCCAGAAGCTACGTACTTATTTTACTAGTCTCAACTCCTTTAACTGTTCCAGACCTCACGCCAGCCTGCGTGAGTTTAAACGCGTGCCTTTCGGCTTCACCTCATAGTGGCTTGGCTGACTTGCCAAGTCACAACAATAAGCTTCATGAAGTCTGTTTTACCGTGCGAGGTGGCGCAGTGGTTGGCACATTACACTCGCATTCGGGAGGACGACGGTTCAAACCCGCGTCCGGTCATCCTGAATTTGGGTTGCCCGAGATTTCCCTCAATCGCTTCAGGCAAATGCGAGGATGGTTCCTTTACAAATGCACGGCCGACTTCCTTCTCCATTCTACTCTAACCCGATGGGACCGATGACGTCGCTGTTTGATCTCCTCCCCCAAATCAACCAACCAAGTCTGTTTTAATAATTGAACACAATCTCCACGCTCTTTGCTGCCTCCTCCTACAGAGTGGATATGCATGAAGAAGAAAACTCTTTCTAAACTTTCCGCACAGGGAGTATCACTGACTACCAATTACCAAAATGAACTCCGCAACACTGCTTTCGCCCCAGAGGGCACAAAACTAGCCTTTTGCACCCCATAAGGGCTGTCGGCCGATTTTAGAGCCCTCCAAAATGCCCTACGAAATTATTTAACCCTTACACTGCGGTCTAAAGGAGTGGCGCAACATGATGAGAACAGCGCGGCGTGATGAGCAGAGGAATGCTGGCGAAACAAACCAATGCTGTTCAGTGAGAGTGATTACTGTCGCAATGCGACCAGAGCGGCGCTGAGCGAACCGAACGTGCTTGTAGTATCTGCGCGCAATGACGCTCTGGTTTTCGAGTGACTCCGGCTGCATTCGGGCAACGTCGGCACCATTCGGCTGTTGCTGCGGGTTGCAGAATCACTGCTGTTGCTGGCGCTTGTGCTTCTTTTGTTGAACTGTTGAGGAAGCGGCATCAGCGGAAGTCTTGGGAAGCAGCTGTATCTACACAGTTCACCCTATGGCACCAGCGAAACAGCTATCACCACAACTGGTACATTTCAGACAAGTTATTTGACGAGGTGGCAGCAAAATTACAAACTACAGACACATACATTTCCTCAATCTCTTATTTCTTTCACTGTCGTAAAACAAGAGGCAATAATAAATTTGAAGGGGTCATAGCTGACACATGAAAATTTTGTTTTACTGTGTGAGAAAAATTTTCAAAACCGCCTTATTTTGACAGCTTCATTTGAAGGTCTGTTAAAGCTTCATCCTGCATAAGAAACTCGATATCTGCTTTATGTTGTTCATTGACTCAGGGATCCTTCTAGGTCAGTGACAGTATTGTGAAGAACGTGAATTTCATAATACCGTCAGCAAATTCTGATGAAGTTTCTGTTGGCTTCCAAAATATGCTCCACTCAGCACTTATAATTCCAATAGCATATTCAATTAGTCATCGTGGTATGAAAAAGCGTTTGTTGAAATGTTCTGCCCATGTGTCTAAAACACATCGACTGTAATATTTGATAAAATGCCTCAACAGTGGATATGCCTCGTCTCCAATGAATACAAAAGGCAATACAACTGACGTCTCTGGTAATGGAGAGTATGGCGGTATATTAAGCTCCCCATGTGCAGAAAGCAAAGTACACAAGAGAAATTAAATCCACCACATACACTTTCGTTCCTATATCCCCTAACATCGATCCTATGAGGATCTGCAACTGCTTGTAGTACAGTTGAATGAAAATGTTTATAACTATAAAACATTGTACCAGAACATTCTGGGAATTTTAGACGAATGTGTTTCCTGTCAAAACAACCTAGTGCACTTGGAAAGTTCCGTATGTTACATAAATCATTTATACTAGAATGAGATTTTCACTCTGCAGCGGAGTGTGCGCTGATATGAAACTTCCTGGCAGATTAAAACTGTGTGCCCGACCGATACTCGAACTCGGGACCTTTGCCTTTGGTGGGCAAGTGCTCTACCATCTGAGCTACCGAAGCACGACTCACGGCTGGTCCTCACAGCTGTACTTCTGCCAGAATCTCGTCTCCTACCTTCCAAACATTACAGAAGATCTCCTGCGAATCTTGCAGAACTAGCACTCCTGAAAGAAAGGATACTGCGGAGATATGGCTTAGCCACAGCCTGGGGATGTTTCCAGAATGAGATTTTCACTCTGCAGCGGAGTGTGTCGGGCACACAGTTTTAATTTGCCAGGAAGTTTCGTATCAGCACACACTCCGCTGCAGAGTGAAAATCTCATTCTGGAAACATCCCCCAGGCTGTGGCTAAGCCATGTTTCTGCAGTGTCCTTTCTTTCAGGAGTGCTAGTTGGGCAAGGTTCGCAGGAGAGCTTCTGTAAAGTTTGGAAGGTAGGAGACGAGATACTGGCAGAAGTAAAGCCGTGAGGACCGGGCGTGCGTTGTGCTTCGGTAGCTAAGATGGTAGAGCACTTGCCGGCGAAAGGCAAAGGTCCCGAGTTCGAGTCTCGATCGGGCGCACAGTTTTAATCTGCCAGGAAGTTTCATCATTTATACTAGTTAGAAAACCATCGTCAGAAGCCATTCTCTTGCGGAAAGGCAGGAAGCAATCCAAGAACCCTTTGGCGATTGACTCCACAATACACGCAGTGGTTGTAATTGCTAATGTGAATGATAGAGCCATGTCTCGAAAACTCCTTTTGGTTTGTAGGAACCAGTAACAATTTTCGTTCCGCCAGCCGTCGCTGAGCCTTAAAAATTGTATTATTGCACTAACAAATCTTTAGTTATTTGTATTTTATCGCTTAAGGCAATGACGCACAGTATCCATTTGACAACATACTGTCTTCTTTGTGCGCTATCATTTACCAAAGCTTTTGTTTCGATATCTCAGACAATTTGAGATACAAGGGTGTTACGAATTTTTCATCCTCGTTTTATTGCATGGGCCCGTGAGAGGACTTGAGTGATCTACATACAATCCATTTTCTCCAGAATGGAGTGAGTTATAGTTCTCACTCAAAGTTTAAAGATTAGTTCAACACGTTAACTATGTCTGGTACCCAGCAACATACACCGAGGGAAAAAATATCGCAACACAAGAAAATAATTAATGTTTGATAATGAAAGTTTGGAAATACATTTGTCTAGGTAGCATATTTAAGTGATAAACATACCAAGAAAACGGGTTAATGTAAGCGCGAGATAACCCATTGCAAATGTGAAATGCTACTACGTTAATAACCGGTGCAACCATAGAATGTCGAATGCAAACATGCGAAAGTGCATGCATTGTGTTCTACAGGTTCTGGATGTCAGTTTGTGGCATGGAGCTCCATGCCTTCCACACTTGATCGGTCTATACGAGGACGGTTAAGGCTGTGTGGACGACGCTGAAGTTGTCATCCGATAATATCCATATATGCTCGATTGGAGACAGATCTGGTGATCGAGCAGGCCACTGCAACATGTCGACTATCTGTAGAGTATGTTGGGTTGTAACAGCCGTAGTGGGTGAGCGTTATCCTATTGGTAAACACCACCTGGAATTCTGTTCATGACTGGCAGTACAACTGGTCCAATCACCAGAGGAAGTAGGAAGTTGCAGTCAGGGTGCGTGGGATAACCACAAGAGCGCTCCTGCTGTTATGCGAAATAGCACCTCGGACCACACTCCAGGTGCAGGAGCCTTGTGTACAGCTGGCTGCAAGCTCTCAACTGGGCTCCCTCTAATCAACATATGGCCAAGGCAGCCTCCGCGTCAGAATCAGCTTTCATCAGAGAACACTGTGGTGCGAACTACTGCTCAAATTGCTTGTGCAGATGCAGTACGATGGCCGGCCGGTGTGGCCGATCGGTTCTAGGCGCTTCCGTCCGGAACCATGCCGCTACTATGGTCGCAGGTTCGAATCCTGCCTCGGGCATGGATGTGTGTGATATCCTTAGGTTAGTTAGGTTTAAGTAGTTCTAAGTCTAGGGGACTGATGATCTCATGTTAAGTCCCCTAGTGCTTAGAGCCATTTGAACCATTTTTTGCAGTACGATTCGCCAGAATCATATGTCAAACACGACGGTCTTCCCTCTCAGTAGTGCCACTGGCCATCTGGAGTCTGGTCTTCTCTTGACCATACATTCTCGTGAGCAACGCTGGCAGCAGTTATGTACAGTGACTTCATTCCTGCCAAACCTAGCCCTATTACACGACTCCGTTCAAACTCAGCGCAGTGTTGATAATGGCGTCCTTGTCGCCTTAAAGACATTTGTGACTAACATCGACTCGCCAAGTGCTATTGAAACGGTACAGTAGTTTCCGCTCTATACGCAGCAGGTTTCGCTGCTCGCTCGCACCGGGAAATAGAACAGAGGCGGCTCCGCAGCCAATTTTATTACACGACGCGGCCGGCCGCGGGTGCAACAGAACCCATGTGAACGGGTGCAAAGAAATGCGTCAGGCTTCATAATACGTATTTATATGTGTCGTGTATTATGCATTTCTTGTACGTGAATGTGAATCTGCACATGAACTTTCCTAATCCTCCTCACACCTTTCCGTAAAGCGTGGCCAATTCTTTGTTGGGAAGTAGTTCTGTAGTATAGTAGTGCCAACCTTACCCCTGGGTAGGGGATCAGAGAGACAGCGCAGGCAGGTAAAAGTCAAAGACTTTCCAGTGTCACAAGATTTGGGGTGGAGAGGTTGGTCACGGCCAAGTGGTTCGACCACACCCTCCACCGGGGCCAGAGCGACCTCCGGGTGCCCGCCATATTCTAGGGGGAGTTACAGAAGACGGGTAAGTGAGCAGACGTGCCCTCAGTGCGTCTGTCTCAATGTTCACGCATGGAAGAGTATTTGAATATTTGTACAAATTCTTTTATTTCTAGCTTCGGATTGTGTAAGGAAATGAATGTGCTCGTTTCATTCCGGAAATTTGACCCCCTGTGTTAAAGTATGTGGTCCCCAGTTTGCCCGTTATCCTCCTCACATATTGAATGTCCTGTGTAAAATATTGGGAGACTTTGGTGGCATACATTTGGCCAACGCAATTCCGTCTTACCAGTGGAAATGTGCGTGCAGATTAGTATATAATATACCCGAGCTGTAAGTTGTAAAATTGTAATATCTGTAAACCGAAACAATTGCTGCAATCGCTGTAAAGTCGAGTGATAATGTTTAAAATAAATAGGTAATCAACTGTCATCAATCTTTAACATACCTTGAAAATGACAAAGAAGTCAAGTTAAAGAATTTATTTAAAATAAAAGCTATAAAATGCAGGGACCCACACATCAGCGTGGAACCCTCCAGCCCCTTGCCTAGTATCGTACAGAAAGGGGACGCTCTCTAGGTAGCGCTCTCAAGCTCCCCTCCCCAGTTATCCGTTGCGCAATTTTCATTCAGGGCTTGACGACATCAACTTTCATCTGGCGTCCCTAGGCAAGGAGGTTCGACGGTAAACTTTCGCTATCTCAAAGGTAACTAACACTTTCGACCGTTTCAGTTTGTATTTAAAACAAACCTGAACCGTATCCTCATAGTGGCGCTGCGAGCGCATCGTCTTTGAGATGTAGAAGCACGCCTACCAACTTTCGTCTACATTGCACTACTCCCACTTGGTGTTGAGATTTTCTTTCCGTCAGTGTATGACCTAAGGAGTATCAAACACAAATCCAATAGGGACCTATATTCTTCATAGGAAACTATTGAACTTCCTTGCAGTAGTTTACTTAATTTTGAAATATCACAATAAGTATGATGGTTAAAGGAATAAGCAGTTCATCAATAAGCTGATGAATAAAGCTATGAGAACGGCAAGATTAAAATTTTTTACCGAGTAGTTCCTTTAAAACAGTTTTAGAAATGCTGCAGATCGGTCGGCTTGAGCGTTTACCGTCCACAGGTTAAAGCGAGCCTGCCTGTTGTCGCTCCCTGAGCCCCTCCACTACAGACGGACGCAAAGCAGCGGATCGGCACCTGCCCGGCGTCCAGCCCCTATCTCCTCTGTTGCACCGCTCCACTATAATCCTGGACTTCGGCATTTCAGCCAATCAGCAGCAGAATGTAGACATTTTCATTGCCTGTTTCGTGCTGCCATTAACAGCGCTTCTGTATGGTGGTCTTTCCTGGCAGGAATTTCACAAAATTTTTGTGTGTCCATCCTAGTGACTGAGACTACGACCGTTCACTATTGTAAGAAAGAGAAACACCTACAGCCGTCCTTATGTTGTCATTTATTGTACGGTTACCAGTTTCGGCGCTTCAGTGCACCATCTGCAACCATTGGTTGATGCTGAAGGGGTTAACACCATCTGCATACACAATCCATCAATGGGCAACGTAACTGATTTGCACAGACCACATGTAACTGTGATAAAATTATCTCTCCAACCAGTTGATGGTTCGAGAGATAACTCTCAGTTACAGGTAGTCTACGTATGAAACTTCATGGCAGATTAAAACTGTATGCGGGACCGAGACTCGAACTCGGGACCTTTGCCTTTCGTGGGCAAGGGCTCTACCATCTGAGCTACCCAAGCACGACTCACGCCTCGTCCTCACAGAAGCTCTCCTGCGAAGGAGAGCTTCTGTAAAGTTTGGAAGGTAGGAGACGAGGTACTGGCAAAAGTAAAGTTGTGAGGAGGGGGCGTGAGTCGTGCTTGGGTAGCTCAGATGGTAGAGCACTTGCCCACGAAAGGCAAAGGTCCCGAGTTCGAGTCTCGGTCCGGCACACAGTTTTAATCTGCCAGGAAGTTTCATATCAGCGCACACTCTGCTGCAGAGCGAAAATCTTACTCAAGTCTACGTATGTATGTTGCCCACTAATGCATAGTGTATACAGATGGTGTTAACCCCTTCATCCAAGGCCTGAAAATGGTGTACTAAAGTGCCGAAAATCGTAGCTGTACAATAAATGCTAACATAGAGATGGCTGTAGGTGTTTCTATCTTTCTTTTTTTTCTTTTTTTTCAAGATTCTCTGCAAAGGATGTCGGAAAATATCGGCCGCCATGGGAAATTGCAGATCTATAAGCTAGCCATGTAGGCTCTCTCCAAAACCCATTTAGGAAGATTGGGGGAAGACTGGCCCGTCACCTCCGTTATGCAGAACACCTCCTTCCCTCGGATACTGGCTCTGGCGGTAACTACATTCACCTATCCAGCAGGCAGACGCTGTTATGAAATGACATGTTACAATATTATCATAGAACACTACAGTATGTGCCCACAAGATTTTAAAATAAAGTTCTATAACAACGATGAATTCACCTAAAATATTACGAAGAAGAATAAATACATACAACAACAATAATAATAACTTACCTCCACAGACTTAATAATGGGCAAGGAACCAAGGGGGAGTGACTTGAGCGAGCCATAAAAGCTTGCGTCAGAATCCCTGTATGAGTTAAGCGTACATCCAACGCTAACTGATTTAATTGCCAAAAGATAATTAGAAGATTTTAATGCTTAGTAACGTACGTACTGGCGCAAAAGCAGCGCTGTGTGATTAAACCGGAAAGTAGTTCCCCGTGGTGTCAACTAATGGTTCTGCCACTATGGCCATAGGTAAATGCATACTAGAGAGATCTAACGTCGTAAATTAGGCAGCATTACTGCGAGCTTGCGTATGAAGCCTGCATCTCAAACACAGTTTGCTACTATTTGAATTTATTGTTCCACTCCGATTTGTTTGTTTTGTGAAACTGATATCCGAATTTGCAGTTCAACGTAGAATAGGAAGGAGAAGCATCACACGAAGCTGGAAAACGAATTAACACTTAGTAGGAAGTTCTACACTAATAAAAAAAGGAACAATAAGAAATCAGCAGAAACAAGCGCCGAGAATTGAGGTTAACGTTAGTTTCTGTTACTCTTTTGGACCATATTTCAATCAAAAAGTGCCACTACTACTGCTAGATACTCTCACGTACTAGGTTTTAGGCCTTACGATGTAAAGTATCAACGCTTTTGACAGAGCTCCAAGACAATTGACACCTCGAAGCTTGTGATTAGATAGTCTTCACAGCTACTAATCAGAAATGAAGATCCAGGACTCTTTATTTACAACAAAAGCCGCAGTGACCTCCTTCAGAGGCAGTTCTTTTCGGAAACGAGGAATCCTTGTCCATTACGTGGCATCAACAGAATTTTCGTGCTTGTCTTTTGTAGTACCCTTGAGTTGATAAAGAAATACGTCATTCTTGCTGTTCTTCAATGTTCGAGGAAAGAAAAGGAGGAATTTATAATAGCATATTTAAATGTCTGACATCATATTGAAGGATTAAACTTGCATAACACTGCATAGCTGAACATGGCATGGAGCTTTTCTAATTTAAAAATTCGTTTGATCTGATATTCTCAAAATTTTTGCATCATCTCAGAATGTTCATCATTCCCGACAGTTAAAAAAGAGTAAATAAAGATTTTATTTAACCTTGTACCAGCAGACTTTTTTTGGCACTCTTGAAAGAAAATGTTTTTTGCACTTCGATCAATTAGCTTTTCCAGTCTACCAATACGCTTGTATCTTCCGAACATGAACAGCACTTTTCTACTTCTACATTTACAATTAGGGGACTGTGAACAAAATGTTTCTCGGTGTTTGGTTAGATGATAATTTAAGATAAGAAAATTATATTGAACTACTGAAGAACAGTTTCAGTAAATATAGGAATCCTTAGGGACAGTTGTAAACGCCGAAACAATATTATGCGTTTATCGACACAAGCGCACAGCCTCTTAAAATATGGTAAAAGAAATGCAAGCGTTACAAAACAGTCCTTTCGAATTTAAGAGTGAGCAGTGTTGCTACCAGAAGGGATATATACATGTATATAATGAGTGTATGTGTTTTATTTGATATGACATAGCGAATTCCAATACTAACCAATCAAGCTACTTATTATAAAGCTTTGTTGGAATGATTTTTATAGAAGAATATACAGCAGTGCTGTATACCCGACAGTTACGCTCTATAAATCCAAAATAATCTTCAGGGCGTTACTTGCAGAAATAAAGAATAAGAAAACATTAGGTGTATTTAACAAGCTCTGATTACTGTATCTAACAGACTGCATAGCACTGACGAATACAAAAATTTGTTTGACACAGGTGTGTCGCTTTTTTCAAGAGTATAAGTAATGCATTTACGAAGTCATTTATCTGAAGAACATGCGGGCTTCAGCTGGATAATTAGAAAGCTGCTAAAGTAAACAATAACTTCTTTGGCATAATAAGTATGTAATGTCAGTATGTATGTACGTCCAGGAGTGATGAGATAGGAGAAGAATTAGTACGTAACATTTCATTGTTATTGTATACAATGAAGACACAAATTTGTTTGCACGCTGTATTATCTGCATACTCTGTGTTTATAACCACTCTAGAAGTGGTTTTTCTGCATCCTTCCACAAAACGTCAAAGGGTGAATAAATATTATTATTATTATTATTATTATTATTATTGTGTTGTTTGAGACTTTCCCGGCGTAATAAATGCTTCATTGGTTGACGGGCGTCGCGTCGGATATGTTCTGAAAGCTGCACAAAATTTCAACGAGATGTATGTGGAGACTTCCATATTGTTTACAATGGGGCGAAGTGGAACCCCTTCCTTGTGTGTCATAGACAACCAATAAATTCGTGGTGAAACTGGCGATAGTACTCTTAAAGTCTTCTTAAGATCTTCAAGAAAGTGGTTGGACTTCAGGATGGCGGATGTCTTCTGTTGTACTGCACCAGTTAGATAATTCTGGAGACGGCGATACTCTGAGTCCTGCAGTTAATCTTTCATCCAGCCAAAATAAGAGGTTGCAAGCTAAAGGACAGTGGCGTTTCTCCTGTCACCAGGTAAAATTTCCATTTCTGTGTCTTCTCTTAAAGAACGGAGTGCATTTCTTGCTTCAGCGTTGATGTTCTGCTTGGGTGAGGGCATCCTATTTATGGCCTTGCAACTCTCTCGTCTTACTGCTACAGCAGTCTGACTGGCAAATTTCAAGACATCTTGCTCAACGGCACTGATAAAATCCTTGTTGGGTGACGTCTTTGGAGTGGGCCCAAAATTTAGTCCCTTTTCCAGCACCGATAGCGTCTCTCGGTTGTTTATCTGCGAAATTAAACGCAGTGTGTCTGCATAGTTTATGTTCCTGCAATTATAGGCGTGTAAGGCGATGGATCTTGCTAGCTGTCGTTGGATTCGTTCGTTTGCGGACGACGATGCCTTAGTGCCTTCAATGTTAGTTCCCATGCCTTGCTAAGTTGAAATCCCGTTTCTCTATTAAACTGGGCACCATCACTCTGAATCTATGACTCGTCTACGATGATGTTGAAGCCCTACCCCTTAGATCCTGCGGTTTTCGAGAGAGCTTGAGCATATATTGGCGAACGACTGCAACAACACGTCAGTACGCACCTGAAGATGACGAGCAGCTGTCCCGTTGAAATACTGCGCAGCTTCAACAACATTATCTGACGTGATGCCCGTGAACAACTGAAGCAGTTATTAACATTATTTACTAAATTTAATCAAGATATACGCAGTTGTATTACAAAAAAGACGTAATTAGGATTGTAGAAACAGCTGGGGAACGGAACTTTCGAATTGGTTCTAAAATGCTGCGCTTGCTTATGGTCAGCAGGCTGGATATTTTATTAGACTTGTTACTATTATTCCCCTGGCTCATATAAAGTGAGAAAAGTCCACGTGCCACGGTTCGCAAAATGCAGATTATCGCAAGATTCCTGGAATTGCCTTTCAACGTAGAGTTGATATGAACTACAATCAAGAGCGAAAGGCTGTCACAGGTCCTACACCACGAATTTCGCTCTATAGGTTATCAAATGAGACAGGTTAGATATCGTTGGAGAAACTCCAGAATAAAATTACATTCGCGGTGCAGAACTGAAGAAACTGACATCATGCTTGGTACGTTCTGCCAGATAAAATTAGTCCTGGAAAGATTGGAGACTGCCCGATCACCTAAGAGCTGGTGTCAACAAACTGGAGTCGACGTGGAGTGATGAGGCTTGCGATGGAAAAGTCAGTCTGCAAGACGGGCGGACTACGAAGGGCCTATGTGAGTAGAGCACTGCGTCTCAGTGAAGCCGAGTGAGCGACGGTCGTCCCATATCACTCGCTACCCATGCAGTTGCCTCTGACTCACGTTCACGCGGGCGACGCTATCCGATTGGCACTCTCACGTGGCTAAGAAAAGGTGGGTGGTAAGATGCTTCACAGCACAGCGCGAGACGTAGAAGAAATTCATCGAGCACGTACACATTTCAACTTCCAGTCCTATGTGCATCGGCGTGAGTTTGGCGTGCTTGTGCAAGTAGCACCCGAGACTGCGTCGTTAGCCGAACTACACTCATGTTCATAAATTAAGGATAATGCTGATACGTGCTGAAACAACGCTCTGGCGGGCGGTTTGAGGGTTTAAATCGCCTCGGGGTATGACCATGCGGTGCATTTGACCTGCGGTCTTCGCACGGTGGCAGCAGTCTATATGTGCAGAGTTGTGTTGGTGCATGTCAGAGTACGGTGCAGTGGGTAAGTGTGCTAATGGTGACTGTGTGTTGAAAATGGCTCAAAAAACATGTATTGATGACGTTATGAGGAGTAGAATACTAGGGCGACTGGAGGCTGGTCAAACACACGAGGTCGTAGAACGGGCCTTCCGTGTGCCACAAAGTGTGATCCCAAGATTATGGCAACGATTCCAGTAGACAGGAAACCTGTCCAGGCGCTACAGTACGGGACGTCTACAGTGTACAACACTAGAAGACCATTATTTCACGATCAATGCCTGCAGACGGCTACGGAGTACTTCAGGTAGCTCGGGACTTTACCGCAGCCGCTGGAACACTTGTCTCCAGACACGCAGTCTACAGACGACTGAACAGACATGGTTTATTCGCCCGGAGACCTGGAAGATGCATTCTTCTGACCCCTGGTCACAGGAGAGCCTGTAAAGCCTGGTGTCAGGAACACAGTACATGGTCATTGGAACAGTGGTCCCAGATTATGTTCACGGACGAGTCCAGGTGTGGTGTGCATACTGTAAGACCTTCGGTACACACACCATCAGATTATTTGACTTGCCGCACTAGCGAAGTAGGCGAGTGTCAGCAGTATGTCTCGTGATCTTTTCGTGGCGTGTTTATCTTCTGCCGTTAGGTCAGACGATAGAAATGCCACTTGCACACTTAAAGTAACAGATTGAGGTGACCAACTTTGAACAGAACTTGATTAATTTTCACACACATTTATTAAAATAATAAAAATCATAGATATTACGTAACTTGATTCTCGATGCTGTTTACAATTGACAATCTGAAGTTCCTTTGGTCTTGGTACGTTAATCTTATTCTCACATATCTCTGATACTGGACAAAGTGTCTATACATTTCTCTTCATGCCTATGTACAGGAATATGATAATCTTATTAGGCGCAGACTGAAACTTGACTGCAGACTAATGCAGACTGATGCAGACTGATGCAGACTGACTAATCGGAGGTCTGTACTCTCGTTATAATACCTTGCGCGTTCAGGTATCACTGCGCGAGTGTGATCCACGAGGAGAAATGATTCTACGTTAGAAGCAATCTCATTGGCTGCGTTACATATTAATACACGGATCGGCAGAAGCAGAATTTGGTCCGTCTCTAAGACAGCGCCATCTTCTAGTGCGGAGACGGACGAGCGCTGCGCCTGCACTGTTGTGCTTAGCGGGGCGCGCTCTAGTGGGAAAGTTGTGTACGCGCTGACTACGCGGAACTATGTACACAACACTAGGTATACTCTGAACAGAGATGTCTTAATGTCCTTGAAAGGGACCTGTATGTAGGTCGTGGTTTGCTGGTGTGGGGTGGGGTTATGATTGGTGCACGTACATCCCTGCATGTCTTTGCCAGAGGAGCTAACAGGTCAGGTGTATCGGGACTTTGCACCAGTACGTCCGCATTTTAAGGGGCGCAGTGGCTCCCACCTTCCTCCCGATGGATGATAACGCACGGCCCTACCGAGCTGCCATGGTGGAGGAGTACCTTGAAACAGAAGATATCAGGCGAATGGAGTGGCCTGACTGTTCTCCAGACCTAAACCTTATCGAGCACGTCTGGGATGCTCTCGGTCGACGTATCGCTGCACGTCTTCAAACCCCTACGACACTTCAGAAGATCCGACAGGCACTGGTACAAGAATGGGAGGCTATACCCAGCAGCTGCTCGACCACCTGATCCAGAGTATGCCAACAAGTTGTGTGGCCTGTGTACGTGTGCATGGTGATCATATCCCATACTGATGGGCAGGAAACAGTGGCGATTTGTAGCACATGTGTTTCGGGACAGTTTTCTCAACTTATCACCAACACCATGTACTTACAGATCTGTGTCGTGTGTGTTCCTTATGTGCCTATGCTATTAGCGCCAGTTTTGTGTATTACCACGTTGTGTGGCACCACATTCTGCAATTATCCTTAATTTATGAGCATGGGTGTAGTTCCGGTCATCTTTGGCAACTTCCGCCAAGCTGTTCGAAATTTGTTCGCCCTCTCTCTCGGCAGCCGAGTGAACACTGCGTGGATCGGTGATGCGCCTGCGGTACCCTCCTGGCCATGAGTCAGGAGTAGTAGTACACACGTGGGAACAATGTTGAGCTTACTTACCGAACCTCACAACTCGACCACCACAGACGTCGGGAGAACAATTCTATTTGCTCCGTAATTCGAGGTCGCAAGCTTAATGTTTCGCGGACGGCAGTGTTCGTAGGATTTTCGTCAGCTTACCTGTGAACAAAGAAAATAATATGATGTCACACGTAAATCTTTAATATAATATGAACCATTACTTGAACTAGAATGGAGTCAGAAATGAGGATTCCATATCACCAAAATTATTGTTAGGTATCTTACACCATGTTTTCAGAGCCTTGAAATAGGAAAGTGAAGAATTAATATGTGTTAATGTATACATCTCATTCAAGTTCGTTTTGCTGAAGACATTTTATAGTTCGCAGCAAGTGCAGATAAATTTCGGCAACAAATAAAAGGGAAACTTTGAATGTAAAACAGAGAATGAGTTACAGTAAACTAAAACAATTTGCAACTACAAATCGAAAAGTAAATAGCTCAAATTAACCGTGGAGTCATAGAACGAGTGAATGAGATTTTGTATTTAGTGTACCAGAAGACAATAACTAGATGGAAAAGAAAAGAAATAAGCAAAAGAGAAAAATGCCCCGAGATACTTTCGGTAAAGTAAATAGTGGTCTCAAAACTAAGCTTCCAATGGGTGAGGAAAATAAAGCCTACAATAAGCGTATATTAGTATTTTCCCCTTAGAGCAGCGAAATACGTTTGAACAACTGAGGGTTGCTGAGCGAGAAGTGGTGAGACTGTAAAGTGACCATATCCTCGGACATGTCAGATGCAACCCACAGTATCATTAGCACACATACAAAAAATTTCTAATAGGTATATTAATACCTCAGTTTACCCTTGGATTCATTCCCACTTTCGTTTAACTCTTTGGGAAGAAAGGAATCGTGCAGAAAAGTATTGCGCTCGCCAGAAGTGAATAAAAGGCAAACTACTGTAAACGTTTCAGTGTTGACCAAAATGTCTGACTTGACTAATAAAGATTATATGGTTGCCTATGAGTGCATATAGTCTGTTCTTTTGGACATGACACCCTGCATTCATATAAATGTTAACAAAGATCGCCTGCATAGGCTAAAAAATTTATTCCATCTTCCTATCTATCCAGCTTTATGTAGTTATTAATTTTTTGTTTCTCTTCCTGTATTTTCCAACACAAAATTGCTGTCTGTTAGTCTAGCTCCTGATACAAATCGAAAGGAACTAGAAGTTCATCCAAAAATTTTCAGTTTAGATATTATGTTTATTAGAGTTTGTTTAGTTATTTTCGTTTTAGATTCTGAAGACTTAAATCTAGGAAAGACTTCATAAAAGTTGAACGTCCACTAACCGAAAGTCAGTCTACAACTAGAGAATCAATGTGGAAACAGAAATTGGATAAAGGCAGCCTGAAAAGTTGGAAAATTAAAGAAAAACTTCCTGCTGGATCACAATTGGAATGGAGAGTCTGGAAGAGCCTAAATAGACTTAGATGTCAAATGGGAAGATCACAGGATAACTTGATCAAGTGGGGATACGCCGAAGAAGAGCCCTGCCAATGTGGAGGAAAACAAACCATGACACACCTGCTGACCTGTCGATCTTTGCCCCATGCACTTTCCAAGACCTGTGGTTGGCCAACGACGCTGCAGTGAAGTGTGCCGAACACTGGAGAGAGATGTGAGCCTTGCTTTAGACAATAATGACGACTTACAATATGTGAAGATCATGAATGTATATATGAATGAATGACTATCATTTACTTGTATTTGTAATCTAGTATATATAGCTTATTAATTAATTGCAGATGTAGCTCAGACACGATTAAATAAATAAAAGTTATTTTCGGAATTTTCCTAACTGCAAATTCCTTCAAGATTCTAAGAATGGAAGCTCTATCGAGTCTTAATCCTATTTAGAACCAACAGATACTACCATTATCTTTCTATTCGATATTTTCATGTACCTAATTATTTGTTTAAGGTTTAGAATTTTCTCTGGACAGAATCAGTTACTCCTAACTTGATACTGATACTGTCCAATTTATCTAATTGAGGATATTATATAACACGCCCAGAAGAGCTTTCGATGGGCTGTTGTGTTCTAAGGGTAGCATTGTAATTATTGATAATTGTTTTTGCCCGTCTCTTATCCAGTGGATGAATTAGCGCTACTTTCCCGTTTTCTAGATTTGTTTTTGTGTTCCATTTCAGACCTTATATAGCTTTTTTTGTAGAATTGTTGCACCTAGATTTCCATCGCCTTTAAAATTTCTGTTAAGACGCCTTCTTCGCGTTTTTTTTTTCCTTAGTTGTTCGATGTTTCTCTGAATCATATCGATGTTTGGTAATTTCGAATTTTTATTTCTAATATTATAATGGAATTCCAGTTGTTTCTTTTAAACCGTGAAATAACATATCAAAATAAGCTGCCAGTATCTTATAGTTCTCTTCATAGTTAAAAGCAAGTTTTCCACTTTCATTCGTGAAACATAGCGATCGTGGAGTGTACTCAGGCATACAGCTTTTTAATGTTTAGTACTAGTCTCTTGTATTAAGATTTTTTGAAGTGTTCTGTACTTTTAAATTCCTCCTTTTCCAAGCGCTTCGTGTTTGCCTCAATAATATTATGTGCTTATTTCTTCTCGAACTGACAGATTTTATAGTTACTGCTGTGTTCCGGCTACTTCAGGTGTTCGAAGCTTTCTTTTTTGTTCAAGTGCATCTTCAAATTTATAATTCCACCGTGCTTTCTTTGCTTGTTCTCTGGAATATTTCAAATGCAAAATGTTTATTCGTTCCTGTACAATTGTTTGCATCAATATTCACTTCCCTCAGCTTATTTTGAAATAAAAAAAACGCATTCCTTTTCTTTCGCTGTTTAGTTACTAATTTTCTTAGTCATACTGGTCTGTTTCATGATATTAAGTTTTGGAAAAATCTCGTATGGATCTCAGTTGGGTATTGATCTGAATCAACTTCTGACTCAAATGTTTTTGATTTTTTGATAATTTTATCTGGAGGTGATGACATGATCAACTTCACACTCTTCCAAGTTAGGTTTTGGTAATATCCACGGTTTTGCCTTGTATGTAGTTTTTTAAACTGTTTCGTCATTATGATGGGATGAGTTGCATATATCTGCTAATGTTGAGCCATTCGCGTTAGTTCTCTTGTGGACTTGATAGTTTACAATAACTCTTCGGAATAATTTCTCATCGTTATGATTACTATTACTATTGTTATTGTGTTAGTATTATTTCGATTGGTCCTTTAAAGTTCACTTAGAACCATCAGTTCGCTGTAGTGTTCTTGATTTCTTTCCTAAAGTTCTGCCTTCTCTCAGTGTCGGTCTGTTGTCTTTCTAATGTCCATGCAATTTCGAGTGTCGCACTTCTTTCTGTCAATGGAAGTAAATCTCTGGGTGAGAGGTTACAGTATTTGCGTATCCACATACCGCCTTGCACCTTGTGTCCAAATATTTTCCTCAATACCTGCCGTTCCATCTTCTCGGCGCAGCTGGCGTTCATGGTTAATGATAATGTATCAACAGCCTTGTTCTTCTGGGAAAACGAATGTCTGGTAGTGGCGAAATTTCACTTTGGTGGAAAAGGATTTCTTGTTATATGTGTTCCAAATAACTGTGTAGCCCTTACGCAGTTTTCCTGCGTTTTTAGTGACCTCTCTGTCATCGTCAGTATTCCCGAGAATTTCAGCGTAGTAACAGAGTGTTTAACCTGTTTGATATTGCCATATCTTATCGTGAAGAATTAAATGCCTATGTTCTTGGAGTCCATGGACTATGTTTCATCGTGAACGATTTTGACGCCAGTTTTGATTGAGTCTCATGGATATTTTCTATGGAGAATTTGGCTTCAGTGGTCCTGGTAGTTAGTGTCAGCTCCTACGAATTATTACTTGGTCACCAGCAAAGGCGAGATATTTCATGCTGATTCTTTAACTTCTCGTTTGCATCTTTATTTTCCTTATTTCTTTTGCCATGATATTATCACCCTGCCTTACGCATGTTTATATGTCAAAAGATTCGGAGATTTCAAATATGACATTTATTTGGGAGATTGTGTGGTTATATACACTGTGTGAATTATTCAAGATTACGGAATTAGAACGTTTGTAAAACAATATTTATAGTAGATATTTATGTCAATAATGAAACCATCGCACTTCTGGTCAACATTACCTTTATTTTGGCCACGTAATCTAGCTAAATATGTTTCCGTTAAGTTCTTAGTGAAAGAACATCAACACTGATAAAATTTCTGCCACGAGTACATTAATTATGATTGTAAATGCAGGGAAGTTGAGCGATAAGGGTAAAGCCCTGTATAATATTTGTCTTCGTGCTGCTTACTGTACTAAGTCAAGGTAGATGCGAATCAATGTTCTCACATTTCTAAAATATGCCACATTTGCTTCTAAAGTTTCTACTACAACTGATTAACTGCTATATAGTGTGATACATACAGTCAGCTCCACGCATAGGTAATGTTACGTCCATGGGCCCAAAAACTTTTTTCGCCATCCCCCTCCCCCCTCCCAGCCCCCTCTTCACGAGCAACAAACTTTGGCAGTTCTGATAAACATTTAGGAGCAAAATTATCAACCGGTTATTTAAAATAGGTATACATTATTTAAAGAAGAAATCTTCGAAAAAGAAAAATACTGCACGGAATCATAGTAACTAATCCTGAGTTCAGGTTTGAAACATTGGTTGCAGTGTGTCCAAATTCGTGACAGAGGCGCCAAATATATAGAGTAATAAACATAAAAGAAAAACAAAAAAAGGATTAGTATTTTAACAAAAAACGGCAGTAGTTCAGTAGCTTTCTTCTTGCCCTGTTATAGGCATGCGTATTCAAATACAGAGATATGTAAACTGGCAGAATACGGCGCTGCGATCGGCAACACCTATACAAGAAGTAAGTTCCGGCGCAGTTGTTAGATCGGCTACAGCTGCTACAATTGCAGGTTACCAAGAATTAAGTGAATTTGAATGTGGCGTTATAGTCGGCGCACGAGCGATGGGACACAGCACCTCCGAAGTAGCGATGAAGTGGAGCTTTTCCGTACGACTATTTCCCGTACGTACTGCGAATATCAGGAATCCGGTAAATCTTCAAATCTCCGACATCGCTGAGGCCGGAAAGAGATTCTGCAAGAACCTGACCAGCGACAACTGGAAAGAAGTGCAACCTTTCAGCAAATTGCTGCACATTTCAATGCTGGGCCATTAACAAGTGTCGGCGTGCGAACCGTTCAGCGAAACATAATCGATATGGGCTTTAAGAGCAGAAACCCCACTCGTATACCCTTGATGACTGCACGACACGGAGCTCTACACCGACATTGGACAGCTGATGACTGGAAGCATGTTGCCTGGTCGGACGAGTATCGTTTCAAATTGTATCTAGCGGGTGGACATGTACGGGTATGGAGGCAACCTCATGAATCCATGGATCCTGCATGTCAGCAGGAGACTGTTCAAGCTGGTGGAGGCTCCGTAATGGCGTGGGGCGTGTGCAGTCGGAGTGATAAGGGACCCCTGACACTTCTAGATACGACTCTGACAGGTGAAACGTACATTAGCATCCTGTCCGAACAGCTGTATCCATTCTTGTCCTCCGTGCATTCCGAGGGACATAGGAAATTCCAGCAGGACAATGCGACACCACACACGTCCGAAACTGCTACACAGTGGCACCAGGAACACTCTCCCGCGTTTAACACTTCCGGTGGCCACCAAACTCCCCAGACATGAAAATTATTCAGTTTATCTGGGATGCCGTGCAAAGTGCTGTTCGGAAGAGACCTCCACCCCCTAGTACTCTTACGGATTTATGGACAGCCCTGCAGGATGAATGGTGTCAAATCCCTCCAGCACTACTTCAGACATTAGTCGAGTCCAGGCCACGTCGGGTTGCGGCACTACTGCGTGCTCGCGGGGGCCCTACACGATATTAGGCAGGTTCACTGTACATTTTCATAGGCCACTTTCTTTTACTAGTACAGCCAGATGATTCAAACGCACCTGAGCCTGCGAAGCACGCAAATAGTTTTCAACCCTTTCTACAACACAGAAATATCTTTCAACGTACCAGTACGTTGCTGGTGAGCTCAAATAAATTTGAAGACCGATTCTGATGTGTGGATAAATATCAATTCTCTCTGAGCATTTTATTTAAGACAGGCAAAGATGGACCGTTCTCATATTCTGAACTCAAATGGATGCTTTTGAAATGGACAAATTTTGTTCCAAAAGTCTGCTTTGTATCCTCTGAGTAAATGTGGTGCAGCTGTTACAGACTTCATTAGGGCCCATTTCCGTCGAACTGGATAAGAACGAGAATTTTTAGAAAACTTTCTCACTTTTCTCTTCAGAAATGCACTTAAGAGCTTTGTTGAATGCATCCCAATTAGCATTTATGCTTCTGCAGGCATCTCATCGAGCTGACGATGTTGTAAAGTAGAGAGACTTCAAATTCAAGCTACCATCTTCAAAAATTGACTGCAGAGTTTTCCGGCGTTTTGCAGGTGGCGAAAAAAAAATTGTAAATTGTATGTAGCAGATCAAAAAGGTTGCAGCTATTTTATAGCATGTGGCTGCAATTGATCCTACCAGATTCAGGGAATGAGTGGAGCAAGGGATGAAAAATGCCAAGGGATTGAAGGACTTGATTCGGGCTTGTAGATGTAAGACCACATTTCCATAAATTATTTTTTGTGTGTAAAATTTTGTTCTTGCTTTTGCAGAGGAGGGTAGGGGAATATCGCCTTTCAAACAAATCCTGGGAAATAAATCTTCGTTTACCAGGATATACTCGTTTTGACCTTACGAAATCACAGTTTCTATTCTGATTTAGTACTATATAATCCCGTGTTTCTTTACTGGTTTCCTAAAAGAAACTGTAGGCCCTTGAAGTATGACGAAACTTCCCCTCGGCCTAACTTTGGTTCACTTGCTGTGGAATAGTTCGTATGCTGGTTATCAATTTCAGATTCACTGCCGTTGAGCATTACCCCACAACTGCCGGTGCAGTGTAAATCATTTCTAGGTTTCATGTTCTCAGGAGAGGAAGAACTTGCATTTACGGAATATAGCCCTTTGTTAACGGAAAACATCTGTAACTTTGGCGTTTGATCGAACACTTCCTTTTCCCTCCTCCTCTTTTGTTCGACAAATTTTCTGTAACTTGCGTCAGAGACGTTTCCTACAGACCATATTGACTTTATTTTGTATCAGAACTTCACCACATTAACAAAACGGGGAAATACACACAGACAATAATAAAAGCACCAAGGTGTACCACACTACATCAAAGCTTCTGTTTGTATGTCTGATTCGTCGGGGCCTAGCCACACAAAAACATCACAAAGACAGTGTTGCCAGTTGCATGATGCGTACATCTCCATCCGTCCCCCTGTGGTTTTCCTCTCACTAATAAGAATTCCAGTAACTGTTGGTGCTGTGTTCTTTTTTTTTTTTTTTTTTTTTTTAGACGTAAATTTTTTGCTCGAAAATCAGACGTTCCTAAGAATTTGCCGCCCTGCTCACGGCCCCAGTTGGCCCATGCGTAGATTGTGGGATGCATGCAACATGCAATGATAGCGACACTTCCGTTTAATGCAGTAATTATGCGAAAGCTACTGGGCTGCTTTGTAGCAGCTGAATTATCCATTCAGTATGCATCCAGTACTAAAAGTTCTCTCTGATTTTTATTTTCTGCGGTGCGAAGAGATACGCTTAAAGCTCGAAGCGACTGGAAGAATTGCATTTGCGAGACAACAGAGCGTTAATGAATCGCATCTCTAATTAGGCTCCATTCTCTTAGTCAGGAGCTGAACGGACGTGATGAGCGTCCACTCGGGCGTCAATTCATTTAGTGCAACATTTCGCTGATTGAAACAATAAACATGTGTTGTTCACAAATTATGAATCTTGAATATGGCTGATTGGAATTTGTTGTTGCGTGTAATACACGCCTCAGAGACTGAAGTTCGCAGCATATTCTGCTCGCTCATTTAAACAATAAACATGTGCTACTCACAAATTGTAACTCTTGAATTTGGCTGACTGGGATTTATTGTTATATATAGCACATGCTGGAGAGAATGAAGAACGAAGAACACTGGTTGTCAGTGAGTTAGTAGCTGATAATGCGGCCTCCGCGTTGACTTTGCTGGATGGTGTTTCCACGGAGGACGTCATTTGTTATTCTTATCTGTACTGAAAGAAATCATCATTTTTAAAATATCATGGCTATTTATTTTTCAATCGTTACGTAACCTTATAACGCTGAAAGGTGGATGGCTAATATTGAAAGTCCTATTGTCAGCAAGGTAATCAGAGTTGGAGCGCCACTTAAATTATGGAGAGAGGAAAAAATCGTCTGAAGAGAATTTGGAAAACGGTCAAAAACCTATATCAGGATTGTCTGACAGGGATTCAAATCCCCTTCCTCCCTAATGCTAGTAACACCTACGCTTTCTGCAGACCATTATAGAGTTGCGGAGGGTACTTTATGTATGTTTGCATCTCTGTTGTATTACTTTCGGAGCTAGGGGTATATACCTGCGTATGCTTCCTAATATGTCTTATCTTAATTCTCAAGATCCCTACGCGATATGTGTGACAGAAGGAGCACGGTTCTTACATGGATGACGACTTTCGAAAATTTCTGTGAGTATATATTGTAAGTAGGCTGTTTAGGTTCTTATGTTGGTAACTCCACGTAGTGCTCTGTATGAAAATCGCTGACTGCACTGTGTGCAGTCTGTGACTGGTTGGACTCATTGTTGGAATATTCGCTAGTGTAGCGTTGGGCAGTTGGAGGTGAGCCGCCAGCAGTGGTGGATGTGGGGAGAGAGATGACAGAGTTTTGAGAGGTCACTATGAGCGGACGATCTGGACGTGTGTCCGTCAGAAAAAGGAAATTGTTTAATTGGATGTCATATATATAATGACTTTTGAACACTATTAAAGTAAATATATTGTTTGTTCTCTATCAAAATCGTTCATTTTCTAACTATGCCTATCAGTATTTAATGCCTTCAGTAGTTAGAATCTTTTATTTAGCTGGCAATATTTTCGCTCGCTGTATTGCAGTAGTTCGAGCTACGGCGATTTTTGTGAGGTAAGTGATTCATGAAAGGTATAAGTTATTGTTAGTCGGGGTTTTCTTATGTAGGGATTATTGAAAGTCAGATTGCGTCGCGCTAAAATATTAGTCTGGTTTTCAACTTTTAATTCACTAATAAGAAGCTAGTTAGACCTGTCACTATCAAGTACGGTGTACTTTAAACAACTTACATGCACAAGGATTTCAAGACGTAATGATATTATAACAACTTACTAAAAGAAAATACCACATTCATACAAATTAAAACGAAATCTCTTCATAAATGCAAATAATTTTAATTGCATTGCAGAAATAACTATGCAAGGATTTTGTTGTGAACGGAAACTGCAAAGTGACTAACTTTAAATAATAATAATAACAATGACGTGCTAACTGTCGTTGTAAAACACACGCCTTCTTATGTTATTTGCTTTCATGATTTTGTTTGTGGTTTTGGTAATGTGAATATTTTATTCATTTCCTCCTGAAAATGTAAAGACTCCAAATCATCCAATCTCTTTTGTGTCACTGTTGACCACAAAAACGATTTCAGTCGTTTAAGAGCTGACAATAATCGCCGAGATGTACAGGAAGTAAGAAGTACACTTAAATTTATCCATGTAAACTTCACAAACTCTTTGAGAATTTTACGAACATTTCCCTATGCAGTGTTAGCTTATCTTTATAAAAAATCTGTCTCATAGAACTACAATTTGACCGCTGGTAATAGAGGTAGGTCCGTGGTCTAAAGGTAGCCGCCACGGTAGCTCAGCGTGTTCGGTCAGAGAGCTCGTTGGCCTCTGTAATAAAAAACCGAGTGAAAGGATCAACAATGAACTTCAACGGATGTCATGTGATGTCCGTAACGACCAAGCACAACGATCAACAACGAACAAAAAAAAAAAAAAAAATTAGTAAGCAAAATGTTCTCCGTCCAGCTTCGAAACTCCTCCTTGCTTAAATTTTGATTAATAATCAGCATTGCCGGCCGCAGGATTATGGTATAAGAAGTCACCCTCATTCTGCCAACGGTCTTGTCAAAGATGGTGAAGGAGCGGAAAGACGTTCAGGGCACTATCTTTTCCTTCGGGTGGGAAACTGTCCCTAAAGGCGGAAGAGGATGGACAATGCAATGGAAATCACTGCAGTAAAGACACATAACGTGTATTCGCAGAATATATGGCCTGTGCTGAAAAAGTATGATGATCTCTCCACTGTCGAAAGACCCCGGAATAGTCCCCGATTCGGTTCTCCGGGAGAGTTCTGCCAAGGGGGAGGTGACCATGCGAGAAATATCGATTCACCAACGAAAGGATAACGTTCTACGAGTCGGGACATGGAAGGTCAGAAGCTTGAACGTGGTAGAGAAGCTAGAAAATCTGAAAAAGGAAATACAAAGGTTCAATCTAGGCATAGAAGAGTCAGTGAAGTTAAATGGAAAGAAGACAAGGATTTCTCGTCAGATGAGTGTAGGATAATATCAAAAGCAGCAGAAAATGGTATAACGGGAGCAGGATTCGTTATGAATAGGAAGGTAGGGCAGAATGTTACTGTGAACAGTTAAGTTATAGGGTTGTTCTTATCAGAATCGACGGCAAACCAACACTAACAACTATAGTTCAGGTATACATGCCGACATCGCAAAATGAAAATGAAGAGATAGAGAAAAAATATGAAGATACTGAAACAGTAATACAGTACGTAAAGGGAGATGAAAATCTAATAGTCACAGGGGACTGCAATGCAGTTATAGGGGAAGGAGTAAAAGAATCAGGACAATATAGGCTTGGAAAAAGGAATGGGAGAGGCGAAAGACTAACTGAGTTCTATAATAAATTTCAGCCAGTATCGGCAGTTACTCTGTTCAAGAAGGAAGAGGTACACTTGGAAAAGGCCGGGTGATACGGGAAGATTTCAGCTAGATTACATCATGGTCAGACAGAGATTCCGAAATCAGATACTAGATTGTTAGGCGTACCTAGGAGCAGATATAGACTCAGATCACAATGCAGTAGTGATGGAGAGTAGGCTGAAGTTTGAGACGTTAGCCAGCAAGAATCGATTCGCAAAGAAGTTGGATACAGAAATACCAAGGAATGACGAGATACGCTTGAAGTTCTCTAAGGCTATAGATACAGCAATAAGGAATAGCTCAATAGGCAGTACATCTCTAAAACAGGCTATCACAGATGTTGGAAAGAAAAAACGTAGGTAAAAGGAATGCAAGTGCGAATAGACCATGGGTAACAGAAGAAATACTTCAGGTGATCGACGAAAGAAGGGAGTACGAAAATATTCAGAGAAATTCAGGAACACTGAAATACATGCCACTGAGGAATGAAATAATTAGAAAGTCCAGGGAAGCTAAGACGAAATAGCCGCGTGAAAAATGTGAAGAAATAAAAAAAAAAATTATTCTATGAAGGACTGACTTAGATATAGGAAAGTCAGAACAACTTGCCCTGAAATTAAAACCAAGAGTGGTAACATTAAGAAAGCAACGCGAATTCCACTGTTAAATGCAGAGGACAGTGCGGATAGGTGGAAAGAGTACATGAAGGCCTCTATGAAGGGGACGATTTGTGTAATGCGATAGAAGAAGAAACAGGAACCAATTTAGAAGTGCTGGGAGATCCTATATTAGAATGAGAATTTAAAAGAGTTTTGGAGGATTTAAGGTCAAATAAGGTAGAAGGGATTGATAACATTCTATCAGAATTTCTACAATAATTGAAGGAAGTGGCAACAAAACGACTATATACGTTGGCATGTAGAATGTATGAATATCGTGAAATATCATCTCATTGGGGGACGTAGCAACAAAATGACTATTCACCTTGTTGTGTAGAATATCATCTGCCTTTCAGAAAAATATGAATCACAATATTCCGAAGGCTGCAAGAGCTTACAAGTGCGAGAAGTATTGCACAATCAGCTTACCAGTTCATTCATCCAAGCTGCTGACAAGAATTATATTCAGAAGCATGGAAAAGAAAATTGAGAATGTGTTAGATGACGATGAATTTGCCTTTAGGAAAGATAAAGGCACCCCATAAGCAATTTTGAAGTTGCTGTTGATAAGGGAAGTAAAACTAAAGAAAAATAAAGACACGATCATAGGATTTATCGACCTGGAAAAATCTTTCGACAACGTAAAATGGTGCAAGATGTTCGAAACTCTGAGAAAAATAGGGTTTAGCTATAGGAAGAGACGGATTATATACAATATGTACAAGAGCCAAGAGGGAGTAATAAGAGTGGACGAATAAGACTGAAGCGCTAGGATTAAAAAGGGTGTAAGGCAGTGATGTAGTTTTTCACCCCTACCGTTCAATTTGTATATCGAAGATACAATGATGGACATAAAAGAAAGGTTCAGGAGTGGGATTAAAATTCAAGGTGAAGGGATATCGATGATACGATTCGCTGATGACATTGCTATTCTGAGTGGAAGTGAAGACGAATTAGAGGATCTGCTGAAGGGAATAAACAACCTGGATCGGGGGTAAATCGAAGAAAGACGAAAGTAATGAGAAGTAGCAGAAATGAGAACAGCGAGAAACTTAACATTAGGGTTGATGGTCATTGTACCCTCACATACCACCTTGTGGGACAGAATGGTCGCAAAGTCAAACAGGGATGTTTTTTACAACACCATTTTCGTTTCTTCTTGGAGCGACTAAAACAACCTAGCGTCTTTGTCGAATGCCTTTCAAATAACTAATACCTTGCATCACATCTTTCACCACCAAAATAAAATTATGGGCAGAACCATGAACAGATATACTTCTCAGCTCCAAATGAGTAATCCTACTTTGTAATCCCCTTAAATGTCCACTGATACTACTCGCGCCAACATAATACTGACCACTACAGTATTTTACGTCGAGAAGTAAATGTCTTATGATATCCTGGTCAATTTCGGTGTCCCAGAAGTCGATGAAGCTATTCCATAGAAGGGCATAAACGATCCTTCAACTTGCAGATTTTTATCTGCAAATCTGAAGATTTTTTCCATCAGATCACTGATATGCCGGAAGTTTCATCTGCAATGAGAGAAATGGATTGTGTCACCCTAATGGATTTAATAATATTTTTCTGTACGTCGCTAGAAAATAAAGACAATTTCATTCAATATATCGTGAAAAATCTACTTATACGTAGCTCGCTTAAGCCAAGATTTCAATTCAGGAACACCTTTTCCTCTACGCAACAGCAATTGGTTAATGCTCTGACGGAAAAAAAATCGCAACACCAAAAAATACTTAATGCAGAGTAATAAAATTTCCGGACTACATTTGTCTAGGTAAATATTTAAGTGATTGACATTGCAAGATCAGAGGTTAATGTAAGAGCGAAGTAACCCATCGCTGTGAAATGCTGGTAAATTAATAACCGGTGGAACCACCAGAATGTTTCATGCAGGCATGCAAAAGCGCACGCATAGTGTTGTACAGGTGCTGTATGTCAGTTTGTGGAATGGAGTTACATGCCTGTTGCACTTGGTCGGTCAGTACCACTCCGTCTTCAGGCCGCAAGTGGCCCATCGGGACCATCCGACCGCCGTATCATCCTCAGTTGAAGATGCGGATAGGAGGGGCGCGTGGTCAGCACACCGCTCTCCCGGTCGTCATGTTGGTTTTCTTTGACCGGAGCCGTTACTATTCGGTCGAGTAGCTGCTCAATTGGCATCACGAGTCTGAGTGCACCCCGAAAAGTGGCAACAGCACATGGCGGCTGGATGGTCACCCATCCAAGTGCCGACCACGGCCGACAGCGCTTTACTTCGGTGATGTCACGGGAACCGATGTATCCACTGCGGCAAGGCCGTTGCCCTGGTCGGTCAGTACAGGGACGGTTAATGCTGTCTGTGGATGACGTTGGAATTGTCGCGCCGATGATTTCCCCATATGTGCTCGATAGGAGACAGATCTGGCGATTGAGCAGGCCAAGGCAACATATGGTCGAGCATTATCCTGTTGAAAACACTTCCAGGAATACTGACAGTACGGCAGGTTGAACCACCACACTCACTTAGAATTTTGCATGGGATAACCACGAGAGTGCTCCTGCTGGCCGGCCGGAGTGGCCGAGCGGTTCTAAGCGCTACAGTCTGGAACCGCGCGACCACTACTGTCGCAGGTTCGAACCTTGCCTCGGGCATGGATGTGTGTGATGTCCTTAGGTTAGTTAGGTTAAGTAGTTCTAAGTTCTAGGAGACTGATGACCTCAGCAGTTAAGTCCCATAGTCCTCAGAGCCATTTGAACCATTTTTTTTGCTCCTGCTGTCACATGAAATCGCACCCCAGACCGTAACTCCAGATGTAGGTCCAGTGTGTCTAGCACGCAGAAAAGGTGGTTGCAGTCGCTCGACTGGCCTACTCCTAACCAACACACGGTCATCATTGGCTTCGAGACAGAATCAACTTCCAACGGAAAACACCAGACCTCCATACTGCCCCGTCACTGAAGTCGCAAATGGCGGTAGTTTGGAGCCAATGGAAAGCACGCTACAGTGCGTCTAGCTCGGAACTGGTCTTGAAGTAACCGATTTGTGACAGTTCGTTGTGTCACTGTGGTCCCAACTGCTGCTCAGATTGCTGCTGTAGATGCAGTGCGATGCGCCAGAGCCATACGCCGAACACGATGCTCTTCTCTCGTCTGTGCTGCCACGTGGCTGTCCGGAGCCCGGTCTCCTTGTGTTCGTACATTCTCGTCACCATCTCTGCCAGCAATCATGTACAGTGGCTACATTCCTGCCAAGTCTTCCTGCACTATCGCAGAAGGAACATTCATCTTCTCGTAGCCCTATTACACGACCTCATTCAAACTCAGTAAGGTGTTGATAATGGCATCTTTGTCGTCTTAAAGGAATTCTTGACTAACATCACCAACATGTATGGTGACTAACACTCACGACCGTCACAGCGTGTATTTATAGCAAATCTGATTTGCATCCTCATAGTGGTACTACTATCGCCACTCCTAGGCGATTGATACGAAAATTGCATATACATCATTATTCAGATGTAGAAACAAGTCTACCAACTTTAGCTATGTTGCACATCTTCTTGGTGTTGTGTTTCTTTTCCCGCCAGTGCATCTGGTGCTTCATCGATGTGAGTACCGGAAGGCTACTCCTTGCTGACTTAAAAATTACAGGGATGAAATTATCTTTAAATCGTCAAGCAAGCATTTTTTCATATGTCCCAATTTATGCATTGAGATAAGAGATGACACATTGGTTCCTTGTTTCATAGTTGTCAGAGCGGCCACTGGTGAATGACGAAGCGCATATTTTTTGTGGATCTTGAAACGTTCCGTTGCATTTTGTCACTGGGAAATTAATTTAGAACCAATTATGGTTCAAATGGCTCTGAGCACTATGGGACTTAACATCTGAGGTCATCAGTCCCCTAGAACTTAGAACTGCTTAAACCTAACTAACCTAAGGACATCACACACATCCATGCCCGAGGCAGGATTCGAACCTGCGACCGTAGCGGTCGCGCGGTTCCAGACTGTAGCGCCTAGAACCACTCGGCTACCGCAGCCAGCAGAACCAATTACATTATACGAATGCCTGTAGGGGTTGTCGACAGAGCAGTATACTGAAATATTCTAAAGCGTTTTTACACACACTACAGAGCGTTTGTCGATTTTTTGTCGTAATAAATCCAAGGAAACGTCTTTTCCGTCCTTTAAGGTATGATCTGCATGATGAATTCTTCACTATTGTTGCTAATGTACCACAGGAACTGGAAAAAGATATAATCTCGGGTCCCATATTTTTTGATTGAACATACTTTTCACTATGTTTAGTGTCAGTATTCACCTGTGATGAAGACGACAAACATATAACGAATTTACCAACAGCGACCAGCAAACCTATTGTTCGAATCTGAAGTTAGGTAAAGAAGCAATGTGTATTGTTGTATTTCAGTTTTCCACACTCGTCCAGTAACCGTGCCACATTCGAAAATTGCGTAATTTTTTGCGCAGCGACGAGCTTTTGCAGTATGCATCTGGCCAGCAGATCCATTTTTTGTGTAGTAATGTCAACGCAGTAACACTCCTTTTTCTGCAAATGAGAACTTCTCATTCTACAATCTAAGATCCAATCCCTCCAAGCCAATGTCCCTCCAAGTCAATGTCTTTTTGAGAACTAACAAAACGATAACAATGCAGATCACGTGAAAACGGTAAAAAAATTTAATTGTCAAATAAGACATACGTGGAAGTGGTAAGGTTTGCAATTCTGCTGCTCGATCTGGTATGTCAGCTCATAATACAGAATGAAAGGCAGCTGCAGCAGTCAAAATACAGGCTGCTTACACATATTGCTGACAAACATGTCAACTGTATAGCACCATTTTAAGATGGAGCAAAACTATAATCATGAGATAAAATACTCTTGACTGGAGCTTCAAATAAAAATACAAAACATTTTTAAAATTACATGTCTGATACAAGTGGCTCGGTGACCACGTTATAAAAGTGAGAATTGTTTCGAGCCTTTCACTCTTATTAAAACTGACGCTCATGCTCTCTCTGGATGGTAGATGGGTACGACGAGAGAACAATTGCACTATTAAACCTATTTTCGAAAATCTTTCGTTTACCTGTTAGGGTCTCTGAAATTTGGTGGAGGACGTAGGCAGTATGGACCATACATTTTAGGCAAAGAGTAAAGGAGACAAAGACAATATACATTACTGGCCATTAAAATTGCTGCACCACGAAGATGACGTGCTACAGACGCGAAATTTAACCGACAGGAAGAAGATGCTGTGCTATGCAAATGATTAGCTTTTCAGAGTATTCACACAAGGTTGGCGCCGGTGGCGACACCTACGACGTGCTGACATTAGGAAAGTTTCCAACCGATTTCTCATACACAAACAGCAGTTTACCGGCGTTGCCTGGTGACACGTTGTTGTGATGCCTCGTGTAAGGAGGAGAAATGCGTACCATCACGTTACGGACTTTGATAAAGGTCGGATTGTAGGCTATGGTGATTGCGGTTTATCGTATCGCGACATTGCTGCTCGCGTTGGTCGAGATCCAATGACTGTTAGCAGAATATGGAATCGGTGGGTTCAGGAGGGTAATACGGAACGCCGTGCTGGATCCCAACGGCCTCGTATCACTAGCAGTCGAGATGACAGGCATCTTGTCCGCATGGCTGTAACGGATCGTGCAGCCACGTCTCGATCCCTGAGTCAACAGATGGGGACGTTCGCAAGACAACAACCATCTGCACGAACAGTTCGACGACGTTTGCAGCAGCATGGATTATCAGCTCGGAGACCATGGCTACAGTTACCCTTGACGCTGCATCACAAGAGCGCCTGCGATGGTGAACTCGACGACGAATCTCGGTGCACGAATGGCAAAACGTAATTTTTTCGGATGAATCCAAGTTCTGTTTACCGCATCATGATGGTCGCATCCGTTTTTGACGACATCGCGGTGAACGCACATTGGAACGTGTATTCGTCATCATCAGGATGATGCACGACCGCATGTTGCACGTCCTGTACGGACCTTTCTGGATACAGAAAATGTTTGACTGCTGCCTTGGCCAGCACATTCTTCAGATCTCTCATCAATTGAAAACGTCTGGTCAATGATGGCCGAGAAACTGGCTCGTCACAATACGCCAGTCACTATCGTGTTGAAGCTGTACCTGTACACGCCATCCAAGATCTGTTTGACTCAATGCCCAGGCGTATCAAAACCGTTATTACGGCCAGAGGTGGTTGTTCTGGGTACTGATTTCTCAGGATCTATGCACCCAAATTGCGTGAAAATGTAATCACATATCAGTTCTAGTATAATATATTTGTCCAATGAATACCCGTTTATCATCTGCATTTCTTCTTGGTGTAGCAATTTTAATGGCCAGTAGTGTACTCTACTATCAGCAAACCCCAGTTTAATTCACCTACAGAAGGTCTCAATATGACCACCACCAACTTTGATACGTTTTGCGTATCGCTTGATGATGCCTTGTCGAATCCTTGGACAGATTCCGGGCGTATCACGGATGACATCAACTACTTGCTACTTGTGTTCCTGCCACAAGATCGGGTGTTGTTTCGTACACCGTAGAAATTTACACCTAGAAATTTTCTGAGACTATTCACCGAACTTCTTAGACGCACTTTTCCTTTTCCGCATGCAATTTGTGTCCGACAGGAGTGGAGTCGGCAGTATTGTCACGCACTGGAAAGCAAATTAGGAAATAATACATCTGCATGCCTTGTCAAAAAAAAAAATGAAGGAAAAATGTACTTAAGTCTTGATAAGAGTGTAAAAGACAAAAAAAATTGAGTAAGACATTACATTTGATAAAAGAAGATTTAAAGTTCAGGGATTTGATGCAGTAATATTGTCGGAATAACAGGTAAAAATGAATAAAAATCACGGAAACATTAATATCCACTATTAAGTATGCAAAAGCTGTGAAGGGATGTTCTTACTACTACGACTGTCGGAACGGTCAGAGTTAAGTTATTTATGGTCGGAAACTCCACGTTGACGTCACTGGTTCCAGTCCGCGATACCAGGTAAACACTTATGTCCCGGATATGTATTATTGCAAGAAATGCCGAGCAACGGTGGCGGGAAATGTTGGCGAACGTGTGGGTGCAGTTCACTGGTCAGTAATGTTGCCGCACATCTTCAATTCCTGTGGCGCATGAGAATGTGTGTGCATGTGGACCATACGTTGCTTGTAGTCGGAACACTAGGGCATAATATAGGGCATGTCCCTGCACAGAACAAGCCGTACTGTTACTTTTGGGCACTCAACATATTCGCTGGAGGCTAACGACATGTGTCAGACCGAGCGAGGTGGCGCAGTGGTTAGCACACTGGACTCGCATTCGGGAGGACGACGGTTCAGTCCCGTCTCCGGCCATCCTGATTTAGGTTTTCCGTGATTTCCCTAAATCATTTCAGGTAAATGCCGGGATGGTTCCTTTGAAAGGGCACGGCCGATTTCCTTCCCAATCCTTCCCTAACCCGAGCTTGCGCTCCGTCTCTAATGACCTCGTTGTCGACGGGACGTTAAACACTCACCACCACCACCACATGTGTCAGAAACAAGTGTCTCGTAGTCAGACGCGCAGCAGAGGCGGCCAGTTGGCTCCGCTTCCAGCACTGTTGGCAATGTTTACAGTTGTTAGCGCGTCCATTCAGCACCCGATGGCGCCCGCCGTCTTCTGCTGCGCCGGGGTGCATGCATTGCTAATGAACGGCTTTCTGTGCCGGCGTAGGCTCTATGTACGGTCTCTCTGGAGGAAATATCTGATGAATCCGTAATGAGCGCAATGCAAAATTAACTGCAGCGCCGTGTTCCGAGTAATATCGTTGCGCAACCGACGGCATACGTACCTTATCGAACTGCACCATGTACGCCTCCTGTGAACTAGAGCACGCAGTTAAAAAATGATGTCGTTTCGGGGAAGTGCCCTGCTCACCTTTCACAGAAATGGAACCGTCTGGTGGAGCTTGATATTTCCTTCTGTTTGGTCTTGCTTCTTACATCTGGGCTACACCGGTGACGTGTCGTTTCCCGAAATACTCGCAGTCGTTGCGTGAGCGTTGTGGTCTTGCATTGCTCCCTTACCGAGATTGCACTCCACCAACAGCTGACTTTTTAACGATGAACAGGACCGCAACTTCAGAGGTATAGTTACCACTCTTCGGAACATCGTGATGTTACGAGAAGCAATGGAACTTCTATGATAGTCTGATCCTCATTCTATCTGTTTCTAACGCCCCTTATTTCTTACTATCCATGTTTTACCAAATTTTATCTTAGCAGAATTATCTTGTAGCCTACTAGGGGCGATCAGTAAGTAATGCAACACACATTTTTTTTGTTTTGAAAGCAGGTTGGTTCTCTTCACGATTCTAATACACCGTATTATTCCTCACCGGTTACAAAACCTTAGTTTTCAGCATAATATATCTTAATTGGAAACTTCATATTTTGGATCTCCTAAGCCGGCCGAAGTGGCCGCGCGGTTCTGGCGCTGCAGTCTGGAACCGCGAGACCGCTACGGTCGCAGGTTCGAATCCTGCCTCGGACATGGATGTGTGTGATGTCCTTCGGTTAGTTAGGTTTAACTAGTTCTAAGTTCTAGGGGACTAATGACCTCAGCAATTGAGTCCCATAGTGCTCAGAGCCATTTTTTTTTTTGGTCTCCTAAAGGTTCAGCAACTTTTGCAATCAGAATAATTACCAATTTTGAGCACGTAGAAATTAGCAAGATAACATACTTTGCATACTTCCACTCTCTGCTGTCATACGGAATAGTATTCTGGGGCAACTCAACAGTTAGGCAAAAGGTATTCACTGCTCAAAAGAAAGTTGTTAGAATAATGTGTGGGGTTCATAGTCGCACATCTTTTAGGCATCTGTTTAAAAGGTTAGGAATTCTTACAACCGCTTCACAGTACATTTAATCAGTAATGAAATTTTTTCTCAACAACATGGACCAGTTTAAAATCGACAGCGACATTCACGATTACAATACGAGAAAAAGGAAAGACCTACAGTATCCTTTACTTAACCTATCTTTGGCAAATAAAGGGGTAAAATATGCTATTAAAACTTTTTGATAAATTACCAGATGAAATGAAATGTCTGACAGACAGCAGTAATAGTTTCAAAAAAAAATTGAGATCATGCCTCCTTGACAACTCCTTCTGCACCATAGATGAATTCGTGAATATGAGTTAATGGTTCAAATGGCTCTGAGCACTATGGGTCTCAACATCTGAGGTCATCAGTCCCCTAGACTTAGAACTACTTAAACCTAAGGACATCACACACATCCATGCTCGAGGCAGGATTCGAACCTGTGACCGTAGCATATGAGTTAATAAATCTGGAGATATAATATATGCATTTTTTGCCATTTAAGGGAATGGGATAGATAATACAAATATTTAAGTATAACACTATAATGTAAAAGAAAACTTGTTTCCTGTGCATATTTCTTGTGCATTTGACACGTTCCACATCATAACGGTTTTTCCGTGCTATTGACCAATGGAACACGTAACTAACTAACTAACTATCAGTTCAGTGTGACGGCCCTACTATGAGGTCTTGTGGGTGCCAACGTCATGCTGGATGAATAACCTCCGCACAAATGGTTTATCGTTGCTCATTACGGTCTTCTGCAAGGCGGTGGGGAACCCCTCAGGCACACACCTTTGAGTACCGTTATTGGTGGACGAGTGTGTCAGCACTATCAACAGAGACGTCCATTTGAGAAGCGACGTGTTTGACTGCGATCCGTCGATCACCTCGAATGAGGTTGCAACACTGCGACAGTCACAGCTGTGTGAGGCCGGCCGGCACGTGGGAGATCGGACGGGTTTGCGCGACCTTGTTGCAGTGACGGATACCTCGCCAACGACTCACCGTGATTTTGTTCACTGTCACGTCACCGAAGACATTCCGAAACTGGTTATGAATATCTCCGATTCTCTGGTTTTCCGTCGGAAGGTATTCAATGACAGGTATCCGCTTGGAACTCTATTTTGAATGCTATATATATAGCGCCGTCGCTAATCAGAACATTATGAAACTATAGGGACTGAAGTGGAAATATTCCACGATGTCTCACAACAAATTCCGCATTTTTCAACCGAAAATGGCCGAGAAAAAGAAAATTCTTGAAATACTTATTGAACGCTCCTCGTACATTGGAGCGTTCTAGACAGGGCAATTTTATCGGTTGCACTGTATTATTTCCTGCTATGTCCTCAATTTTCGCTTACTTAATATTGTGAAAGTGTAATAAGACAGACTTTTTTTTTACTTTTTCGGTATTCACTTCAATAAATAACTAATTATGGTTTGCGAATTTGATGTCTAAAAATAATCTTTCTTGGAAGGTAATATTTATCTGACCTCCCATAACAATATACACTATTGGCCATTAAAATTGCTACACCACGAAGACGGCGTGCTACAGACGCCAAATTTAACTGACAGGAAGAGGATGCTGTGATATGCAAATGATTAGCTTTTCAGAACATTCACACAAGGTTGGCGCCGGTGGCGACACCTACAACGTGATGACAAGAGGAAAGTTTCCAACCGATTTCTCATACACAAACAGCAGTTGACTGGCGTTGCCTGGTGAAACGATGTTGTGATGCCTCGTGTAAGGAGGAGAAATGCGTACCATCACGTTACCGACTTTGATAAAGGTCAGATTGTAACCTATCGCGGTTGCGGTTTATCGTATCGCGACATTGCTGCTCGCGTTGGTTGAGATCCAATGATTGTTAGCAGAATAGGGAATCGGTGGGTTCTGGAAGGTAATACGGAACGGCCTCGTATCACTAGCAGTCGAGATGACAGGCATCTTACCCGCATGGCTGTAACGGATCGTGCAGCCACGTCTCGATCCCTGAGTCAACGGATGGGGAAGTTTGCAAGACAACAACCACCTGCACGAACAGTTCGACGACGTTTGCAGCAGCATGAACTATCAGCTCGGAGACCACGGCTGCGGTTACCCTTGACGCCGCATCACAGACAGGAGCGCCTGCGATGGTGTACTCAACGACGAACCTGGGTGCACGAATGGCAAAACGTCATTTTTTCGGATGAATGCAGGTTCTGTTTACAGCATCATGATGGTCGCATCCGTGTTTAGCGACATCGCGGTGAACGCACATTGGAAGCGTGTATTCGTCATCGCCATACTGGCGTATCACCCGTCGTGATGGTCCGGGTGCCATTGGTTACACGTCTCGGTCACCTCTTGTTCGCATTGACGGCACTTTGAACAGTGGACGTTACATTTCAGATGTGTTACGACCCGTGGCTCATTCGGTCCCTGCGAAGCCCTACATTTCAGCAGGATAATGCACGACCGCATGTTGCAAATCCTGTACGGGCCTTTCTGGATACAGAAAATGTTCGACTGCTGCCCTGGCCAGCACATTCTCCAGATGTCTCACCAATTGAAAACGTGTGGTCAATGGTGACCGAGCAACTGGCTCGTCACAGTACGCCAGTCACTACTCTTAATGAACTGTGGTATCGTGTTGAAGCTGCATGGGCAGCTGTATCTGTTCACGCAATCCAAGCTCTGTTTGACACAATGCCGAGGCGTATCAAGGCCGTTATTAAGGCCAGAGGTGGTTGCTCCGGGTACTGATTTCTCAGGATCTATGGACCCAAATTGCGTGAAAATGTATTCACATGTCAGTCCTAGTACAATATATTTGTCCAATTAATACCCGTTTATCATCTGCATTTCTTCTACGTGTAGCAATTGTAGTGGCCAGTGGTGTAAATATGCATCCTTGGACGGCGATATTCATTTGACCTCCCATAAAAATACAAACAATATAGTAGCAAGTAGATTTGTAGTTTGAAATTAACATTGTTGGCCTAATAATTATGTAAGCCTTTTACAGAAAAGTGAGATAAAATAAAATGAAGAGTAGGCTACTTTAGCTTCAGTATTTTGTCCACATGCCGCTGGCATCAAGAACCGCTTGGATCCTTCCAGGCACCGAATTGAGAAATCTATGCAAGAAGTTCTCATGCATGGAAATTCTCTCCCATGAAGAATAAACCAAATCCTATAGGGGATTCACAGTTCCTGCAGGAGGGTCTGGTCAATTGTCTCACAGTGTCTTCTTAAGTTGAGCCCATCTGTGCTCTACGGCATTGAGATCAGGTGACTTTGGCACTGAATAATATTCTTCCTCCTTTGAAATCAACTCTGAATCCTAATGGTAGTGTGAGACGGATTATTATCAGGTTGGCAAGTGAGACGTCCTTCACGGTACCAAAGTCGAGCTCCATGGATGGTTACATTTTCAAGGTAATGTTCATAAGATGCTGAAATGAACTTGCCTAGGATACCCATGTAATACATCCAGCTCCAACATTTCACACTCATGCGTCCACTTGTAGAGCGTGTGGCGACGGTGCGCGTCATATCTTCCCCCATCTATACGGTAAACCATAGCAGGACCTTTTCCCGTTGACTCACTTGTACACTAGTCGGAGAAAATGACTTTCCTCCAATTGACATCTTCCCAGGAACTCAGAACTGCTAGTTTATCCACGGATTGTTCGTCAGAAAACGGTTCTTTGATAAGATCAAGGCGAAACCTGATTCCAGTCCTTCAATCTTCTGAGAGTAGTTATCGACGAGCCAGGGAAATGTGAAGCTCTTCTTAGTTCCCGGGTGAGCAACAAAGGAGCATTCTGCGCCACCCTGACCAACTCTTCATCTTATCTCCGTGTAGAAACTTGTGGTCTTCCAGATATTGGACGTCGCGAATTAAGGTTAAAATTATTAGCTGCACAGGTTTAAATTAAAAAAAAAATGAGAGCTGGCTCTTGTTACATTCGAACCGTCGTGTTTTACGTTCGTAAACTGTCAGGCTATCCATTCAGCTACTAAATAATATGTGAAATGCTCCTCGCTGAAGTAATTCCACTGACGCGTAATTCTTATATCTCAACCGTTTCTACGAGCTAGAATAATTATTTTAAAAAGAAATGATACGATGAGTTGCAACGAATCTCGACGTGTACTGTACCGTAACTATTATATTTCTTATGTTTGACGATATAAACTCCAAGCTGAAGCTCCACAGACCGCTACAGTTGTGAACACTGGCACTTCTGAACTTAGGCATGCACACTGTTCTGTTCTCGCACTCTAAATTACTGGGACCAGGCAATCTTTTTGCCTGCCATTGTACATTTCGCGCAAGAACCACGAAAATGACAGAGATTAGGGCTCGTACGGAAGCTCATAGACAGTCCATTTTGCCTCGCTCTATTTCCAATCGTAACACGAAAGGAAATGATTAGTAGTATTGCGTGCTGTCTTCCGCCACAACCCGTACAGTGTCTTGCAGAGTGTGATTTAGATGTAGGTGTAGAAATAGATGTAGATGAAGAATGGAATTTATTTAGCGGATGTCCAACTGGAGACATTTCACTATCGTAGTGCTCTAATCTCAAAGATGTATCTAGATAAACCTTTTGTCCGATTCAGCATTTGCGATCAATAACGTTTCTTTACTAGAAATGTTTCATCGTCCCTGTTGGCATGATTTACACGCTTCTGCTGTCTTGGTTATCTTGCTAGTAGATACTAACGAGACTTCACTATTTGTTTGCACGTATAGTCGTTCGCATTCGCATTTTTACCACAATTCTTTTTTTGTGTTGGAAATATTGTCTCTGAGAAATGCGTTATCTTGTCGCGACGTTTATTGTTCGCTTAAAAAGTACACTGAAACACATATAGTTTTTTCGGTTCTTTGCTACATTCACTTAGCAGCACTACAACAGTTGTTAGCCTTTGTTTTCGTTTACGTTTTGAGAAGTAGAACATAAAACATCCATGCTGCAAAATATTCAGATTTCCTCAATGTACAAAGCATGCTATACATATCATATATAATATCTACACGTAGAGTACGCGTAAGAAGTTAGCCCTCATATATGAGCAGTCTATCGTAGGCCGTTGGAGGAACGAAGCGTTCCTAGCGATCGGGAGAAGGGCGGGTCATTCCCTTTTCATTTTATTTTTTGTACTTTTAAAGAAACGTCGCTGAATGGATGCGCAAAATTCAGTTACTTCATTCTGTTCTTTTGTTATGAATTTTCTGTGCAATAAATCTTCTCTGTTCGCATCAACACGGATTCCGCAAACAACAATCGTTTGAAAACCAGCTTGCTCTGTTTTCCCCCGAGACCCAGAAGGTAACACACGTTTGACTTTTGAGCCTGTTGCCCAAAAGTTAACTTTTATCCCCGCACCAAGGGTAGACTTGTGACGAAGCGTTAGTCAGCGACAAACGCTAATCGATAGTCGTGAAAATGGGAATCCAACAGGTTGATGGTGTGTGCCTTGACTTCCGGAAGGAAGGAACGGATACCAACTGCGTTTCTTTTAATAGGAACCCCCCATTTTTTGTTACATATTCGTGTAGTACGTAAAGAAATGTGAATGTTCTAGTTGGAGCACTTTTTTCGCTTTGTGATAGATGGCGCTGTAATAGTCACAAACGTATAAGTACGTGGTACCACGTAACATTCCGCCAGTGCGGACGGTATTTGCTTCGTGATACATTACCAGTCTTAAAATGGACCGTTTACCAATTGCGGTCGATATCGTGTTGATGTATGGCTATTGTGATCAAAATGCCCAACGGGCGTGTGCTATGTATGCTGCTCGGTATCCTGCACATCATCCAAGTGTCCGGGGCGTTCGCCGGATAGTTACGTTATTTAAGCAAACAGGAAGTGTTCAGCCACATGTGAAACGTCAACCACGACCTGCAACAAATGATGATGCCCAAGCAGGTGTTTTAGCTGCTGTCGCGGTTAATCCGCACATCAGTAGCAGACAAATTGCGCGAGAATCGGGAATCTCGCAAACGTCGGTGCTGAGAATGCTACATCAACATCGATTGCACCCGTACCATATTTCTATGCACCAGGAATTGCATGGCGACGACTTTGAAAGTCGTGTACAGTTCTGCCACTGGGCACAAGAGAAATTACGGGGCGATGACACATTTTTTTGCACGCATTCTATTTAGCGGCGAAGCGTCGTTCACCAACAGCGGTACCGTAAACCGGCATAATATACACTATTGGGCAACGGAAAATCCACGATGGCTGCCACAAGTGGAACATCAGTGACCTTGGCGGGTTAATGTATGGTGCAGCATTATGGGAGGAAGGATAATTGGCCCCCATTTTATCGATGGCAATCTAAATGGTGCAATGTATGCTGATTTCATACGTAATGTTCTACCGATGTTACTACAAGATGATGGATGTCCGGCACATAGATCGCGTGCGGTTGAAGCGGTATTGAATGGCATATTTCATGACAAGTGGATTGGTCGTTGAAGCACCATACCGTGGCCCGCAACGTTCACCGGATCTGACGTCCCCGGATTTTTTTCTGTGGGGAAAGTTGAAGGATATTTGCTATCGTGATCCACCGACAACGCCTGACAACATGCATCTGCGCATTGTCAATGCATGTGCGAACATTACGGAAGGCGAACTACTCGCTGTTGAGAGGAATGTCGTTACACGTATTGCCAAATTCATTGAGGTTGAAGGACATTATTCTGAGCATTTATTGCATTAATGTGGTATTTATAGGTAATCACGCTGTAACGGAATGCGTTCTCAGAAATGATAAGTTCACAAAGGTACATGTATCAAATTGGAACAACCGATAAAAATGTTCAAATGTACCTACGTCCTGTATTTCAATTTAAAATACCTACCTGTTACCAACTGTTCGTCTAAAATTATGAGGCATGTGTTTGTGACTATTACAGCGCTATCTATCACAAAGCGAAAAAAGTAGTCCAAATAAAACATTCATATTTCTTTACGTACTACACGAATATGTAATAAAAATGGGGGTTCCTATTTTAAGAAACGCAGTTGATATCCATTTGACCTATGGCACCGCCATCTAGCGGGCCAACCATAGCGCCATCTGGTTTCCCCCTTCAAGCTAGACAAGTTTCGTCCTTTGTAGTTTTTTCGTTTGACGCTTATTTCGTGAGATATTTGGCCCGGTCACGATCAATGGACCTCCCTGTATAACAGGCATAAATATTTTCTACCAGCTACTTAGCAGCCCAACGTCATCTACGATTAGTAACGCCAACGTAGTCGTTTACTGCCATGTCTCTGCAATATACGAACCAAACAAGTGCGGCAATTAACTGCAACCTTGTCTTACGTTCCTTTCAACTAGATTTCTTGTTTACTCTAGTGTTTGTACATTTCTTATGCTTGGTACATTCATGTAGCTGTTAGAAAAATGCCTCTGTGAACCATTTTTTTTCTCAATCCAGTAACTAATTTAAACGCAATTGAAGCTGCTTACTTTTCAACTGTATCATTAACAATTTGCGAGGAAGGAAGATCACATTTTAAAGTTCAGTCGGTAGGAATCATTAGTGACAGAGCACAATCACCGATATAGCAATGATAGCGAAGGAAATCAATCGTGTGCTTTTCAGAGTAACTGTACGGCCGTAAGCGCCAACTCATTTACGAAGGGCGCAATACCTATAACCGGATGGCTGGACTTAGATTTTATTCCCAATCTTCCCGAGACCAGTATCTTCGTCACTGTGAAACCTCGCCTTTGTAGTTATTTATTTATTTATGTGCTCTTTAATTTGTATTACAAGTTAAAAATGTTCGACGAATTTACAGATACTGAAGTATTAAAGCTTTCGCTTCACCTAAAAGCGAAACGAAAACTGTGAACTTGTAACTATGCACATAAATCTATTCACAGTTTCATATTTTCAATTTTGAAACACACACAGATTTTACAGATCTTGACTACATATGTTAATTTTACATTAGTCCAATAAATTAATATGAGTCAAGTAAGTACTAATTACTTATTCAGTAGAATCATTTCCAAGTTTCTGTGTCATCTCTATTGCCCTCATTAGATTTAGTGATGCTGCTCTGCACTTGAGTCTAACTGAACGGTTTTGTGTAGTCTTTATCCTGAAGGAACAACTCATCTCCATGATTTATGGAAACCGGAAGGAAATGATATTCTGTATTGTTTATTCAACAATACAGACTAGCTAAGAGTTTTTCTTTTCCTTTTACTATGCTTCCATCGCTACTACATCATACTGCCATTACACTGAACAATTAAAATTCAAATTATACGAATGAGATTTACAGTAATATTGTGCACATATGTTCAGGTGACACAAATTATGAGGATAGCTGCACAAAAAGAAAACATAGATTATGTTGTTAGAAGCGTATGGTGATGCTCCATGGCTAAATGTGAAATCTGGACAAGGTCTCTTGCGAACACGTAGTCGAATTTTATTGTCTGGGAAATAGTCAGTTAGTTAGTTAGTTAGTCAGATAGTCAGTTACAAGTTCCATGGATTATTGTGCATGAGAGATCGTAATGATGTACAAGAGCCATTTTACATTCACGTCGCTAATTAATTTGGGCATATGTTTACATTATGAACATTTGTTTTTTTTAATATCACAAAAAGAAAAAAAGATATACAGATGTGAATTAGTTATTCCTATCCACCACGTTTTACACATTACAGAGATAGGAATTCTTCTGCGGAAACTTTCTCAGTTTTGTTTTCAAATATTAGGCCCTACTTTGCTGTGTGTCAGACATTTTGTATCACTGTGTAAGTGATCAAAAATTTTTGTTGCAACGTTTTGTTCTTTTGAAATTTAGTGGGTTATTTACAACAAACTTCATGAGGGTATAAATATGCTGTTAAGTAGAATTCAGAGAGCCCAACTCTTTAATCAGACGTTTACGAGATGATCGTAGGAGAGCACCAAATATTATTCTTACAGCACGCTTTTGCGCAACGAAGACTTCCTTTCTTTACAATGAGTTACCCCAGAACATTATTTCATGTGACATTATTGAATGAAAATATGCAAAATACGTCAACTTACTGATTTTCTCTCTCAAGACTTGCAGTGATTGTAAGTGAAAATGTTGCTGAACTAAGTTGTTTAGGAGTTTCAAAATGTTCTTTTTCAAATTTAAATTCTCTCCAATAAAATTTTGAAGTTTCCACGCTATTTATTATTTCCAAACCAAGTGTTACATTTATCACTGTTGTAGTACCCCGAGATGTGCAGAACAGAAAATGAGCATTTTTAATTGAGGGTGAGGTCATTCGCAGAAAACCACTCAGTGATATCTTTAAGGATTTTGTTTATCTTTTCTTCTGTTTCTGTACAAATGCTTCTACAAAAAGAAGTAATTGTGCTTATAGTGTATTAGACAGAAGATCGTTTACATATATGAGGAACAATAGTCAACCTAAGATTGAGCCTCGGGGAATGCCATACGGGATTTCTCCCACTCAGAATTATGTCCCCAGACTATAATGACTGGATTACAAAATACAACTTTCTGCATTATTTTGGTGTGATACGACATTATTCTTTGGTTGGCTATACCGTCAGTCCCATAAAATTTCAACTTATCAAGGAGAATACTGTGATTTACGGGGTCAAATGCCTTGGACATATCACAGAAAAATGCCAACCGGCGCTATTTTATTATTTAATGCTTGTAAAATCACGCGAGTGAATATGTAAATGCCATTCTCACTTGAACAATCCTTCTGAAACCAAAGCTGCGATTTGCTGAGGATATTATTGTTGGTAAGGTGAGATAATGTTCTAGAATACATACCCTTCTCAAAAAATTCGGAAAATGATGTCAGCAGGGAAACACTTTGGATGCTATAAAAATGTGAATGGTGAAACGAGAAAGCAGTTTGCGGCGCAGGTTGGACAATGGGGAAGAGAGCAATGGAACGGTTAAAATCGTTTAACATATGGTGTTTTGAAATAGTGTTGTAGGTCTGTTGAAGTAATCGAGTAAGGGCTGAAGACTTCCTGCGACGAGTCAACGGGAAAAAAATCACAGGACAGATGTACTTCTGTATCACTAAAAGATAGAAACGGTCGACAAGGATGCCTATCTAATGATTTCCAGGGCAGCAAAAAATTGATTTTTGATTATCCGTGTGATTATCGACCGATTGAAAAAATTTAAAATTTACTCATTATGAGGTTTAATCTAACGTTAAAGGTTGGAAATCGTATGTATATTTTGAAGCAGTGTAACTTGCAGCACCCAGACTACATTAATCCAGTATTTGAGAATGAGAGAGCTTGGTGACTTCCAACAATCTTTACAGGTAATTTCAAAGTTTTCCGAAACTTTTTCTCACTGACACTTCTCACAAGAGAATCAAAGTACAACTTCAGAATCAGGCATATAATTCATTATTTCTTTACTAATAGCTTTATTCGCAGCACGTTTTGCAGACAGTATCTCCATAAACCACTGAATTTAGCTGCAAAATTATATCATGTACGACAAAGAGTTCACGAGACACGACGTCATATAGTTTGGTTTTGACATTTTCGTTAATGTATTGGTGAATAATCTTAAAGTAAAGAAACCAACGCAATGAGGGCTTTGGGTCTTCAGCTATAAAGTTGTTACTTGTTTATCGCCAAATATTAAACTCATTAAGTCATTTGTAACGTAATTAGACGTCTGAAGCAGTTACATATATGGGAGGTCGATTTTTGTTTTGGGTGGAGGGAGTGGGGGAGGATTACTAGTATGGGTTATAAGTCTCATCGTTGGTGATGTATGCTCCGGCAGTAGCACTGCAATCTAGAGGAAATGGTTGACAACGATAATAACAAAAAAAACGTTTGCGACATGTCATTCAGATTGCGCAAGTATTGGATGATAAGCAGAATATAAGATTACGAGTACTGATATTTAAGAAAAAAGTTTCATTTAAGGTTTGGAATAAAATGAAAAACAATTACTCTCACGCTTTTATATATTCCGAATTCAGATGTTTTAATTTCTTTCTACACTCCTGGAAATGGAAAAAAGAACACATTGACACCGGTGTGTCAGACCCACCATACTTGCTCCGGACACTGCGAGAGGGCTGTACAAGCAATGATCACACGCACGGCACAGCGGACACACCAGGAACCGCGGTGTTGGCCGTCGAATGGCGCTAGCTGCGCAGCATTTGTGCACCGCCGCCGTCAGTGTCAGCCAGTTTGCCGTGGCATACGGAGCTCCATCGCAGTTTTTAAGACTGGTAGCATGCCGCGACAGCCTGGACGTGAACCGTATGTGCAGTTGACGGACTTTGAGCGAGGCCGTATAGTGGGCATGCGGGAGGCCGGGTGGACGTACCGCCGAATTGCTCAACACGTGGGGCGTGAGGTCTCCACAGTACATCGATGTTGTCGCCAGTGGTCGGCGGAAGGTGCACGTGCCCGTCGACCTGGGACCGGACCGCAGCGACGCACGGATGCACGCCAAGACCGTAGGATCCTACGCAGTGCCGTAGGGGACCGCACCGCCACTTCCCAGCAAATTAGGGACACTGTTGCTCCTGGGGTATCGGCGAGGACCTTTCGCAACCGTCTCCATGAAGCTGGGCTGCGGTCCCGCACACCGTTAGGCCGTCTTCCGCTCACGCCCCAACATCGTGCAGCCCGCCTCCAGTGGTGTCGCGACAGGCGTGAATGGAGGGACGAATGGAGACGTGTCGTCTTCAGCGATGAGAGTCGCTTCTGCCTTGGTGCCAATGATGGTCGTATGCGTGTTTGGCGCCGTGCAGGTGAACGCCACAATCAGGACTGCATACGACCGAGGCACACAGGGCCAACACCCGGCATCATGGTGTGGGGAGCGATCTCCTACACTGGCCGTACACCACTGGTGATCGTCGAGGGGACACTGAATAGTGCACGGTACATCCAAACCGTCATCGAACCCATCGTTCTACCATTCCTAGACCGCCAAGGGAACATGCTGTTCCAACAGGACAATGCACGTCCGCATGTATCCCGTGCCACCCAACGTGCTCTAGAAGGTGTAAGTCAACTACCCTGGCCAGCAAGATCTCCGGATCTGTCCCCCATTGAGCATGTTTGGGACTGGATGAAGCGTCGTCTCACGCGGTCTGCACGTCCAGCACGAACGCCGGTCCAACTGAGGCGCCAGGTGGAAATGGCATGGCAAGCCGTTCCACAGGACTACATCCAGCATCTCTACGATCGTCTCCATGGAGAATAGCAGCCTGCATTGCTGCGAAAGGTGGATATACACTGTACTAGTGCCGACATTGTGCATGCTCTGTTGCCTGTGTCTATGTGCCTGTGGTTCTGTCAGTGTGATCACGTGATGTATCTGACCCCAGGAATGTGTCAATAAAGTTTCCCCTTCCTGGGACAATGAATTCACGGTGTTCTTATTTCAATTTCCAGGAGTGTATAATCCATTAAAAGACTTCTCATTTATTCTTCAATCTCGGTTGCACGTTTTTAATTATACGACATGTTTCTATCTCTCTGGATCATATTCAGATCTAAGTAACTGCGTCAGTAGTTTTTCAAAACACATTACTATACGAGTTTCTGACACAGACAAGACGGATATCTGATGCTACGACTTCGATCCGAAGATGACCCAGAGAGATCGGAATATGCGTAATAAAAAATGTGCAACAGCGACTGAAGCATAATCGAGAATTGTTTTAGATGTCAATATAGTTGATGATTCTCTCGACACAAATATGTCGGCCATAGAAAGTATCTGAAAATTTGAGGTAAGGTCTTATGGGGCCAAACTGCTGAGGTCATCGGTCCCTAAGCCTACACACTACGTAATCTAACTTAAAACTACTTACGCTATGAACAACACACACACCCATGTTCAACGGGGGGAGTCGCACAGAGCATGACAAGGCACCTGAGACCTCGCGTATAGAAAGTAGCTCTAAACACTTTTAGCCAAAACATAGTAAAGTTTAACAGAGAAGGTAGTTGTAATATATTTTTTTACATTTATGTATAAATCCTCCCCGTCTCTGACGTATTTCCCTCATTTCAAAAAACAAATCGTTAACATCCCTCGTTCCCTGGGCGCTGCAGTCGCAAATTTTGGTTTCACTTTTTTTGCAAGCGTTGATGATTTTGTGGGAAACTGCCATGGTGGCTCTTCAAATTGCTGGTAAATTCCACAACGGGTGCTGTATAGAAATATCTGTTTCGATTCAGGCAAAGTAATGTCTTCTATACGTATCTTACGTGTAGCATTTTTCCTTCCAAGTAATTCGAGCAGGAAACTGTCGCTAATTGTTTGCCTGCTGTGAAGGTGGAGATACGCTACGGACAATTTTACACAAAAGATGCGATGTTCAGTTATTCGGGAAGGAGCAGGCATGCAGGGGGGGGGGGGGGGGGGGGCACTGGTACTAATCGGCAGTTTGTACAACGGTACTCACTCGCATAGTTACATGGAGGTGAACTTTCAAATACCTTCCCATTGCTGCAGAAGTTCTTAGGAGCGGACGCGAAGCTCAAACACGGAGGACCGTGGCGTGGCGGCTAACTTGCTCATCCGTCTTCTTGTTTGGAAACTTCTGCTGCGCGCCGCGTACCTCACAGCTTTTCCATCTCGCCCGCAGAGTTTGTGGCCGAACATTCCTTGTGTCAAGTCTCCGCGGTAAACCTCATTCTCGGTACTAACTTGCGGTGACGTTCCTCCACAGAGAAACAACGGTTCAGTTGATGTATGTTTCTTTTGTTGGTCATAACCCTTCTCCCTGCTTTGTTCCGGTCCGCCAGGATTTCCTCTCCTGTGTCGATCTGTTAGTATACTCAACATAATCAGCTGCTTATACATAAAGGGTTTTTGTTTTAACTTGAGACAGCTAAATATTTCGAAAACGAATCATCGTACGAAATATGAGTTCCAGATGAGTAGTCAATAACGGTAAAAGGGACATATGTCTGTGCTACCCCATCTGGCCATCTCCAAACCACCCCTCCTGCGTGGCCGAGGTAGCTTCGTATTTTCAAATGGGTACCTCCCCCCTACCCATTTTATTGCGTATTAGGATTCTACGCCAAAAGACACGTACAGTTTAATCAAGCCATTTTTTCCCATTCATGGCTGATGGCGGTGTAATCGACAAATATGAAGCGTGCCTGTTTTTGTAATTAAGAACGGACGCATCTGGTTCTACATTTCGGTACGATGTAAATGTAAACCTTTGTATTGTGACGGCTGATTTTGACGTTCAGACATTACTTGAATGTTCCAGATGTGATTGTGCGGTACAAATAATCTGGCGAGACATTGACACTTCCGACAGATAAGCTATTTGTACGTAACGCAGTTTCCTGTTCCCTACGGGGTCGATTACAATGAGTGCCCAAACCACTGGACTGCTTGATTTCGGTACCGGCCTTCGAACCCTGCCATCCGGGTGACTGATTTCGGTGTGTGTTTCCATCATAACGCCCTTTACTCTCGCGCTGGCTGCTAAGCGGCTACCGGCGGACTACAAATGCAACCACTGGAATAAGGTAAAGAATCCATAAAGTGACAGTGATGGCGCACATGTCACGGATACTCACCCAAATAAAGCCCCGTGATGGTGAGGGGCAAAGGGACTCACCAAATCAAGTATCCTGTGGGAACAGGAAATTATTACATCTACGTCATTGTTCCTCGATCACGCCAAACGTAGTCCAAGAATTTTTAACATGTTACAGCCCTACCAGCAACTGTGATAAATTAATATGTCAAAAATCCTCCTCAGTTGCGAAATGTTGCTGGTCTTTACCCAGGTTTCAGTTAGAATAATCTAGCCTTCTTCAGAAGTATAAAATAAACTGATACATGCCAGAATAAGGCACGGTCAAACACGAAAAGCTAAAGTACGGTGGTACCATGTCAAGCTACGTTACTCAGCTGAGGAACAGCCCGGCCCCACTTCGTGGAAAGCGGTCGGTTAGCCGCTGACGCTACGTTGGAAATGACCATGGGCCCGGGGCTGTTCCTCGGCTGAGTAACGAAGCTTGACATGGTACCACGGTACTTTAATTTTTTATGTTTTAACGTGCCTTATTCTGGCATGGCCACTTTTGTGGCGGCGTTCGTAGCGACAAACAATTCGCTGTGGAAACGGCTTACGAAGTCACCGCCACACTTTTAATAGCGGGCCGACCGGTCCGCTGGAACAGTGAACAGAAAGATGAAAACCCAAACACTCTGATTAAATAAAAGTCGGTACTTATCTTTATTAACGAAGATACAGAAACACAGTAGTGAACTCCGTGTCTACAGAAATCTGTCTAGCTCGAGTCGGAGCGGCTAGGTCAGCGTCGGCTGACGACAAACAACAACTCTGCTGCGATGAACACACAACTGACTAGCAAGTACACAATTCGGTGGCGAGTATACAACTGATCGGCGACTACAGAACTGTCCTAGCGCTCGCGACTCCAGCGCTTAAGAAACCAGAAGCCAGCGGTGGCGCGCGCAGACTTGCGGCGATTTCCTGTCTCACTGGCGCTGCTTATGCGGACGGCGTCCGGACTTTGATGCTGCCAACCTTTTGGCAGCGGGCTCGGGTGGCATTACTGGGTAGGATATAACAGCCACGGCCTTGCCGCAGGGGATACACAGGTTCCCGTCAGATCACCGAACTTAAGCACTGTCGGGAGTGGTCGGCTCTTGGATGGGTGACCATCCAGGCCGCCATGGACTGTTGTCATTTTTCGGGGTGCACTCAGCCTCGTGATGCCAATTGAGGATCTACTCGACCGAATAGTAGTGGCTTTGGTCAAGAATACCATCATAACGACCAGGAGAGCGGTGTGCTGACCCCATGCCCCTTCTATCCGCATCCTCCACCGAGGATGACGCGGCGGTCGGATTGTCCCGGTAGGCCACTCGTGGCCTGAAGACGGAGTGCTTATTATGGCATGTATTAGTTTATTTTATGCTTCTGAAGAAGGCTAGATTATTCTAGCTGCAACCTGTGTAAAGACCAGTAACATTTCGTAACTGAGGCGGATTTTTAACATGCTAAACGTAGTTTCTAGGCAGGTACTGAAATGGTTTATCATATTGTACTATAAAACCAAATTTGCAACGCTCAAGGAAATTTCGAACCTGATTATCAACCGTCAGAACACAAAGGCTTACCTTTACATCGTAAACGAAATTTAGAATCAAAGGAGTCGGTTCTTTATGGCAAAGAGAGGCGCACTTGATATTTGTCGATAACATTACGACATACCGCGAATAAAAAACAATTGTTTAATAAACCGTACGTATTTTTTGGCGTGGAATCCAAATATGCAATCAAGATGGGGGAGATCCCATTTGAAAATACAAAGCTGACCCCGAACGCGCAGAAGGGGTAAAGGACTGGTTAGGAGCTCACCAGTCATAGTACAGACACATGTCTCCTTTACTAGTATTGACTTTTCACCTATAACATTTTTTCGTGCGATGCTTCGTTTTCGAGCTACTTAGTTGTCCCAAATTAAAATATTTCAAACTCTGTCTTTTTCTACAATTTTTGGCTTATACGGCTTTCTTTAGCCCCACGGAAGTTATTTACTGACGTAGATCCGTCAGCGTTCGTGGTGGGAGGTAGTATCCATGGAATTCTCCCGGGTTTTACATTCCACCCTGTGGTAAAATGATGTACCAACGCATAGGCCACTGCTGAAAGTGGCTTTTATCAAAGTATGTGGAACTGTTTGTATAAATTCATGTGCTGAATGCCACTTTGTACATCATTTTACAACATGACGCGTTATTCAGCTCAGAGGAATTTTATGGAAATTTCCTTATGTCGCTGCACTTGTCTTCTCACTCAACACATTGTTCTGGTTAGCGCTTACAACATATTACATTTGTCGTCGATCCTATGGAGAATCCTCCTAACTTAAGACCTGATGAGTGTACTTAATTTTCAGCATACTTCCGTAATAACACATCTTAAAGGATACCATTTTATTTCTCGTTTTTCCCACAATCCACGATACACACAATACTGTGCTTCAAACGTACAATCTCTCCTAAATTTCTTTCTCCTATTAAGGCCTAAAGCTGACACTGCTATATCTATTTTGGCGAGGAATTTTTCTTTGCCTATGCAAGTCTGCTTATTGCGACAGCTTTAAAATCTCCAACTGTCAGAACGAATGTGTGTCTCCAGGCAGATTAAATTGGTTCCTCCATTAACTCGAGCGCATTGCACTGTTTCAAGACAAGGAATTAACCGATTATCATATAAGGTGTATGCCATTCGTCGCCGACTGAATATTAAATTGTGGGATGGTAATGGTTAACTGAAAAGTTGTTGTTGTTGTTGTTGTGGTCTTCAGTCCTGAGACTGGTTTCATGCAGGTCCCCAAGCAACTCTATCCTGTGCAAGCTTCTTCATCTCCCAATACCTACTGCAGCCTACATCCTTCTGAATCTGCTTAGTGTATTCATCTCTTGGTCTCCCTCTACGATTTTCACCCTCCACGCTGCTCTCCAGTACTAAACTAGTGTTCCCTTGATGCCTCAGAACATGTCCTACCAACCGATCCCTTCTTCTGGTCAAGTCGTGCCACAAACTCCTCTTCTCCCCAATTCTGTTCAATACCTACTCATTAGTTATGTGACCTGCCCATCTAATCTTCAGCATTCTTCTGTAGCACCACATTTCGAAAGTTTCTATTCTCTTCTTGTCTAAACTATTTATCGTCCACGTTTCACTTCCATACATGGCTACACTCCATACAAATACTTTCAGAAATGCCTTTCTGACACTTAAGTCTATACTCGATGTTAACAAATTTCTCTTCTTCAGAAACGCTTTCTTTGCCATTGCCAGATTCATTTTATATCCTCTCTACTTCGACCAGCATCAGTTATTTTGCTCCCCAAATAGCAAAACTCCTTTACTACTTTAAGTGTCTCATTTCCTAATCTAATTCCCTCAGCATCACCCGACTTAATTTGACTACATTCCATTATCCTTGTTTTGCTTTTGTTGATGTTCATCTTATACCCTCCTTTCAAGACACTATCCATTCCGTTAAAGTGCTCTTCCAAGTCCTTTGCTGTCTCTGACAGAATTACAGTGTCATCGGCGAACCTCACAGTTTTTATTTCTTCTCCATGGATTTTAATGCCTACTCCGAACTTTTCTTTTGTTTCCTTTACTGCTTGCTCAATATACAGATTGAATAACATCGGGGATAGGCTACAACCCTGTCTCACTCCCTTCCCAACCACTGCTTCCCTTTCATGTCCCTCGACTCTTATAACTGCCATCTGGTTTCTGTACAAATTGTAAATAGCCTTTCGCTCCCTGTATTTTACCCCTGCCACCTTCAGAATTTGAAAGAGAGTATTCCAGTCAACATTGTCAAAAGCTTTCTCTAAGTCTACAAATGCTAGAAACGTAGGTTTGGCTTTCCTTAATCTTTCTTCTAAGATAAGTCGTAGGGTCAGTATTGTCTCACGTGTTCCAACGTTGCTACGGAATCCACACTGATCTTACCCGAGGTCGGCTTCTACCAGTTTTTCCATTCGTCTGTAAAGAATTCGCGTTAGTATTTTGCAGCTGTGACTTATTAAACTGATAGTTCGGTAATTTTCACATCTGTCAACAACTGCTTTCATTGGGATTGGAATTATTATATTCTTCTTGAAGTCTGAGGGTATTTCCCCTGTCTCACACATCTTGCTCACCAGATGGTAGAGCCGCGCGGGATTAAAAAAGTATTTGACACAAATATTTCCGTATCCTGACCAGGATTTAAGAAGAAGGTTGCAACCAATGTGCAGCAGAGGACATATTTCTCGATCTTCAATGGATTTGCCTGTTTTCGTGTAAGGGGCGTTTCCGTTTGAGTGCGTCACTGCAGCGTACATGCAACCTAGCGCGACTCCGATGCGGGTATGTAAGCACAGACGTGTAGGCAAGGGGTTAATGTGGTGTTCGAATGGAAGCTTCTTGATAGCCCCTTATATTTTTTTTTCAGAGTTGAAAACGCGGTAACTATAGAATAATTTACTCGTAAAACATTTAAAGCAGAAATGAATAGGACAGCTCGAAATAGTATTCGGTAGATTAGTGGATACCAACAATGAGTCATGATTTCTCAGTGTCCTTTATCTGCCGGTGTTAACTGCTATCTGCACGAACATGCGCCCCCACCACGTCGTTCGCTGCTCTTATCAGGCGTAACAGGGTAATAGAGTGCTGCATGAAATAATGCAGAATGCGTGTCAAGCAACTGGAGACACATGCGCTAGAATACAAGTAAAATAAAAAAAAAGCATAGAGAACACTCGCATGTAACGCAAGGACTGTGAAAAGTGTGCCGCTATTTCATTTGCCTGTATAGTAACACGCGCACTCAATCGAAAAGATTTCGGAGGTTCTTCAGGAATATGTACGGAGTATTTTGGTATAATAAAGCAGTGGTCGCTGATGGGTCACCAGAGAGCGACTGCATTTTGTTTCATTTCTTATTCCCATTGCGTTTGTAGCGCACGGAAAATATCTGTCCAACGGTATTCGCTGTGAGTCTCGTTATGAAGCGAACGTTTTCCACTCACTCTGTACTTACCGTGACAGCAGTAATACCCACTTCATTCTTCCATCTAATGATTCAATATGGCTTGCTTCCACATCGGATTTACATTTCCAGCCGTATTCATCTTTTGTATCTGCAGCTGTTGTCTTTCTTTTAGTGTTTGCAGTTAAATTATAGGATGTAGGATCCGCCTTTTATTCAAAAACACCGTTTTGTCTTGTTACCCACACATGTTTGGGTACCTCTCTGCCATAATCAGTGGGTTTTGTTTATCGAAAACCGTTAAAATTGAACATATTCTAGGTTGTAACTCATCTAACAAAGTGAGGTGCAAAGAAAGTTCTTGTTTGTTTTTCTTTTTATAGAAATCCAGCCACATCCTATACCACAAACTAACAATAGAAGAGAACTTTCTCGTACAATAGCAGAAGGCAAACAAGTTTTAACTGAAAGCACTACACTCTGTAAAGGCACATTATTTAACACATTAAAGGCACTTTACAGAAAAGGCAACATAAACAGCTAAAGGAGCTTACAACCCCCTCCCCCCCCCCCCCCCCCCACACACACACACAGAGGAAGAGAGGGAAAAAGTAAACCAAATTCTGCGCCAATCTCTCTCGGGAACAAATGACCACCGACGAGGTTAGGAAACAAAACAGCGTAGTGCACGTCGCGAGGTGAAAAGGAGTTTGTAAAAACGAAATTACATAAAGTACATCAATATGTGTGTGTAATGTCATCGCAACCCAAAAGAAGAAGGATGAGTCAAAAGGCCGGCCGAAGTGGCCGTGCGGTTAAAGGCGCTGCAGTCTGGAACCGCAAGACCGCTACGGTCGCAGGTTCGAATCCTGCCTCGGGCATGGATGTTTGTGATGTCCTTAGGTTAGTTACGTTTAACTAGTTCTAAGTTCTAGGGGACTAATGACCTCAGCAGTTGAGTCCCATAGTGCTCAGAGCCATTTGATGAGTCAAAACAAAATGTCAGTACAGCAAAACAATTTGCCACACAAAAATCTCAAAGTCACTTATTTTAAAAATCAAGCGATATGTTAACTTGCCAATGAAATTCACATTTACATCGTCTGGTTTGCAGATGACAAGCTATCAGTGCAGGAAACCATACAGATGGTCCTGCAAAACCATACAATGTAAAATCACGGTAAAAAGAAAAACGAAGAAAAACTTTCTTAAGGCCTCACTTTGTTAGATCTGTTATAACCTAAAATATGTTCTCTGTGTCATCATCAGCGGGTTTTGTTTATTGAAAACTGTAAAGTTTTGTAAGACAGTCAAAAGTGTGGGCTATAACTAAGCTCCTGTTACGTCAAACATAGTGTCAGTAAAAAGTCATGTTAGTTGCAAGTACTTTCTCATAGTCATTAATTACAACCTGGGACATATTAGCTGCTGATTTTGAACGTAAAAGTTGTGATTAAATTTTTGAGCGCTAAACGAATATTTTAAATACATCAAGACTTGGACGAATGTTACCATATAACACCTATGACTTATGGATATGAATCGAGTATTTTATCCAGAATACCCAAAATTATTTTATCAAAATTAGTGTATTTTTATTTTCACATCATTTGCAACTATAGCTGATAAGAGTTTTGTAGTTTTCAAGATTTTAGAACTAAACTCCGCGCTCAGGCACTGACGCGATGTCGACCGGCCGCCGTGTCATCCTCTGCTGTGTGGCTTCATGTGGATGCTGTATGGAGGGACAAGGGTTCAGCACACCGCTGTTCCTGTCAATGTCAGCTTTCGTAATTTAAGAAGCTTCTCAGTTGGCATCACGAGACTGAGTGCACCGCGTTTCTGTCCTACCGACGAAAATTCACTAGCAGCACCGAGAACTGCTATTGAGTTTTCCGCATGAGAGTCAGGCGCACTGACCACTCAGTTATGGAGGCAGAATTTTTAAGATTTTCTTGTAAAATTTTTCCCACTATGTATTCTGAAGAAATGCCGATGTATGTTTACTGAGAAAGTTTTCTGTGGTTCTATCTAAAAGAAATAACAGCAAATGTAAAATAAATGTTGACAAATCTCGATTTATGAGCAACTTCACAAGATTCGGGAATTCCCAGTAGTTGTGACAAGTAATGAACGCGTGAATGCCTACAAACGATCTCGAACAGCCCGCACGTAATATGGCAAAGGCGTCCAGAGAGCCGCACGGAAATAATTCCAGATACGGCGACAGTGAAGTCTGCAAGCACATGCTCTGTTCTCATAACTGCAACAACGCAGCCTCTAAAGGTGAAGGGCGTTATTTCGAGCCTCGTCTCATGCCTTTGCGATGGTTTTAAATGTGCCTGTACTGACTGCGTGTATTATCACCAACTGCACGCAAACCCTAGAAAAATGATACTTTGTGCTCATATGAAGGGGAATACACACACTCATCGTACCATGACTACTTATTGTTGTAAAAGATAGGATGTTCGATTTGTGGGTAAAATGCGTTAGAGTGACATTTCTAATGGCAAATTAAGTGGCGCACCCTGATTCGTCTGCAATTTTATGTAAATTGCCAGAAACCTAGTCAATTTCTGCTTTTCAAATGGAAAGATGGAATAAAATAAGTATCAAAAATATGGATGTTCTACAGTATTAATTTATTTAGTTAACTGCTTCTCGGGTTGTACGACATCATTAGAAGAGTGTTAAGACTAATATTATTGAATAAATTTCGCAAAAGTACCTTAAATGTTTCCCCTGTTAGATGCGACTCATACACAAAACTTCACAATGGACAACATCTATTGAAAAACTAACCAATTTTGTAGGATTTTGAAACTCTCTGTGGTCAACTGGTAAAGCCGACTTACTAACAATGGAGATCACTTTCTGTGATGAGGAGCTTAGCAGTATATATCGTTATTGGTTCAAATGGCTCTGAGCACTATGCGACTTAACTTCTGAGGTCATCAGTCGCCTAGAACTTAGAACTAATTAAACCTAACTAACCTAAGGACATCACACACATCCATGCCCGAGGCAGGATTCGAACCTGCGACCGTAGCGGCCGCTCGGTTCCAGACTGTAGTGTCCAGAACCGCACGGCCACTCCGGCCGGCTATATCGCTATTAATTAAAAAGTAGCTGATACCTACAGAATCATCCACTTTAGGCGAAATTAAGTAACTGCTGTCACGTAGCGAATAATTCCTAGATCACACTAAAACGAGACAAAATATTTCTGGAAGAAAATTTAGGTGATCTAGGGCTAAACATAGTCGACGAGGAAAAAATTCATCGGCATTGGCAATAACACACATATTGACAAAAATCTGATATAGCGGAAGTGGAAGTTTCAGAGAAGGTACACCATCACTTGCGGTTGAAGCTGCTTTTCCCGTGTTTGATTTAAAAATATGTATGTTTTTGGATGGGGTCCGGCTTTAGCAAAATACAATTTTGTTTTTTATCCCAAATATGTTTCACTGCAGTTGCAGCATCATGAGTAGGCTTTTGTTTTATGGCTTTTTACCACTTGGTGAGGTTTTTCTAATGTATTATGTTTCTACAGTGACTGTTTTCTTTCTCAGTTTGTTATGTTTTCTTTTTTACTCATCTTCTTCACTGTGAAGTTCCATATATTGAACTGTCACTGTCACTGTTTCGCTGTTTACCGGCTGGTCAAGCCATAAAATAAAACCCCACTGAGGATGCTGCAACTGCAGTGAAGCATGTTTGGGATAAAAAACAAAATTGTGTTTTGCTAAACGCGGACCCCATGCAAAAACATATGTATACCACCGCTGGTGGCGGCATACGTTCATTGACCCCTTTACTGAAAGTGGATTGTTGATTCCTGTGTTGCTAAACAATACACACTCAATAGGAACAGTGCGCCATCGCTAGTGAAGATATACCTGCAATGCCAAGAAGTGAGGTTCAAAAATGGCTCTGAGCACTATGGGACTTAACGTCTGAGGTCATCAGTCCCCTAATCTTAGAACTACTTAAACCTAACTAACCTAAGGACATCACACACACCCATGCCCGAGGCAGGATTCGAACCTGTGACCGTAGTGGTCGCGCGGTTCCAGACTGTAGTGCCTAGAACCGCTCGGCCACCAAGAGGTAAGGAATGCGGACCATAGTTGTAATAGTGAAATATAGTCATATTCCGAAAGTTATTCTTCATGAGCTGATCTGCTGCAATATAAAAATATTGGCATATTATATTGTTTTATTGGAGCAAGAACGTGCACCATGCCGCTCAGAATTTCACAACACTTTTTACTTTCTTTTTGCCAAAAGCGCCTCAGAGTCTGACATTTCTGTTAGAAACTGCATCTGAGGAATCCCTGGACGCTTCCCGTCGATTGAGACGTTGTAGTTGTCTTCAGAACAACAATTTTCCCCGCTGCAACCTGCTCCTCTGAGGTTATTCTGAGAGTGCAGGTACTGAAGAGGGATCTGAAACAAAAAGTTGTCGCACTCGTGGATGTAGTCTCTTACTGTATCGTCCCATCCGAAATATTTAAAAACAATAAATTAATTCAAATGGAACCATATGGTCCCAGAGATCTTCTGAAGCCTCAAATATCTGTGATGTATACATGCAGACTGAAGGGACAAAAGAAAATTTATAGTAAGGCCAGGATTCGAACTCAGATCTCTCGCTCACTACCCAGACGCGCTAACCATTTTCCACCATGGCACAATGGCTTTGCACAACTGCATAGATTATCCTAGCACGTCTTCCTCCTCAATCAAAATTCCCATTCACTAGTCAGTCCACTTGGTATTTCCCCTAAACTCGGTCAGAATTACAAAGGCTCTCCAACTGTATTGGAACAACACCACAGAATTAAACGAGACGGAGGATTCTGCCCGAAACCCAGGCAGGCCTGGGGAGCAGGAGACTGGGCTTCAAATCCTGGCCTTAGTACAAATTTTCATTCGTCACTTAGCTGTTTGAGATTTTCATTTGATTCATTTGATTAAAGCATCTGTGCCTTGAATCCAGGCAGGAACCTCCGTTTCGTTCGACGCTACATACCGAGGCGTGAATGGAAATTTGGACTGAGGAGGAAGGCGTGCTAGCATAGAACGTGCAGTTTTGCCAAGTCACTGTGCCAGGGTAGCGCAGTGGTTAGCACATCTGCCTAATCAGTGCGAGAACTGGTTTCGAATCCCAGCCTTGATACACATTTTTTATTCGCCACATCAGTCTGCTTATATAAATCAGTTTATTAGCTTACGTAAGGCTTGGTCAGCACGCCATCTCTCGTCCCAGTTCGATAGAAGCCATCAGCCGTTATCTCGAAGACAACACTCAAGATGGATCTTGCATCTCCTCTTCCTCGGTCGAAGTCGGGAACTTGAACTCTCATCATACATCCCTTTTCCTCTGGTGGCAAACGACGATTTGAGCACTGATGCATTCTTTGTGCTTGTTCTTCTAAGAATATACACCTCAAACTGTTTTTAATAGCATGAGTTGACTGGTTTAAAACAGCCAGGCAGTGTTCATTGTTATCTGGAACATGTTCTTTCTCGCTGAGCCTGTTGGTATGTTGTCCTCTTGCACTCGAGATTTTCTATGATCATTGCACAATCTTAAAATTGGGTCATAGTTCAGTTAAACTGCTCATTATTTTTCTAACGAACTCTCAGCCTTTGTCTTACTGCCACACTGAGGGAGCGCCTAAAAACGTTAAAATGTCAGTAATGTTACTGTATCCTTCCTCAGTTGTTTCGGACTTCAGGGGCCGGAGAACGACAAATTTACTGAGATAGTCATGTTAAATCGTTGCGAATTTATAGTTTCTGCCTGGTTGCAGTTGGAAGTCGATGAGATCAGCTTGACACTGGAATTTAGCTTTTTGAACAGCATGGGCATTACTACTCCGCTTTTCTGACCTTTCTGTTTTTGCAAACAAGGGTCACATAAGTTAAGAAAAATCTGGATATCTCTGTATGTTATATTATCGTACTTTTACTTCAAGCATTTTATTACCCCACAGCGTCCACCATGGACAGTCACTACATGAATATCATGCAGAAATCATACAATCGTAAGTTCTTCACCAGAGAGATAGTACTTTATGTTGCCTTCTTCAGTAACAGGTTTTATTAATTTCGTTATTCCATTCACCTCGAGAACATATATCTTCAAAAACTTGGAGTCATTGCCGTCCGTCTTTCTTCCAGGCTTGCTGATAACTGACTCATACTTTTTTCTGCCCTTGAAGACACAGTTATAATCGGTGATTCCCCGTTTCATTCTAAGATTTTCGTAGACTTTCATTGACTCAACCATAGCTGCACTGCTGTATAATATAACCATAACCGACTGACGACAACTGCATGCCTGGTACCATTTTGGACTCACTTTAATAATCCACAAACCGGGACAGGTGATGGCACATTTTCATTAGTGTTTTTTTTTTTTATGTATGGTAAGCTTTCACTTATCAAACATTCGCTTCGATAATAACATACATATTCTGCAGAAAAGAGGCTGCAATTACAAGAATGCAAAGCATAAGAAGGAAGCAATAGATGAGAAATGAATTAGAGAGGATTGTATTCACTCCGTGATTTTATTTAATCCCTACATTGAACAAGTGTGAAAGAAACTAGAGAGAAAATTGTAAATTGAATCAAAGTTCAGGATTAAGCAATAAATTCTTTGCAGTTTGCCCATGATAGAAACGGTAGAGGACTTGGAAGAGCATTGAACGGAATGGGTGCAGTGTTGATGGACATCAACAAAAGTAATGAGAGAATAATGGAATGTAGTCGAATTAAATCAGGTGAAGCTGATGAATTGGATTAGGAAATTAGACATTAAATGTAGTGGATGAGTTTTGTTATTTCGGCAGAAAATTAACTGGCGGTGATCGAAGTAGAGAGAATATGAATGCAGACTTGTGATAATAAGAAAAGCGTTTCTGAAAAAGAGAAATTTGCTAACATCGAATATAAGTTTACGTACTGGAAAGTGCTTTCTTAAGGTGTCTGCATGGAGTGTAGCCCTTTACAGAAGTTCAGAGAAGAAGAGGAAAGAAACTTTTGAAGTGTAGTGCTACAGAAAACTACTGAAAATCAGACGGGTAGGTGAAGTAACTAGTGAGGTGTTGAATGGAATTGGGGTGATAAGAAATGTATGGCAAAACTTGACTAAAAGAAGTGATAGGTTGATAAGGCACAATAGGCATCAAGGGAGTGTGGAGGTAAAAGCCGTAGACGGAGACCATGGCCTGAACACAGTGAATAGGTTAAGATGGATGTAGGTTGCAGTAGTTGTGCAAAGATGAAGGGGTTAACGCAAGATAGCGTGGTGAGCTACATCAAACCAATCTTCAGACTGCAGACCACAACAACGACATAAAAAATAAGGATTGTAATCCATATCGATAAAATAAGTGCTGCCAGACTGTTCACTAAGAACCTATTGCCCAATTATCGTGTAGCACTAACCGTGTTGAACTATATGTAAAAGAATTACTTGCAGTTAAAGTATTTTTAGAGTACATGAGATGTATTCGCAGTTGCCAATTTGGACAACCATCAGCTGTATAATGAAATGACAATGAAAATTTTTCCCAGACCGGGACTCGAATGCGGATTTCCAGCTTTACGTTAGCAGTCGCGTTAATCCCTTTTTATTTTTTTTTATTTTTTTAAAATAGAGATTCGAAACCGGGATCTCCTGCTTACTTTTGTTTTCTACCCCTAGGAAGGAAAAGGGAACTACAAAATAAAGTATCTACTTCCCACCGCCACGTGTACCCTACGAAAAAAAAAGAACTGCACTTCTTCAGGCGTTGGCGCCTATCGATGCCTATCCCAATACAACTCGCCTATTACTAAATGGGTGTACGAAAAAAGAATGTAGGGGAACACAGAGAGGAGCGATGAAAATGAAAGTAATTTTATAGGGGCTTTTTTAAATTTTGTTATGATTCCTTTTAAGTTATTTATTTATTTATTTTTTTGGTAGAATTTCTGGAGTCACTCCTGCCTTCGGATGGTGGAACATCCAAACGTGTCTTATCCAAATTTTTAAAGGAGATTCCGTTTGCAGTTCGTTCACAGTATGATGGCCGCAAAATAAGCATTATCATTTCATCACTTGGACGTTCCATCTGGAAAGCAGACCATGAAAGGCGCTACGTAGAAAATACAAAAAGACCTGCTGGGGTTGCGAACAAGGACACAGTGACGATCATTTTAAGTACGTCCAATAACCAAGTGCCGACTTCTCGTCGGGGCTAGAAAGGCAGCGGACCTCATTGCCGTGTATCCAGTTCACAGCGTTATTTTTCGCTGCAGGGTAATGAGTCACATCTGAGAAGGAAATGTGCCTGGAAAATGTCGGGCAAGGGAAGCCAAGATACGCTGCGCGAGCCTCCAGACGTCAGACGATGGACCACATCAGAATCAATGGTCGTCTGCGCCATCCACACCGCAGTGAACACAGAGGAATGCGTTAGAGAGGCGGATGCGGTGCAAACGAAATTGTTTGACTCTTTTGCCATTGACTGTGAATTATTATGGGTGGAGGTTACACTAAACAACGGAACTAGGTTAATAATTGGCTCCTTTTACCGACCTCCCGACTCAGCAGCATTAGTGGCAGAACAACTGAGAGAAAATTTGGAATACATATCACATAAATTTTCTCAGCATGTTATAGTCTTAGGTGGAGATTTCAATTTACCAGATATAGACTGGGACACTCAGATATTTAGGACGGGTGGTAGGGACAGACCATCGAGTGACATTATACTGAGTGCACTATCCGAAAATTACCTCGAGCAATTAAACAGAGAACCGACTCGTGGAGATAACATCTTGGACCTACTGATAACAAACAGACCCGAACTTTTCGACTCTGTATGTACAGAACAGGGAATCAGTGATCATAAGGCCGTTGCAGCATCCCTGAATATGGAAGTTAATAGGAATATAAAAAAAGGGAGGAAGGTTTATCTGTTTAGCAAGAGTAATAGAAGGCAGATTTCAGACTACCTAACAGATCAAAACGAAAATTTCTGTTCAGACACTGACAATGTTGAGTGTTTATGGAAAAAGTTCAAGGCAATCGTAAAATGCGTTTTAGACAGGTACGTGCCGAGTAAAACTGTGAGAGACGGGAAAAACCCACCGTGGTACAACAACAAAGTTAGGAAACTACTGCGAAAGCAAAGAGAGCTCCACTCCAAGTTTAAACGCAGCCAAAACCTCTCAGACAAACAGAAGCTAAACGATGTCAAAGTTAGCGTAAGGAGGGCTATGCGTGAAGCGTTCATTGAATTCGAAAGTGAAATTCTATGTACCGACTTGACAGAAAATCCTAGGAAGTTCTGGTCTTACGTTAAATCAGTAAGTGGCTCGAAACAGCATATCCAGACACTACGGGATGATGATGGCATTGAAACAGAGGATGACACGCGTAAAGCTGAAATACTAAACACCTTTTTCCAAAGCTGTTTCACAGAGGAAGACCGCACTGCAGTTCCATCTCTAAATCCTCGCACAAACGAAAAAATGGCTGACATCGAAATAAGTGTCCAAGGAATAGAAAAGCAACTGGAATCAATCAATAGAGGAAAGTCCACTGGACCTGACGGGATACCAATTCGATTCTACACAGAGTACGCGAAAGAACTTGCCCCCCTTCTAACAGCCGTGTACCGCAAGTCTCTAGAGGAACGGAGGGTTCCAAATGATTGGAAAAGAGCACAGATAGTCCCAGTCTTCAAGAAGGGTCGTCGAGCAGATGCGCAAAACTATAGACCTATATCTCTTACGTCGATCTCTTGTAGAATTTTAGAACATGTCTTTTGCTCGCGTATCATGTCATTTCTGGAAACCCAGAATCTATTATGTAGGAATCAACATGGATTCCGGAAACAGCGATCGTGTGAGACCCAACTCGCCTTATTTGTTCATGAGACCCAGAAAATATTAGATACAGGCTCCCAGGTAGATGCTATTTTTCTTGACTTCCGGAAGGCGTTCGATACAGTTCCGCACTGTCGCCTGATAAACAAAGTCAGAGCCTACGGAATATCAGACCAGCTGTGTGGCTGGATTGAAGAGTTTTTAGCAAACAGAACACAGCATGTTGTTATCAATGGAGAGACGTCTACAGACGTTAAAGTAACCTCTGGCGTGCCACAGGGGAGTGTTATGGGACCATTGCTTTTCACAATATATATAAATGACTTAGTAGATAGTGTCGGAAGTTCCATGCGGCTTTTCGCGGATGATGCTGTAGTATACAGAGAAGTTGCAGCATTAGAAAATTGTAGCGAAATGCAGGAAGATCTGCAGCGGATAGGCACTTGGTGCAGGGAGTGGCAACTGTCCCTTAACATAGACAAATGTAATGTATTGCGAATACATAGAAAGAAGGATCCTTTATTGTATGATTATATGATAGCGGAACAAACACTGGTAGCAGTTACTTCTGTAAAATATCTGGGAGTATGCGTGCGGAACGATTTGAAGTGGAATGATCATATAAAATTAATTGTTGGTAAGGCGGGTACCAGGTTGAGATTCATTGGGAGAGTGCTTAGAAAATGTAGTCCATCAACAAAGGAGGTGGCTTACAAAACACTCGTTCGACCTATACTTGAGTATTTCTCATCAGTGTGGGATCCGTACCAGATCGGTCTGACGGAGGAGGTAGAGAAGATCCAAAGAAGAGCGGCGCGTTTCGTCACAGGGTTATTTGGTAACCGTGATAGCGTTACGGAGATGTTTAAGAAACTCAAGTGGCAGACTCTGCAAGAGAGGCGCTCTGCATCGCGGAGTAGCTTGCTCGCCAGGTTTCGAGAGGGTGCGCTTTTGGATGAGATATCGAATATATTGCTTCCCCCTACTTATACCTCCCCAGGAGATCACGAATGTAAAATTAGAGAGATTAGAGCGCGCACGGAGGCTTTCAGACAGTCGTTCTTCCCGCGAACCATACGCGACTGGAACAGGAAAGGGAGGTAATGACAGTGCCACTAAAGTGCCCTCCGCCACACACCGTTGGGTGGCTTGCGGAGTATCAATGTAGATGTAGATGTAGACTGTGATATATCAGGTGGACTGACCGCTGGTGCCGAGAAAGCCTGCACTCACCGCTTTCCACACATGGCGCCATATGATCTACGGGAAACTTGTTTTCGACGGGACTGAGGGACTGATGCATTTATAATGCATCTTGTACGGTCTTCGAAATGACTGTTCGTGGAAGTGGTAAGTAGTGGAGGATGTAACTTAATTCCAGAAAGAAATGGCGAAAGTGATAAAACGGGGTGGAATGTCTGCCCCATGACTGGGGCTGATATTGAGACCGGCACATAATCTTGCAAAAGAAGTCCGATGAGGCTTGTCGGGCAATGGTGGCAGAATTTTAGTTGGGAGCTATCAAAACGTGCCGTAACTCTGTCCGACACGTAGAATAAGCCAACCCCCACCCTCCCGTAGGCTGGTAAGGGAGGAATACTGAAATAACATCCCGGTACAGACAAAGGTACCCCGTGGTCTAGGCGTAGAATCTTTGATTAGTAATCAAAACGTCGTCGATCACGGATTCAGAAGCCGCATCCGTTTAAATTTTGATTACTTATCACCACTGGCGGCCGAAGACTTCCGGTATAAGAAGTCACCCTCATTCTGCCAACGGCCTTGTCAAAGAGAGCGGAGGAGCGGACAGATGTTCACGGCGCTCTCTTGTCCTCGGGGTGGGAAACTGTTCCTAAAGGTGGAAGAATCAGCAATGATTAACGGCATGACGATGCAAAAGGCAACGGAAACCAATGCACTGAAGACACATAGCGTGCGTTCACTGGATGTGGCCTGTAATTGAAAAATGTCATGATGATCTCTCCGTTGGCAGAAGAATCCGGAATGGTCCCCCATTCGGATCTCCAGGAGGGGACTGTCAAGGAGGGGGTGACCATCAGAAAAAAATCGAATAATCGACGAAAGAATAACGTTCTACGAGTCGGAGTATGGAATGTCAGGAGCTTGAACGTGGTAGGGAAGCTAGAAAATCTGAAAAGGGAAATTGAAAGGCTTAGTCTAGGCATAGTAGACGTCAGTGAAATGAAAAGGAAAGAACACAAGGATTTTTGGTCGGATGAGTAAAGGTAATATCAACAGCAGCAGAAAATGGTGTAACAGGAGAAGGTTCAAAATGGCTCTGAGCACTATGGGACTCAACATCTTAGGTCATAAGTCAGGGGACTTAGAACTACTTAAACCTAACTAACCTAAGGACATCACACACACCCATGCCCGAGGCAGGATTCGAACCTGCGACCGTAGCAGTCCCGCGGTTCCGGACTGCAGCGCCAGAACCGCACGGCCACCGCGACCGGCTAAAGGGAGAAGGATTCGTTATGATTGGTTGGTTGGTTGGTTTGAGGGAAGAGACCAAACAGCGAGGTCATCGGTCTCATCGGGTTAGGGAAGGACGGAGAAGGAAGTCGGCCGTGCCCTTTCAAAGGAACCATCCCGGCATTTGCCTGGAGTGATTTAGGGAAATCACGGAAAACCTAAATCAGGATTGAACCGTCGTCCTCCCGAATGCGAGTCCAGTGTGCTAACCACTGCGCCACCTCGCTCGGTGGATTCGTTATGAATAGGAAGGTATGGTGGAGAGTGAATTACTGTGAACAGTTTAGTGATAGGGTTGTTCTGATCAGAATCGTCAGAAAACCATCACCGACAACGATAGTACAGGTATACATGCCGACATCGCAAGCTGAAGATGACGAGATAGAGAAAGAATGTGCGGGTATTGACACAGTACGTAAAGGAAGATGGAAATCTAATAGTAATGGGGGACCGAAGAACAGTTGTACGGGAAGGAATGCTAAAAAGTTTACAGGAAAATATGGGCTAGGGGCATGGAATCAGATCGGAGAGAGACTAATCTAGTAATAGCGAATTTCTGTTCAAGAATCACAAGAGGAGGAGGTATACTTGGTAAAGGCCGGGTGATATGGGAAGATTTCAGTTAGATTACACCACGGCCAGACATAGATTCCAATATCAGATACTGGACTGTAAGACGTACCCGAAAGCAGATATAGACTCACATCAAAACCTAGTAGTGATGAAGAGTAGAATGAAGTTTAAGATATTAAAATCAGGAAGAATCAATACGCCAAGAAGTGGTATACAGAGGTACAAAGGAATGACGAGATACGCTTGAAGTTCTCTAAGTTCGTAGATACAGCGATGATGAATAGCTCAGTAGGCAGTACAGTTGAAAATGAGTGGACATATCTAAAAATTGGAAAGAAAGACATAGGTACAAAAAAGGTAACTGTGACGTAACTACGGGTAGCAGAAGAAATACTACAAATGATCGATGAATGAAAGAAGCACAGAAATGTTCGGGGAAATTCAGGAATACGGAAGTACAAGTCACTGTGAAATGATATAAATAGGAAGTGCAGGGAAGCTTGGATTGGTGACCATCCAATCAGCCGAGCGCTATTGGCAGGCTGGGTGCACTCAACGCTTGTGGGGCAAACTGAGGAGCTACGTGATTGAGAAATAGCGGCTCCGGTCTCGTACACTGACGTACGGCCGGGAGAGCGGTGTGCTGACCACAGGCCCCTCCATATCTGCATCCAGTGACGCCTGTGGCCTGAGGATGACACCGCAGCTGGTGGGTACTGTTGGGCCTTCATGGCTTGTTCGGGCATAGTTAAGTATTTTTACAGGGGAGCTAAGACGAAATGGCTCCATGAAAAAATGAAGAAATCGTAAAAGAAATGATGTCGGAAGGACTGATTCTGCATATAGGAAAGTCAAAACAAACTGCGGTGGAATGAAATGAAAGCTGGTAACACAAGAGTGCAACGGGAATTCCACTGTTAACTGCAGAGGAGAGAGCGGATAGGTGGAAATAGTACATTGTAGGTCAGTATGAGGGGGAAGATTTGGCTGTTGTGACAGAAGAAGGAACAGGAGTCGGTTTAGACGAGAAAGTGGATCCAGTATTAAAATCAGAATTTAGGAGAGCTTAGGTGGAGTTAAGATCAAATAAGGCAGAAGGGATAGATAACATTCCATCAGAATTTCTAAAATCATTGGGGGAAGTGGCAGCAAAACGACTATTCCCGTTGGTGGGTATAATGTATCAGTCTGGCGACATACCATCTGACTTCCAAAAAAATATCATCCGAACAATTCCGAAGATTGCTGCAAGAGCTGACAAGTGCGAGAACTGTAGCACAATCTGCTTAACAGCTGATGCATTCGAGTTGCTGACAGAAATAATATACAGAAGAATGAAAAAGAAACTTGAGTATGCGTGAGATAACGATCAGTTCGTCGTTAGGAAAGGTAAAGGAACCAGACAGGCAATTCTGATGTTGCGATTGATAATGGAAACAAGACTAAAGAAAAATCAAGATACTTTAATAGGGTTTGTTGACTTGGAAAAAGCGTTCGACAGTGTAAAACAGTGCAAGATGTTCGAACTTCTGAGAAAAAAATGGGGTAAGCTATATGGAGAGACGGTTAATATACAGGGTGATTCAAAAAGAATACCACAACTTTAGGAATTTAAAACTCTGCAACGACAAAAGGCAGAGCTAAGCACTATCTGTCGGCGAATTAAGGGAGCTATAAAGTTTCATTTAGTTGTACATTTGTTCGCCATTTCAGCCAATAAAGTTTTTGGTCCCTTTTTCTTCGAAGGTGCTACTGTAACTGGACTACAGTATCTGGAGATGTTAGAGAATTGGCTGTTCCCTCAGCTCGAACAAGAAGCACAACAATTCATATTTCAGCAGGATGGAGCGCCACCACATTGGCACTTATCTGTCCGTAACTACCTGAACGTCTACTACCCGAGGCGATGGATCGGCCGCCAGGCAGCCCGTGACAGAGTACGTCATCACTGGCCTCCAAGAAGCCCTGATCTTACCCCCTGCGATTTTTTCTTATGGGGGTATGTTAGGGATATGGTGTTTCGGCCACCTCTCCCAGCCACCCTTGATGATTTGAAACGAGAAATAACAGCAGCTATCCAAACTGTTACGCCTGATATGCTACAGAGAGTGTGGAACGAGTTGGAGTATCGGGTTGATATTGCTCGTGTGTCTGGAGGGAGCCATATTGAACATCTCTGAACTTGTTTTTGAGTGAAAAAAAACCTTTTTAAATACTCTTTGTAATGATGTATAACAGAAGGTTATATTATGTTTCTTTCATTAAATACACATTTTTAAAGTTGTGGTATTCTTTTTGAATCACCCTGTACAATATGTGAAAGAGCCAAGAGTGAATAATACGAGTGGACGACCAAGAAGGAAGTGCTCGAATGGAAAAGGGTGTAAGACAGTGAAGTAGACTTTCACCCTTACTGTTCAATCTGTATATCGAAGAAGCAATGTTGAACGAAAGGTTCAGGAGTGAGATTAAAATTCAAGATGAAAGGATACTAATGATACAATTTGCTGAGGACATTGCTATCATGAGTGAAAGTGAAGAAGAATTGTGTGATCTACTGAATGGAATGAACATTGTAATGAGTTCAGAATGTGGACTGAGAGCAAATCGAAGAAAGACGGAAGTAACGAGAAGTAGCAGAAACTAGAGGGAGCTGTAAAGGGCAAAAACGGTAGAGGAAGACAGATACTGGAATACATCCCCCAAATAATGAAGGACATAGGTTGCAAGTGCTACTCTGAGATGAAGACTGGTGATTCAAGAAAAATCCACCAGGATAGGGTGGATATGTAGACAGGTCGGCATCGGTGACAGAGGTCCCAAGCTTCCTCAGTGATTCGGCGGCAGTCACGGGCAGTCAGGTGGGAAAAGTTTAATTTCCACAGGCCAAGACTGCCACACCTGTTGTCGGGCAGGTGTGTCATCACAAACTTAGGTCTTATGATCAGAGAATGCCAAACTTCAGCATGTCGACTGTCGACAGTAAGGAAACATGTGAGTTATATACGCGACTGGACGAGTGTGCCGTACAGTATGTGAAACCAGTGGAGGTGCTGTGAAACTTCTTTCATGTGTTGATAAGCTGAAGAAAGCCGCACACGAGAGATATCGTGGATGTCGATCAGTAGGCCGTTGTATGATAACGCCACCAAGGACCATTACATCCAGGAGGCCCTCAAAAAGCGGCGTTACCTAGTCAGTAAAGAAGGTGTATCGTTTATTACTGGACCTAAACGGTGCGTAGACATTTAGGATGTGGATGCCAAACGGTGTGAGAGCCATACCCCTAGCATTAGGAAGGTACATTACATTTTCAGTTTGGAACCCTTCACAAGGAGGTTGGCCACTCCACTACCGTTGTCAGAGACATGGGAGACGTGGCTGTGTAGCTGGTGGAGGCATAGAAATCAGCGACGATCACTTCTTGGAGATGCGCAATGTCGACATTAGCAGTGTAAATGATATCCCAGAACACTGACAGTTTCTGTGGTGGCCAGATTCATTGTCGCGATGTGGTAGTATTGTGGATGTGCTCCCTCTACTGGAACGGAGCATCCTACAGAGACGTCTGGCTGGCATGAAACATTCGGCGCAGCCACTGTGGGTCGCAATCACTGGGTGGAAGATGAGTTGGGCGGGCGTCACCATGGGTTACTCCCTGACGGATGGGCCCACATCCAGATCCGCTCTGTCTCAGCCCAGGAGATTGGAACCAGTGGAAGGTGACTGTCGCAGCCATCGAATGCTAAAGTTTGTGACGCCACAGCAGCGGGTTTCAGCGAAGCTCCCTCCACGGGATCCATTGTTGTTGGAAGGGAACGCAGGTGGTGTAAAGGATGCTCCCTGGACGGGACATTAGGAGCGGGGACTCATGTCGTCGGGCTGCTCGCAGGGAGATCACTGTCAGGTATCAGGTCACTGCCCCTGATGCCACACGAAGAAGTGTGTCGTCGGAGTATGTTCGACTTCGCTTCTTCCGTTTTAGGGGTGACCGCTGCTTTCGGATGTGCTGCTCCGTGTCAGAATGTGAATATTCGTCGTCCGAAGTTGTGCCTGTCTGAAGGAAAGCAGAAGTAGGCTCCGCACTCGTGTCAATTTCCATCACAGTGGGCATGCCTTCCATCGAGCTCTGGAGTGTTCTTGGTCTTGTCGCCGTCAGGGGAGATGATGCCGGTGAGATCTCGGCTGCACCATCGTTACCGAGGGGGAGTTCCGGTGGGTGAACAGGTACTTCCTCAAGTAACACGCTGCGGTTACAAACAACCGAGGCGTAAGTATCTGTTGAGGAAGTGACCATCGCTTTGGGAGCTGCGTCAGTGGTCAGCATCTGTAGCAAACAGCGACGGAAACAATCGGACCTAACCTAACTCTTGTCCACATCCTACACACGTCAGTGGCTGGCCATCATATATGACGATGGATCGCATACCACCTATCAGCAGATTGGATGGTACATGTTTGGACAGTTCGAACTTAATCTGTTGGACACCTTTCAACACGCGATATGACGTGGACGTCGGCCATTTTTCTGTAATGAGGCCCACAACACTGGCGTATAGTCGAAAGGCTCCGACAGCCACCTCTTGTGGCACTTCAAAAGGGCGCTCAAACACGCTGTGTCACCTCAGATGGCGACCACGATCCCAGACGATGGCCGAAACGGGCGTGACCAGGGAGTACCATTGGAGCCACACCTGGCGGGCGCGGATCGCGGGTAGAATACTAGACGCGGCATGGACCGGTTACGGAATGGCCAGCACCATCCAGGCATAAATACTGGTCTCGATCCATCCAAGGACCATTCTCGGGTAACACCTGAAGAAGACAGCGAGTTACGCCGTTGAAATATCGTGCGAGAACGACGTTAACATCCGGCAGGAATGGCCGTTATTCAACATGTCGATAGGTCGCCGGGAAAGCCTGAAGAATTACAAACTCTGTTGTTGTTCACTATAAGGTATACGTAACAAACGCTGAAACATTTTTGATTTTAATTTTTGACGTGAGCATGTCTGCTCGTAATTTTGACTATTGCATGTTCGCAATGTAACTTAACGGTTGTTAACATTTCTTTCTGGTGAAGGGCCTTAGAGGTGTTGAAACCTAGGTCAGTGTATTTGAAATTACTTGCAACCGGTTGGCTGTGGCATTTCTCCACCTACGATCGGTTGTAGGGGAAGGCGAATAAACGACTACCGTTTATTGGCAGAATTCTAGAAAACTGCAGCTCATCTGTAACGTAGCCCGTGTACAGATCATTTGCGTTACCTATTTTTGAGTACTACTGGAGTGTTTCTGATCTCAACCTGGTCATATTAAAGTATGACATGGAAGCAGTTGAGAGGCTTGAAGCTGAATTTGTTACTGGTAGGTTCGAATTCAAATGCGAATCTCAGGAATATAGAAGACGATATTTTACCGCAACACTACTAAGATAGTCTACGCAGCATTTGTACCAGACTGCAGAACAATTCTACTGCCACAAAGGCACCTCTTGCGAAAGAATCGCGAAGATGAGTAAAATCAGGTCTCGTGCGGAAGCATACAGATAGTGTTTTTCCCTTGCTCCATTTGCGAATGGGCTAGGAAAAGGAGTAGCTACCAGTGTTACATCTACATCTACAGCATTTTCCGCAAGGCACCTAATGGTGTGTACCGGAGGGTACTTTTGATAACATTAACTGATCCTACCTATCCTATTACACTCGCGAACGGTGCGTGGAAGTATGATTCGTGGTAAATCTCTGTACTAGCTGTAATTTCTGGAATTTTCTCGCCGTGGTCATTACGCGAGAGGACTCTTCTCGGAAAGTGCACTCTCGAAATTTCGATAGCAAAACCTCTCGGTGATGCAGAACGCCTTTCCTGCTGAGTCAGCGAATGGCGTTTGTTGATCACCTCGGTAACGCTGTAGCCGTCGACTAAACGATCCCACTACGAAACGCACCACTCGCTATTGGATCTAGTCTATCCCTGCGATCAATCCTAGCCGGTAAGGTTGCCATATCGATGAACAGTACTCTACAATCTGTCAACCAAGCGCCATATAAGGTACTAACTTTATCGATGAGCAGCATTTCCTTAAGATTCTTCCTATGAATGTCAATCTGGCAACTGCTTTTCCTACTATTTATTTTATGTGGTCCTTCTAGTCAGGGACACCCCGGATAGTTACTCCAAAATATTTTACGGTAGACACTTTTTCCAGCAGTTTTCCACCAGTAGTGTAGTTGTATAATAGTGGCTTTCTTTTCCTATGTACGTGCACTATATTACATTTATTTACGTCAAGGGTTTACTGCAAAGCCGTGCACCATTCATTAGTCCTCTGCAGGTTATTCTGTAAATCGATATTGTCTTCTGGCGTTTCTACTTTATTATAGACAACCACCCTATTTGGGAATAGTCTTGAAGATCATACGATGCTTTTTACTAGACCATATACATTGCAAATAATAATGATCCTACCACACTTCCTTGGGGTACTCCGGAAATTACCTTAATACCTTAACACATCGATTTTGTTCCGTTAAGAGTTCTGTCTGAAGCAAGTCTTGAATCTAGTCGCAAATCTGGTGCCATACTCGCTAAGCTCGTATTTGTTTCGCTAGAAGACTGTGCTGGATGGTGTGAAATGCCTTCCCGAAATCAAGGAACATGTCATAAACCTGAGCGTCGTTGTCTACAGCGCTATGAATCTCATGTACAACGCACTTTCCGCCAACCACCGTATGGTGCTTTGCGGAGTACGTATGTACACTACCGGCCATTAAAATTGCTACACCAAGAAGAAATGCAGATGATAAACCGGTATTAATTGGACAAATATATTACACTAGAACTGACATGTGATTACATTTTCACGCAATTTGGGTGCATAGATCCTGAGAAATTAGTACCCAGAACAACCACCTCTGGCCGTAAAAACGGGCTTGATAGCCCTGGGCAATGAGTCAAACAGAGCTTGGATGGCGTGTATAGGTACAGCTGCCCATGCATCAGAGTAGTGACGTATTGTGACGAGCCAGTTGCTCGTCCACCATTGACCAGACGTTTTCAATTGCTGAGAGATCTGGAGAATGTGCTGGCCAGGGCAGAAGACGAACATTTTATGTATCCAGAAAAGCCCGTACAGGACCTGCAACATGTGATCGTGCATTATCCTGCTGAAATATAGGGTTTCGCAGGGATCGAGTGAAGGGTAGATCGACGGGTCGTAACAAATCTGAAATGTAGCGTCCATTGCTCAAAGTGCTGTCAGTGCGAACAAGAGGTGACCGAGACGTGGAACCAATGGCACCCCATACGATCACGCCGGGTGATACGCCAGTATGGCGATGACGAATACACGCTTCTAATGTGCGTTCACCGCGATGTCGCCAAACACGGATGCGACCATCATGATGCTGTAAACAGAACCTGGATTCATCCGAAAAAATGACGTTTTGCCATTCGTGCACCCAGTTTCGTCGTTGAGTACACCATCGCAGACGCTCCTGTTTGTGATACAGCGTCAAGGGTAACCGCAACCACGGTCTCCCAGCTGCTAGTCCATGCTGCTGAAAACGTCGTCGAACAGTTCGTGCGGATGGTTGTTGATGTGTTGGTAAATGTGCCAACACCTTGTAGATAGAGGAGGCCGAAATGGAAGCTATCTAATGCAGACGGGCGTGAATTCTGGAACAGGATAAGTATTGAATTCTCATAAGAAAAGTATGCAGCTCCACGAATACTTATCTTTTATTTATCCTTGTGGTACATCGCTCTTGATAATACAAATAAGACTATCTTCAGATACGGTTAATGGCGCCTTGCTAGGTCGTAGCCATGGACTTAGCTGAAGGCTATTCTAACTGTCTCTCGGCAAATGAGAGAAGGCTTCGTCAGTGCAGTCGCTAGCAAAGTCGTCCGTACAACTGGGGCGAGTGCTATTCCGTATCTCGAGACCTGCCTTGTGGTGGCGCTCGGTCTGCGATCACACAGTGGCGACACGGGGGTCCGACATGTACTAAATGGACCGCGGCCGATTTAAGCTACCACCTAGCAAGTGTGGTGTCTGGCGGTGACACCACAGTTGTTGTCTTGCAAACTTCCCAATCTGTTGACTCAGGGATCGAGGCGTGGCTGCACGATCCGTTACAGCCATGCGGATAAGATTCCTGTCATCTCGACTGCTAGTGATACGAGGCCGTTGGGATCCAGCACGGGGTTCCGTATTACCCTCCTGAACCGACCGATTCCATATTCTGCTATATTAACAGTCATTGGATCTCGACTAACGCGAGCAGCAATGTCGCGATACAATAAACCGAAATCGCGATAGGCAACAATCCGACCTTTATCAAAGTCGGAAACGCAATGGTACGCATTTCTCCTCCTTATACGAGGCATCACAACAAAGTTTCACCAGGCAACGTGTAGTGGGACGCGAAACTGAAGCGTCACCCATCCATCAGTGTCAGCCCAGTTTGCAGGCGAATATAAGTTTAATTTAGTGTTTTGGTTATGTATTTTTTGTAATATTTGTAATGATTGTGAATTGTCTAAAGTTTTGTATTTATTTTTTATGTTTCATGTACGGAGAGGGCGGCGCAACGAACGGAGACAGCATCTTCACTGCCGGGACCAAAGAGAAAATTGCTGGCCACTATACGTCGCGGGTCGACAGCCAAAGAGCAACAAAAGATCCTGAAACCGAGTTGTTGCGTCGTGCTTCTAAAAATTGAAAAAAATAAGAATTTTTAATGTTTTTACAACAATGACGTCGTAGAAAGTTTAATCATGTTGTAAATGTTCAGTCCTATCTTGTCAAGGCTCAGGTTCACGTCTATATGTAGGAAGATAATAAACTAGAGAATGCTAGTAAAGTTTAAATACGTGTTCCGAGAATTTATTTATGAAGAATTATGTTACGTAATTTATTTGACAAGATTATTAATTTTTGACAACGTTCATCGGGAGTATGAGTCTTGAAAGTTTATTCAATGTGGTTCTAATATCTATTAAAGCAGATAACCCGCATTAATATAATTTCTGAGTAGAAACAAACGACATCTAAATTGAAAAAGTTTACGCAAACCAATTGGACTGAGTGACGTAATTCTGCGCATACGACTCAAATGATGATGTTTTACAGTTTCGTTCAAGAACCATTCTGAGACAATTTAAATAATTTTGAAGTGTGTTGTAACTGACGTAGGTGACGAAGTCTGCACATGGTCATATGTCAAAAAGAAAATCATTCATACAAAACTATACGTCGTTTCACTACAAACGCCGGTCAGCTGTTTGTGTATGAGAAATCGGTTGGAAATTTTCCTCATGTCAGCACGTTGTAGGTGTCGTCACCGGCGCCAACCTTGTGTGAATGCTCTGAAAAGCTAATCATTTACATATCACAGCATCTTCTTCCTGTCGGTTAAATTTCGCGTCATCTTCGTGGTGTAGCAATTTTAGTGGCCAGTAGTGCAGATGAGTATGTAGATGGCCAGTGTGAGTCGTGGCAGCCTAGAGAAACTGGCTAGCCACCAGTGAGGGACCGCCTGAGCGACAGGTGTGGCGGACAGCGGACAAAGCGTGCGTGCAAACAGGCCGCCCGCCCGCTTATCGGGTTTCCGCTCGATGGGCGCGACTTTAAAAATTGAGCGCGCTTTCGCAGCCCGCGGTTATGGCTCTGCCGTCAGCGGTCGTCGTTCGCCGCCAATTAACTGGCGGCAGTGCTCTGTAATCGGCGCTTCGAAAGCCCGGTCACAATTACAGCAGCAGTGTACGACACTGATTATCACCCTACCGCAGGAAGTTTAACGTTAAGCAGGAAACTGTGCCATACGCGACACGCAGGTCCGTACTCACGCACGGGACACGTGGGTCGGTCGTTATGTCAACTTGTTAGAGGCAGTAAATTTTGGGAAAACCAGAAAAAGTGGCCGAAGAGGACGATGGGATGCTTGATGTTGCAGCGTACATTAAACGACCTGCGTCATTTGGAAAATTTGCTAGTCTGGAACGATTAATTAAGGAAGAGCAGTATTCTCCAATTTTCACTGTGTTACAAACCTCACGTTTTCTCTTTCAAATTTCCAGTTATTATTTAACATAAACGCCTTATGTCAAAACCAGGAAGACTATTTCTCCACGTTTCTTAGTGAGATGTCGTTATTATCACAAAACAGTTCAAAATTTTAGAATTAAGACATGACTTCTGGATCGATTTTTATTTATGTTGATATAAGGAAGAGACTGAAAATGAAATTTCCTCATCTACTGCGCAGACTGATACATTAGGTGACAGGTCATACTCATCTATACAAAATCAAAAGAAGGGTTAATGATAGTTGTGCCTGCGGCAGTGTGGTCACTCCATAGCACACGGCGTGGAACTGTTCGCTCCTGGAAGATGGAATGGGTAATGGTCTTCAGGCATTGAGGACGCTGGATCCCAAAATCGCACTGAGTGGCTAGTCGTCCTGGCGCATCTTGTACGACACTGCAGCAGCAACATCCAGGAAGATCAAGGAGGACTTCACGCCAGATTCAATTATACGTCAGTATGCTGCCATCCCGGTAACGCAACATACGGTGATGACGGAAACAGGGCAACTAAGGTCGGCGATTACGGAAATATGGATTCTGAGACGTCACAGTCAATCACGGAAGGAATATGAGTTGCTTTCCTATGGGGAATTTGAGGGCGATCCACTAGCGGAAACAACCATCTACAGTGTAGCAGTACCCTAATAAATGAACACAAAACAGAAGCGTAGCCATAGAATTTAGGGTACTAACATTAAAATTTAAAGTTTAAAAAGTCTTGATAGCAACTTTTTATTTTTATTGGAATGACTCCAGAACAGTGGGTGGACTCCGTGGTGCAAGTTGTGCTGGAATGAGTTGAGTAACGGTATAGGGGTTAATAGTAGTTCTGCAGTGGTAGAAACTGTTTTCTTCTTTTATTGTATCTTTATTGTAGTATAAGGTATCTTTGTAGTATTGCTGTAGTATCAGCATTTTTTTCGTAATGTTTGTAAGTAGTACATATAAATAATTACTATATACACTTTTTACTATCCACAGAAATGTGTACTATATGTTCCATGTTAGCTTCTCAGATAACACGCTGTCATTCGAAAAATGAGTAAATATATAAGTAAGTAAATTATGTTAGCTGTTTTTCTGGCTACTTATTGTTGGAAAAATTCATATTAAACAGTGAAAATGAAAAGATGTCGGAAAATTTATGTTGAACGAACACCAGTTGCCATTCAAAATTTTTTTTTTCGCTGCAAGTTTAGATTGTCACAAATTATCATCAGAAACTGGAGGTTTTTCAACCACAGTTGTTGCAAAGACACAAACACGATGTCCAGCACCTCTCTACATACCATCAAGACTGCAAACTGAACATCAGAACTTAAAATATAAAATTTAAACGTTATTCAGCAGATCCCTTCGGTTAATAATACAATAGTACAGCTCTTTTGATTTCCTGAACAATGTTTCACTTTTATGTATAATGTTCTGATGACCAGTTTGCCGGATTGACGTTGTTCGCTGCCTGACAAAACAGTGAAGCACTCGAAAGACGTGGTAGATAGTGCATGTAACTTCGTACACGTACGCGTCATTGGCAAGTATGTAAACGATTCGAGTTGAAATTCTCCGTGAGATGTAGAACAGCCACCAGAGTTAATTAGTGTCGTTTGTGTTTAGTGCTGTTATGAGGCCTGTTAGGGTATGTAAGAGGCGTGAAGAACGTCAGATGTTGAGGTATCTCTGTGAAGGACACAGACTGAGACAGTGCTATCAGCACCTGACAGAGTTAGAAAGCGAGCTCATTGTTTCTCCATATGCTCGGCTGATCCAGTTGTGCAATGCACGGCTTTGTAGGGCATTCGGATATGACATTGGCCCAATACGTGAGGGCAGACACATTCGGCCTTAAGGTTCTGGCGTGGTGGCATGACCGGGAAGCATGAAATGCTGATGAATGGTGTTACATTGTGTTCAACGACTTATTCAGCGATGAATTAAGCGATAGTTTACGGTTCTGTATCAGTCAGGGTGACTATCGTCGGTGCGTAGGCAGTGATGTGCGGAAGGTCTCACTCTTCCAATGTCTTCGAGAGACACATGTCTTCTCTTCACTTCACATCACTTCACTTCCGGTCACGGCTGGTTGTGATTTAGAAAAACCCTGAGGACACAATGGTACGTCACGGACATCGTGCGTCCATGTGTTTATCTCTCATTTTTCCATAGCTCGCACACACATGGCACACGTCTGCATGAAATGCCCATGTGATGTTGAGATACTCCTGGGAAAAGCAAATTTACCAGATATGTCCCCGGTAGAACAAGTGTGGGGACCAGTTCGGATGTCAACTACGCCGGAGTACCAGTATCCGAGACATCAAGACCCAGTTAGAACAGTTGTGCGCCAGCTTGCCTCAGGATAGGAAACATCGGCTTTAAAACAACCTTCCCAACCAATTGGCGCGTGCATCGAGGCCAAAGAAGGAGTGTAACGTCACATTGAGAAGTGGGATCATATAGACGAGTTTCGTGTAAATTTGTTTCGATTTTGTAATCACATAACCTCTCAACTTGTGATGCTTCATTTTATTTCCTCCCTCCTTTCTGGCTTCATTGTTTTTTTTTTGTCAAGCGGTGTATCGTGTAAGATCATATTTATGTCCACACACATTGAAAAACATCCACTGTCTGATGTCAGTTTGTGATCAAATGGTTCAAATGGCTCTGAGCATTAAGGGACTTAACATCTGAGGTCATCAGTCCCCTAGAATTTAGAACTACTTAAAACTAACTAGCCTAAGGACATCACACATATCCTTGACCTAGGCAGGATTCGAACCTGCAACCGTAGCGGTCGCGCGGTTCCAGACTGAAGCACCTAGAACCGCTCGGTCACCCCGGCCGGCTCGGTTTGTGAAAGTCGAAACTTATAGCAATAATTAAGGTTTTTATTGGCAGCTGATATGATTTTCGGTAAGTACCAGTATACTGAAGGGGCACCACTTGCCATCTACTGAAAATATTTCAAACAAATTGCGTTTTTCTCCTCTAATGTTTTTGTAACCTGATGAAACTACTTTCGTCCGGCCGTAAGTGTGAGTTCTTCGATTGCTCTGGGAGAACGCTCGTCAAACTAGAACACATCAAATATTTGCTCAAATTATTACATACACTGATTACTCAAACCGTTATGACCGCTGTCGGCCACGACGTTGTATCCCAACTGCTGTCGTTGAGGGCACTCAACGCGGTAACAGGAGTATGTAACGGGAGTAGACACGGACGAGGATCGCCATAGGGAAGATACGGGCTGAAAATGGGGAAATCCATTGAGATAAGCGACTTTGACAAGGGACAGATTATTATTATGCAGAACCTGTGAACCAGTATCTCGAAAACGGCGAAGCTGGGCGAATATTCACGAGCTACTGTCGTGAGCATCTACGGAGAGAGGTAGGACAGTGGAACTACCACTAGGCGCTAAGTGGTTGGACTCTCCACAGAACGCGGGGTTCGGAGGTTTATCTGCTCAGTAAAGAAGGACAGTTGATGATCTGTGGCATCTCTGCTGAAAGAGCACAATGCTGGTGCACGCACAAAGTGTTTCGGAAAGCACGGTTCATCATACATTGTTGAACATCGAGTTCCTCAACAGACCACCCATGTGTTCATATGTTGACCCAACGACATCGTCAATTATGGGGTACAGGACCATCGGGATTCGACCGTCGATCAATGGAAATGTGTCGGCTCTTCGGGTGAACCACATTTTTCCTACACTAGGTCGCTGACCGTGTCCACAAACGCAATCATCGAGGTGAACGGCGCCCCGAAACGTGTAGCACGCCACTGACGCAGGCTGCTGGGAGCAGCATTATGCTTTGGGAGACATAACCATGTACTTGCTGACAGCTTCAAACTTCCTGCATCCCTTCAGGCTTGATGTCTTCTCTAACGGCGATGCCTTCTTTAAGCAGTATAACTGACCACATCTCGGAGCCGGAACCGCGCTACAGTGGTTTGAGAAGCATTATAGTGAACTCACCTTGATGTCTCGGCGAACAATTTGGCGTGATATAAATCCTAAGGAACCCATTTTGGTAGCTGTTACACAGCATCAGGATGTAGGCAAAATACCGGCCAGTTATTTATGCAAATTACAAGACCTGTGCGTAGACATCTAGTGCTACACACCTCCACAAACCTACAAGCAAATTGTCGGATCGCTGATACACAGAACCATTGATGTATTTCGTTACAAAGACGAACAAACAGGCTACTAAGCAGGTGGTCATACGGTTTTGGTTCATCAGTGTAAATCAATAAAAGGTTTATTTAACTTTGACACAGTTCTTTACGACTGGATTGCTTGAGAATTTACAACTGTCACTGACTGTAAAAACATCCTGATGCACAAATTTGACAAAATGTTCTGTTGCAGAACAAAATACAACATTTATGAGAGTACATTTAATCAGAAACTTTAACTGTCACTGTCCTACATGATGACGTTTCCTGATGTAGCTGACGTCTCGAATTGGGGCTGAGTTCTTGCGTGCTCGACACTTTACTGACCACATTGTGAGGGCGTTGCTGTTCTAAGAGGGAGGCACGACCTTCAAGAGCGCCTTCCATTCACCATTCGGTATTGCAGGGTGGCCTCGCTAACGTCTGTGGCATCGATGTGCTCTGCCGACTTTGCTGTGGCATCGCGACGTTTTTGCTACTAACTGCTTTTCGGTTTATTTGGCCGTCATCAGGTAACATCTCACTAGCTTCCACAAAAACATTAGTGAGCAGCAATCCACACTACTGCGTTTGTGTCCACCTGTCAGTTGTCACCTGACAACTGCCTAAGAAGCCAAAAACAAGTTAATAACAAACAAATATTGCTGAAAAAACGCGATGTATTTGATTTTTTACTCTCAAAATTGAGTTACTCAATTTTAATTTCATCGGAGGTCCGAAAGGCACTGCCATTCCATAAGAGGAACACGAAGTGGTATCTACACCGTGCTGCAAAAACGTTGTGTGTCAGAACTGCACAAGCATTTCGTTCCGGCGTTCGAAAAATTCTCTACTGCAAATGTTTGTTTTTCTACTGCTGTATGCTCTTCATGTGTGAATGTGTGTGTGGAAGTAAATGACTACATTGCAAGTCATGTATCGAAGGCGCCACCTTACCGTTTGATGGCGAACTACGCAGCAACTCTGAACGAGGCACTTAAAAGGTAGGTAACTTAACAGCAGGCCTTCCTAATTTGGAGGCACAGAACATGCGGCACGAGATCTGGCTGAAAGTCGGCAATGTGTCTTTGAGAGTATGCAGCAACGACAAGCATTGTACGAATTAAGCACATCTTGCATTTACTGGTAAATTTCAACTAAAGATCCTCACTATATCGACTTTGTCATTCAGTCATATAGTCAACTGTCATATTGTTATTACTACTTCTTTCCATTCTCAGACGTTATGTCTGGTTAAAAATGAAAAGTGACGCGGACCTCGATCAAGCGTGACTTCCTTTTAACTGTACGGTATATGTTACATTGCATTTAGGAACTTTCGGGTAACTGAACATGTATCAATAATTACAGATTTCTGTAGTTGTATATATACGTTTGGATGTAGCTTTATTGCGTTGATGTACTGGTGTATATTGTGTGGTATGACTCCTGTAGTTGATAGTATAATTGGTATAATGTCAACTCTATCCTGATGCCACATGTCCTTGACTTCCTCAGCCAGCTGGATGTATTTTTCAATTTTTTCTCCTGTTTTCTTCTGTATATTTGTTGTATTGGGTATGGATATTTCGATTAGTTGTGTAAATTTCTTCTTTTTATTGGTGAGTATGATGTCAGGTTTGTTATGTCGTGTTGTTTTATCTGTTATAATGGTTCTGTTCCAGTATAATTTGTATTCATCATTCTCCAGTACATTTTGTGGTGCATACTTGTATGTGGGAACATGTTTTTTAGTTTATGTTGTATGGCAAGTTGTTGATGTATTATTTTTGCTACATTGTCATGTCTTCTGGGGTATTCTGTATTTGCTAGTATTGTACATCCGCTTGTGATGTGATCTACTGTTTCTATTTGTTGTTTGCAAAGTCTGCATTTATCTGTTTTGGTATTGGGATCCTTAACAATATACTTGGTGTAATATCTGGTGTTTATTGTTTGATCCTGTATTGCAATCATGAATCCTTCCGTCTCACTGTATATATTGGCTTTTCTTAGCCATGTGTTGGATGCGTCTTGATCGATGTGTGGCTGTGTTAGATGATATGGTTGCTTGCCATGTAGTGTTTTCTTTTTCCAATTTACTTGCTTCGTATCTGTTGATGTTATGTGATCTAAAGGGCTGTAGAGGTGGTTATAAAATTGTAGTGGTGTAGCCGATGTATTTATATGAGTGATTGCTTTGTGTATTTTGCTAGTTTCTGCTCGTTCTATAAAGAATTTTCTTAAAATGTCTACCCATCCATACTGTAGGTTTCATATGTCGATAAATCCCCTTCCTCCTTCCTTTCTGCTTAATGTGAATCTTTCTGTTGTTGAACGTATGTGATGTATTCTATATTTGTGGCATTGTGATCGTGTAAGTGTATTGAGTGCTTCTAGGTGTGTGTTACTCCATTTCACTACTCCAAATGAGTAGGTCAATATTGGTATAGCATAAGTATTTATAGCTTCTGCCTTGTTTCTTGCTGTCAATTATGTTTTCAGAATTTTTTTTAGTCTTTGTCTATATTTTTCTTTTAGTTCTTCTTTAATATTTGTATTATCTATTCCTATTTTTTGTCTGTATCCTACATATTTATAGGCATCTGTTTTTTCCATCGCTTCTATGCAGTCGCTGTGGTTATCCAATATGTAATCTTATTGTTTAGTGTGTTTTCCCTTTGGCTACGCTATTTTTCTTACATTTGTCTGTTCCAAAAGCCATATTTATATCACTGCTGAATACTTCTGTTATCCTTAATAATTGGTTTAGTTGTTGATTTGTTGCTGCCAGTAGTTTAAGATCATCCATGTATAGCAAATGTGTGATTATGTATTGGTATGTTCCAGTATTATTATATCCATAATTTGTATTATTTAGCATGTCATATAGTGGGTTCAGAGCAGGGCAGAACCATAAAGGTCTTAATGAGTCTCCTTGGTATATTCCACGCTTAATCTCTATTGGCTGTGATGTGATATTATTTGAATTTGTTTGGATATTAACTGTGATTTTCCAATTTTTCATTACTATGTTTAGGAACATTATCGATTTAGGATCTGCTTTGTGTATTTCCAATATTTGTAGTAACCGTGAGTGGGGTACACTATCAAAAGCTTTTTGGTAATCAACATATGCATAGTGTAGTGAGCTTTGTTTAGTTTTAGCTTGATATGTCACCTCTGCATCTATTATCAGTTGCTTTTTACATCCCTGTGCTCCTTTACAGCAGCCTTTTTGTTCTTCATTTATAAGTTTGTTCTGTGTTGTATGTGTCATTAATTTCTGTGTAATGACTGAAATTAATATTTTGTATATTGTTGGTAGGCATGTTATGGGGAGATATTTTGCTGGGTTTGCTGTGTCTGCTTGATCTTTAGGTCTCATATAAGTTATTCCTCGTGTAAGTGTATCGGGGACTGTGTATGGGTCTTCAATATAACTGTTAAATAATTTAGTTAGATGTGAATGTGTTGAGGTGAACTTCTTTAGCCAGAAATATGCTATTTTATCTTTTTCAGGGGCTTTCCGATTGTGTGTAGAATTAATTGCTCGGGTGACTTCATGTTGCAAAATTATCAGTTCAGGCATTTGTGGTATCATCTTGTATGTGTCTGTTTCTGCTTGTATCCACCGTGCATGTCTGTTATGTTGTACCGGGTTTGGCCATATGTTGCTCCAGAAGTGTTCCATGTCTGTTATGTTTGGTGGATTCTCTATTTTATTGTGTGTGTTATCTATTGCCTGGTAAAATTTCTTTTGGTTGGTGTTGAATGTTTGGCTTTGTTTCCTTCTATTTTCACTTTTTTTGTATCTTCTAAGTCGTTTGGCCAATGTTTGTAATTTCTGCTTCTTTTCATCTAATTGCTCTATCGCTTCCTGTTGTGAGATTTTACCTAACCTTTTTTGTTTTTTGTCTGATATTTCATTTCTTATAAATTGTGTCAGCTGTCCGATGTCTTTTCTCAGTTTTTCTATTCTGATCTGTAGCCTGTGTTGCCATGCTGGTTTTGTGGGTTTCTTCTGTGTGTTGGTTGGTTCTGATCTCTGCCTAGTGTGTATATTTAGTGTAGTGAGTGCTCCTATATAAACCAGTAGTTTACTCCATAGTTGCATTTTCATTTATTTTGTTGTGTATGGTTGTGTTGATAGTTGTTATTGTTGTTTCGACTTGTGGGTTATTTGGTGGTCTATGCAAGAATGGTCTGATGTCTGTATTTGTGTCTTTGTATTCTATATATGTCAGCAGAAATTTTTCTTCTATATCTAACATGTGTGTCACTTCGTGTTCTATTTGTGCTTGTTCTGGTGGCTGTCTTAAGATTTCGTTTTCCTCTGATTGTTTAATTGATGCGTGTTGTTCTTTGTTTGTTTGCTCCGGGATGTTTGAGTCCATTACTGTAATTTCTTCTTCTTCTGATTGCACATTATTTTGTTCCAGTATTTGTCGTACGTGTTGTCTGATGTTTTCTAATTCTGACTGGGGTATCCTGTTATTTTTTATTATTACACGGATCTGATCAGCTAGTCGTTGTTCTGTTCAAAATTTTAATTCTGGATATCTGGTAATAAATGTTGTGTATACTTGTGATCTGTATCCAGCTGTGTTGGTTCCTAAGTTTGTTGCTTGGTAATAACAGAACATGAGGTGTCGGTTAACTTCATCTGACCATCTCATCCTCTGTCTTTGTTTTCCTTGTAGGGTGGTTGGAGGAAGCATATCCTGCAAAAAACCTCTATTTGGATTTAAATCATTTTCCGTGTGGCTAGCTGTGTCGTTACCATTGTGGGTGGGCATAGAGTTCAAGCGTCATCCTCGACTGTGGCAGCGCTTGTCCGAGGCTTCATTAGTTCTGCCCTGAACCAACTAATCACATTAAAAGGGGGGTTAGCCCTATTAGTGGTTTGTTCTTTTCGTCGCCTTTCACGACTGGCAGAACATACCGGAGGCCTATTCTTTTCCCGGGCCTCCACGGGGTTTATTGTTACTATTATTATTATTATTATACATTTTTGTCCTTAAGACAATGATTTAACTTAAGTATTACATGATTATTCAATTTTCACCTTTTTATGTTTTCTTCTTCTTTTTCGCTTGGAAAAACCTCTTCATTCCTTGACTGTGATCGTGTTTCCTTTGTTCTGTCCATTTTTTCACCAGTCTCTTCCTTTCTTCTGATTTCGTGTCTTTGGTTGGCGTCTTCATCCATACACCATCTCTATGTACTACTCCAAAAATTTTTCGAAGTATTTTACGTTCTATCTTTTCTGTCTCTGTGACGTCTGATGCCCCGATTGTGGTCGTTTCTGGTGCATAAAGGGCTTCTGGTAGTACAATTGTATTGTAGTGCCTGAGTTTCGCCCGTCTTGAGATGCTTCTTTTACTGTAGTGCGTCCATGTAAGTTTGTACGATTTCTGAAGTTTTTCTGTTCGTTCTGTATTGGATACTTTGTTTGATCCTCCTATTTGTATGTATTCTCCAAGATACTTGAATTTTTCCACTCTGTTAAGCAATCCGTATTTTGTGTGCATGACTTGTGTATTGTTGTTCTTTCTTTCCATATAGTGTGTTTTCTCGCGTGATATCTGTAACCCCGTTTTAGCGGAGACTTCATGTAGATATTCGAAGGCTTCTTGCACTTCTTCTCTGTTGTTGCCAAGTCATCTGGAAATGCTAGACATTTTATGATTGTCTTGTTTGCACGTGTTCTTCCTAACTGAATTCCTTTTACTTTTTCTTCGCACTGCTTGATAGTTTTGTCCAGGACTATGTTGAATAGAAGTGGGGAGAGACCATCTCCTTGTCTGACCCCTGTATGTATCTCAAATGGCTCTAAGATGTCTCCAATAAATTTTATTTTGTATATGGTGTCTGTGAGCGCCTGTTCTATCAGAGCTATAGTTTTTCTGTCTATTCCATATTCTTTTAGTGTGTCTGCCTGCCAATGGATCCATAGGCCTTTTTAAACTCCACAAATGTAACTACAGTGTTGTTCGCCTGTCTGACCTTCAGAAGTGTTCACAGGCTTGAAATTGGTTCAATACAGTATCTTCCCTTTCTGAAGCCTGCCTGGTATTCACCTATGTTTGTACCCACTTGTGGTTCCAGTCTGCTCAGTAGCACCTTGGACAGAATTTTGTAAGTGACCGGTAATAATGAGATCCCTCTATAATTATTAGGGTCTGTCGTGTCTCCCATTTTGTAGAGTGGGTGAATCAGTGCACATTTCCATTGCCGTGAAATTTTCTCTATACATATTTTCAAGAGAATTTTACGAATTTTCTTTGTAATGTTTTGGTCTGCGAGTTTCCAGATCTCAGCGATAATGCCATCTTCCCCTGGGGCTCTGTTCTTCTTTAGTTGTTTTATAAATGTCATATTATCATTACAATTATGTTTATGTTTATTTTCATTTTACAATTTCTGTGCTTCAGATTTTAGTATCTTGCTTTGTTTTTATTCACGTCCTGGAATTGTTACGACGTATTCTGTGACATTTTGTCATTGGTACCAGTATATAATTGAGTGCAAATGAATAATACATCACCTGTGCTAGCAGAGACGGTAAACAGAATATGTCTGCCAATCGCTGCAGACAATTGAAGTGGAACAGGAGCAGTCAATTCTGGCAGCAAGATCCTTGCCTTTTTAGTTACATTTACCACAAGTGAAGATGAGTTGTGCCATAAACTTTAGGCAGAACGTAGAGATCATTTAACCATCGGATATTAGTGTATCTCAAGCTGCACATTGTAGCAACCTCAAAATTATTTTCTGGTTTTTGACAATGACAAGTGCTACTAATTTTTGCCAGCTTCCTGAATAATTAATCAAATATTACCATGAATTGCACGATATATTTAAGTATATCAGCTAAAAACTGCTGTGTTTAAAGATTAATGTCTGTTCTGGGAAGAACCAATTATTAGGCATGCCAACCAACAAGCTGTCTGTGCCGGCCGAAGTGGCCGTGCGGTTAAAGGCGCTGCAGTCTGGAACCGCAAGACCGCTACGGTCGCAGGTTCGAATCCTGCCTCGGGCATGGATGTTTGTGATGTCCTTAGGTTAGTTAGGTTTAACTAGTTCTAAGTTCTAGGGGACTAATGACCTCCGCAGTTGAGTCCCATAGTGCTCAGAGCCATTTGAACCAAGCTGTCTGTCCGCATGAGCGGCCACCGACAAACTGTGGCCAAAAAACAAGTGGACCACCCTGTAGCTGAACATGCTGCCAAACATGATACCCCTCATCTCAATGACTGCTTCACAGCCTGTGCCATATGGATCCTTCCCACCAACACCAGCTTTTCTGAATTGTGCAGGTGGGAACTTTCCCTGCAATACATCCTAAGTTCCGCTGCAGTCATGGACTGTGCGGCTGGTCCCGGCAGAGGTTCGAATCCTCCCTCGGGCATGGGTGTGTGTATTTGTCCTTAGGATAGTTTAGGTTAAGCAGTGTGTAAGTTTAGGGACTGATGACGTTAGCAGTTACGTCCCATAAGGTTTCACACACACATTTTTTGAACACATCATACGTTCCCGTAACCCTCCTGGCCTCAACCTTCGTTAGTCACTGTCCTCACCCATCCAGCCCACTCCCTGTTCCCATTCCAGCACTACACAGCCGTCATTTCACTGCCACACCCAGTCTTTTAATTTCTTTTATTTTCATTTCTATTTCTTTCCTATCCGCTTCTTAACCCCTCCCCCCTCCGCACCACTCTCCTACCCACAGTCTAAAGTGCAACATTTCACTGTCTGCCACTCCCACCATACTATCCCTCCCCCTCCCCACCCCAGCCTCCTCCTTACCCCCCACCCACTCCCATCATGCACTGGTGCTGCTGATCGCAGTGTAGTATCAGCTCTCTGAGACTGCAGATGTGTGTGCAAAGTGCGCTTGCATGAGTGTGTGTGTGTGCGTGTGTGTATGTGTGTCTACTGGTGACAAAGGCCTTAATGGCCGAAAGCTATGATTGTGTGAACTTTTTATTGTGCCTATCGCGGCTCAGCATCTCCGCTATATGGTGAGTAGCAACTTTCCTTCTCTCGAATTGTTACATTCTACCCTGAATTTTCCATTGTTTGAAGAACCAATTATTATTTACACATGTGAAACACAAATCCATTAGAATATATTTAATGTAATAGTCTACAGCTAATCTGTACTTTGAATACGAGTCAATCTCTCTGAAGTGAGTGTAAATGAGTCGAGCAGCTAGCACAGAATGAGGACTGGCGAGGACTAGTGGCCTGTAGAAGATAGAATGACGTCAGGCGTCACATCAAGTAGTTTTTAAATAATTTTACCGTACATATTATGTGCTGTATCCACCAAACAGATGATTCTGAAGTTGAGACAGGTAAGACAGGTCACAGAGAATATATCCATGGCGTGCAAATCGTAAGAACCCAGGAGTTTCAGAATACGTCTGCGCAATAACTACGACACTCAGAGAAAAAGACACATACGAGGTGTGATCAAAAAGTAAAAGCTATTTTTATTTCTTAAAGACTCTTTATTTATTCATCAATATCAACTTTTTACCCTTCAAGGTAGTCCCCTTCAGATACGTCAGCGCTTTTTACAATCTTGCACGCATTTCTGGAACATACTTCCGTCATTCTGTTCAGCTCCTTCAGCGATTCTACTATTATCTCACCAATGGTGGCAAAACGACGTCTCTTGATGGTTCCCTTCAGCATAAGGAACAGAAAGAAGTCGCAGGCAGCCATTTCCGGTGAATACGGTAGCTAAGGTAACATAACTTTTTTTCTAACAAAAATCTGGAACAAACATTGAGGTGTGAGCAGGAACATTATATGCTGGTTAGAGTATAGTACACTGCAATGCAGTAGGGGAAGAAATCACGGTTCCGAGTCTGGTAGTTTTTACGATCGCGTGTTTTTGTTACACGCACACCCCAAACAACATTTATACATTACACGACTTTGTCACGCTATTCGCCATGCACGTAGAAATTTTACCATAAGTTATTCTCTGGCACTGAAAGACGCCACAACTGCACAGATGGGAGACACTACGGGAGTACACATTGTTAATGTAGCACTGAGTGCCTCATTAACAACAAAATAAGAATTCTTGCCGCTCTCTCTCCATGTGTACGCAAAATTATCCGCCGTGCATTAAATTCTCCTTCAGTCTGGAACCGCGCGACCTCTACGGTCGCAGGTTCGAATCTTGCCTCGGGTATTGATGTGTGTGATGTCCTTAGGTTAGTTAGGTTTAAGTAGTTCTAAGTTCTAGGGGACTGATGACCTCCTATTTTGAGTCCCGTAGTGCTCAGAGCCATTTGAACCAGTCTGTTCAATTCTGTCAGTGTAATACTTTAAACAATCTTCTGGCTTGATCAAGTTTGACAGTCATTAATTGTTCTTATTGAACTAGAGGTAACACAACTCGGACTCAGAGCTTTCCAGGGACTCTTGTCACAAAATTTAAAAAATATAAAAAAGGGCCATCTATCATAGCATGGTGGAAGCCTCTTTACATACCTTAAAAGACGTGTACATAATTATTTTGTATTGCTTATCAGGATGAATTTTTTAGTGTACGATATGAATGAAGTCAACATTTAACTTTCATAGCACGCGCCGTCTCGTACCTAGTTCCTAGCAGCATCTGGTGAGACGTGAGGCACTTTATTTGGCAAAAATTGATAACAGTTTTTAATAGAAAGGTAAACTGAATCTTAGTAATTTGAAACGAGGTCGAAATAGTGGAAAATCAGTGTGTTCTATAACTCATTTCACGCAAATCAGAATTGCTTTCCCAAGATCGAGGTCGCTCTAAGAATATACTCCCCATCTGTGTTCACAAAAATCAGTGGAAAACGGTAATTATCAAAAACAGGTTTCGAACATCCGTGTTAGAAGACAAGATTACGATTCTGACTTCGCTCAGTGAGGAAAGTGATACTGTAAGTAGCTTCAATATTAATAAATATAGAGGCAAATAAAGTAGCAAATAAGGTTATTTAAAAGTTTAATTTTGAGTTTGTTTGTTTGGAGAAATATTGTACCTGAATTCAGAAAGTCAGAGCAGTCCTACACCGAAGAAATCAGCATAGGGGAGCAGGTGCAGGAATTCTCCACCTCCGTTCCAGGCAGGGTCATAGTGGATGTCGTTTTCAGTTGCCTCATCCGACCTTTGATTAAGTGTCAGGTGTGTGTCTGTCTCATGTGGATAAAATTACACTCGCCCACTGTAGGGTTTATGTTGTTGTGGATGAAGGGAAGAGAGAGGTTGAAACACGGTGCCAGTACATATCGTACACCTATCGAATAGCAAGCAGCAAGTGGCCCGCCGAACTTAACTCCCCATCCACCGGACGAATAACCGTCAACAATGTCACATTGTCTCACTTCATGAGACACTGCTACAAAGTTTGAAATTAATACAGGACATGGGCGCAAAGACTGGCGATTAAGAACTTTACGTCACCTCTCCCCTTTCCCTTTCCGGTCAAATACTGGCAGTAAAAGTTTTCTACCAACTGGACTCGAATCGTGTGCGTACGTTAGGGACGCGAAACACCGACTGGTGTGAAACTGATACCGATATTTTAGCCCTGAATAACCGGTATTTTTCGGTATTTGAATAGTGCAGGTTAAAATAGGTGTTTTTATTTTTTACTAATAACCGAAATATGAATTAGCCATACCAGCGTTGCTAAAATTCGTTTTTAAATAACTGTTCTTAGAGAACGAGTACTTTTCATTCGTAAAATTTGCATTGCCTTGAAATACACTATTTGATCAAAAGTATCCGGACACCCAAAAAACACTTGTTTTTCATATAAGGTGCATTGTGATGCCACCTACTGCCAGGTACTCCGTATTAGCGACCACAGTAGTCATTAGAAATCGTGAGAGAGCAGAATGGGGCGCTCCTCGGAACTCACGGACTTCGAACGTGCTCAGGTGATTGGGTAACTTGTGTCATACGCCTGTACGCGAGACTTCCACACTCGTAAACAATCCTAGGTCCACTGTTTCCGATGTGGTAGTGAAGTGGAAACGTGAAGGGACACGTACAGCACAAAAGCGTACAGGCCGACCTCGTCTGTTGACTGACAGAGACCGCCGACAGTTGAAGAGGATCGTAATGTGTAATAGGCAGACATTTATCTAGACCATCAGACAGGAATTTCAAACTGCATCAGGATCCACTGCAAGTACTATGAAAGTTAGGCAGGAGGTGAGAAAACTTGGATATCATGGTCATAAGCCATACATCACGCCGGTAAGTACCAAACGACGCCTCGCTTGGTGTAAGGAGCGTAAACATTGGACGATTGAACAGTGGAAAGACGTTATATGGAGTGACGAATCACGGTAAACAATGTGGCGATCCGATGGCAGGGTGTGGGTATGGCGAATGCCCGGTGAACGTCATCTGCCAGCGTGTGCAGTGGCAACAGTAAAATTCGGGGGCAGTGGCGTTGTGGTATGGTCGTGTTTCTCATGGAGAGGGTTTGCACCCCTAGTTATTTTGCGTAGCACTATCGCAGCACAGGCCTATATTCATGTTTTAAGCACCTTCTTGCTTCCCACTGTTGAAGTGTAATTCGCGTATGGCGATTGCATCTTTCAACACGATCGAGCACCGTTCATAACGGACGGCCTTTGGGGGAGTGGTTGCACGACAATAACATCCCTGTAATGGACTGGCCTGCACAGAGTCCTGAACTGAATCTTATAGAACACCTTCGAGATGTTTTGGAACGTCGGCTTTGTGCCAGGCCTCACCGACCGGCATCGATACCTCTCCTCAGTGCAGCACTCCGTGAAGAATGGGTTGCCATTCCTCAAGAAACCTTCCAGTACCTAATTGAACGTATGCCTGCGAGAGTGGCAGCTGTCATCAAGGCTAAGGGTGGGCCACCACAACAATGAATTCCAGCATTACCGATGGAGGGCGCCACGAACTTGAAAGTTATTTTCAGCCAGGTGCCCGTATACTTTTGATCACATAGTGTATTGCATTATAGGAAACGGGAAAAGTGATTAGTGCTCTTTTTAAACACAATACTGATAGAGCCGAGGAATACAAACATGATATAAGAATTGGTACACCGTTCCCGAGACAATAAAGTATCTGTTTTCATGTAGTGTGGCCTATTAGATGGTAAGTGTGTACATTCATTGTGCAGGACTTGCCCCATCTTGTCTAAACTGTGATTTCTCACGGTCGTCGTCTGACATCAACTGTATTACAGGTTGACGCGACCCCTAATAGGGAAGTATTTTACAAAGTGCGGTAACACTAAAATACAATGCTCCATTTGCTTTGCAAAATTAAAAACGTGAGATGCTACAACAAACCTGTGACGTAATAGAAAAAAAAGAATAAACTTATCAGTTCAGTAATAGTTACAATGAAAGTAGAAAGCAGTTAATCTGCTCCTGTGTCTACATAACATACCCTTATAAGCTCGCAGCCCACGAGAATGGAAAAAGAATCACACGAAAAAAGAGTTCTTCAGCTTCGGTTTTCACGGTCTAGAACTGACTGGTTCTAATGCTCAAACATTAAATATTTGCCTATTTAATTAAATATTTTGATTGTATGTGTCTTGAAACTAAGAGAGTGAAAATCGTTTCTCGATTTCTGCGTCTGTTACAGGAAATAACAGGAATAAAAGACCGAGTATTTTGAGGGGTTTTAAAGGTGCGGTAAAACTGGCGCTGAAAAAAACCGATATAATCGAGGGCCGGTTCTTCCAGTGATTACTGCCATCCTAATGTGCAACTTCGGGTATGGAGGCAGGTTAGTAGTTGGATTAAAACATAGTTACAATTCGCTTGGCAGATATATTCCTTCAGTTATCTTGCATTTGCCTGACAAACATGTTTGCTTATACGAGGGCTGTTGAGAAAGAAATTGGACTTATTTTTTGTTGTTGCAATCAACAATGGAATCGGGGCGTGCGCGTTCTATATTTGTAGCCATACATAGTGCGCACGCATAATTTTTTTCATGACTGCGGAAACAACCAGTAGTTGGCTGGCCGTTGACAAAACATCGCCTATAAGTGGTAGTCGTCGGATTTTGTGTTGCGGGCGAAATAATAGAAGAAGGTTAAAACAACTTTATTAAATTAAATTTTATTTTAAGCATGGCGATTCGAAGCTGAAACAATTCGCAAGATTCAACAAGTGGTTAGGGACCAAGCAGTGGGTACCACACAGATAAAGGAGTGATACAACCGCTTAGAAGATGGCCGCTCATCAGTGAAGAGAGAAGCCTTCAACATTCGCATTGGAGGTTGTTACTGATCAAAGACCCTGGTGATACAGCATAGATGAATCGCGACCGGAGAACTTGAAGACGGCGTTAATATTGGTTCCTTTCATTCCGTTTTAACGAAACATCTTCTCGTAAGGAGGATCTGAGCAAAATTTGTGTCAAAGCTGCTAACAAGTGAGGAGATGCAACTTTGTTCAGAGTTCGTACGGATACTGTGGACTTTCTTAACACAGTGATCACTGGTAATGATTCTTTAGTTCGGGGATACGATCCAGATATAAAATTCCAGTCACCGCAAGGGAACCACTCATCATCCTCAAGACCCAAAAGCTGCAAGTTCGCTTAAATTTCTTGTACTCCAGTGGCGTGGTGCGCCCCAGGAGATACTAGAGTCAATAAGGAGTACGACCAAGAGATTCTGTGTTGCCTTCGTGAAGCAGTGAGACGCAAACGGCCGGACTTGTGAGCAGCGATCAGCACCTTCATCATTACAGCGCATTCGCTCACCGTCCCCGATTAATTCAGAGTATTTTTGGTGAAACATATTTCGGATATGGTTTGTAAGCCTCCATTTTTCACTGATCTAGCGCCTTGTGACTTTTGGCTTTTCCCTAATCTGAAAAAGACTCTGGATGCGACCAGATTTCAGAACACGGAAGCCATTATGCAGAATTTGACGGAGCAGCTGCGTGCCATACCAAAAAAGACTTTCCAGCGATGCTTGCAGCATGGCAGGAGCGTAGGGAGAAGTGTGTAGAAGGTGAAGGGGACTACTTTGAACGTGACTGGTGTGAAACAATTGTATCTGAATAACGACTGACTTTATAAATGAAAGTGCGATATTTTTTGAACTGCAGTCGTAATTACTATATGCTATTTTTAAAACTGAAATACTTAAAAATGGTTCTGAGCACTATGGGACTTAACATCTATGGTCATCAGTCCCCTAGAACTTAGAACTACTTAAACCTAACTAACCAAAGGACATCACACAACACCCACTCATCACGAGGCAGAGAAAATCCCTGACCCCGCCGGGAATCGAACCCGGGAACCCGCACGTGGGAAGCGAGAACGCTACCGCACGACCACGAGCTGCGGACCTGAAATACTTAGTTTTGCGTGGGTACAACAATATGAATAAGTATTTCAACTTGCTATAATTTTATAAAATAGTTTCTTATCTTATGAATTCGTTAAATCATAAATTGTTTAGCGAGATTTTTTACAGTTAAATAACAAACCTTAAATTCTGCGTTAAAGACTTTTAATACGAGAATTGCTCTGTTATTTTATCTGAATGGTTTTCACACAGTTCGCCGCAGTAGGAGACACGCATCACACGTTCAACCAAGGGCTCAATGGATCCTAAATAAGCACCTGTTCTGCCTCGCCTACAGATGGAAAAAATTATGTAGTCACTGTAAATGACACAACTTTTTAACACTAAAATTATTTCGAAGGAAATAGTGAATTGATCACTCTGAAGTATTGCGTGCACTCTTTTGAAACGTCCCGGCAGTTTAAAGCTGCGTGCTGAGCCCAGACATTTCACTTCATGGGTTATTCTCTTACCGAGTGAGCTATCTAGGGACTAGTCACTACTTGCTTCATGGTTTCAAGTTGCGGGTGCAAAGTAGGAGAGAGGTACTGGCAGACGTGAAGCTGTGGGCTGGACAGCAGAATCGGTAAGAGACATGACGATGAAACTAAAGATTCAGGGTTCGAGACCCAGGTCGGCACAAAGTTTTAATCTGCCAGGAAGTTGTATTATGTAATAGGCTCTTTAAACATCTGCAGGAGCAATTTTATATTCCGATATGAATTTTCGTAATAACGTGTGACTAAACGTATCAACTGTTGTGATGAATCATTGGCGGGACATGAGCAATGGTACAGAGTTGGAATGTGGTGACCAAAATCTGCATGGAGACAAGCGACCCACTTCGCACTTCTCAATATCTGACAGCGATTAGGATTCCCTGCCCACGCCAGTTATCGATATGGGGGAAAGGTCAGAGATATTCGGGCTTCGTACTCGCCACTGCCACCACCGTGGGCGTGTCATGTGAGTTAGTTCACTGACGCAGCTGTGTCTGCAAATATCGCTGCCTCACACTTGTCCGGGAGTTCTTGCTATTCTCCAAAGCCTTCGACAGGCGCCATTACTGGTAGAGTAATCTTTTCCATGTTTACACTTCTCGTGGACCGTTTGAGCACGCTTAAGACGACTTTGGCTACGCTATGACCTTTGATTCTTGCTAGCCATCCATTTGGTGAATTCCGCCGTCATTGACCACATGAACCATCTGTTTGTTTCCGATTTCTGCATCACTGCCAATGCGAGTGATCGTAGACTGTGTTCTACTTATACCGAGTAGGATAAACAATAATAAGTCAGGACAAGGGCTTAAAATTACTGCTGCCGCAGTCTTCACCTGGAGCTACACAACCCGTCGATTTATCTCGCACAGAAGATCTACGAATTAGGTGCAGGCAGCTCCCTTTCAACCAATGCACCGTCATCTCACAACCACAAACTACACTTTGTTCCCACGTAGCAACCGGTAAAGGGGAAAGTGGTACCAATACACTGTGGATCTCTGCCTCGTACAGCCGGCCACTGTGGCCGAGCGGTTCTAGGCGCTTCAGTCCGGAGCCGCGCTGCTGCTACGGTCGCAGGTTCGAATCCTGCCTCGGGTATGGATGTATGCGTAGTCCCTAGGTTAGTAAGGTTTAAGTAGTTCTAAGTCTAGGGGACTGATGACCTCAGATGTTACGTCTCATAGTGCTTAGAGCCATTCTGTCACGTACAGTACACCGCGGCATTGTCGGACGCAATCACGCAACAGAACTATCAAATTTATGCTCTGGCTCTGCTACACGCTATTAGACTACATAACTAAACTTATTGTTGCGCCGCTTGAAATGACAATGCGTTGACATTCTCTACCTCTACATCTTGCAGTAATAGTGTTGCTAACAATGATTTTGAGATTTCGGTAACTTTGCAGGGCGCTTTCGTGAAGAATGTGCAATGACACTTTTTTGTCGGTGAAATTCGCCACAATAAAATACGCCAGAATTTCGGTCAGGTACGTCCACCAATCAAAATTATGTAATTAAATAAAAATCGTAGTTCGTTTCAGTGTTAGCTATTCCCACAACCTTAGATTTTTGCGATTTCATCTTTCCTTTAGCCTTACATTACGGTGATCATGCAGTGCTAGGGTGCTTTAATCCCACAAGGTAGATCTTGGCCCTTATGACTTCGTGGAGGAGTCAATGTGGCCCGCGGACTAAAAAGTTTGGAGACCGCTGGTTTAGACTGTCCACTTGGACCTGAGAAGTTCGCATACAGGCTTATAAATCTGCTGCGATCAGAAGTTTTTTTAACCCCTTCGACAAGTGATTGTGAATGATGAATGTGACCTTGTACAATAACACGATCAGTTCCTCTGTGATAATAATACACAGGGTATTTCGCTATTCCTATTACAGGTTTCTAGGGGTTGTATTTGGGGCTTACTACATAAGGTTTTGACAAGGAACCCATGTTCGGAAATGTATCACTAGGACATAAATTAAGTTTGAAGATCGGATCACTTTCAAATCACTCATTTTGTTGTGTGTGTGTGTGTGTGTGTGTGTGTTAAACCCACGTCCGGCGGTCCTGATTTAGGTTTTCCGTTATTTCCCTAAATCGCTACAGGAAAATTCCGGGATGGTTCCTTTGAAAGGGGACGGCCAACTTCCTTTTCAATCCTTCCGTAACCCGATAGGACCGATGACCTCGCTGTTTGATCCCCTCCCCCGAATCAGCCAACGAACACATGAGTAATAACTGAGAAGAAAGCGCTGTCATCAGTCCCTGTTGTAATTATAACATCAATACCATTTTTGTTTGACTGCAACAGAGCGTGAATTTTAAAATTTCTCAATTCCTCCTCCACACCTCAAGGGATCAGCAAGATGGTGTGGTCTTCGAAAAATTCATAAAAAAGGTCTACCTTTGCGTCAAATATTCAGCAAGGTTGGAGCTTCTACATATGATTTAACCAAACACCTTGCTTCGTTGCTGACACCATTGGTGAAAAAATGCTCAAATCATATACGTAACTCAGCTGATTTTATCAATCGGATGGGGGCTCTCCGTCTAAGCAGTTCGGACCCTATACTTACTTTTTGTGTGGTACAGCTTTTTACAAAGGACCCTCTCGCAGATTCTTTGGCACAAATTGCAAAAAGTTTCAGGTGGCAGCACTATTTTGTTTCGGCACGCTCTTTCTTCAAGCTACTTTATATTCAAAAATGAATATTTTTAAGAGACTAACGGCGTCTCCCTTGGTGGGCAACGTTTTTATGGAGGATTTCCAAAAGGCAGCGCTCGAATCACCTGCTCATTAACCAACTCTCTTTTGGAGGTATGTGGATGATACTTTCATAGTGTGGTCTCTTGGAGATTATAAATTACTAGATTTTCTACATCAAACAACTCCATTCATAACTTCTGGTTCGCTATGCTCACAGAAAAAGATGGTTGTCTCCCTATCTAGGATGTATTATCTGGTTTCAGTTTATCGTAAGCCAAATCATACTGATATGTATTTACAAGCGTCAAGTTGTCACCACCCGTGGTCAACTATGAGCGTGTTTAATACACTGGCACACAGAGCTCGCACAGTCTCAGATCTAGATAGTTTGCCTAAACAGCTCACACACGTAAAGATAGTGTTTAGGGAAAATCGATATTTCATCTGGAAGACTGAAGTGGCACTCTGAGTTAAAGCCAAGAACGAAGAAATGGACATGCTGGCAAAGAGGACATGCTGGTAAATTCTTCAGTTTTACTTGCTTTCGTTGCCAACGTTTCGATTAACATGGCACGAATACTCCGTAATTTTCAGGTGACAGTGGCTTCCCGCCCACCATCTAAGATTGCAGACCTTGGATCAGTCAAGAACAATTTGTTATTTCAGAGGCCGGAATTGCAAAATACCTTGCCAGTATGGTATGGCTTACATAGGTCGGACCACACGAACCGTGAAGGAAAGCATCACGGAATATCAACGCTGCACTCGCCTTTTGCAACCAGGCAAGTCCGCTTTTTCCGAACATTGTATTCCCACTGCACATTCAATGGAGTATGATGAAGCAATGATTCTTACCACGGCAACACCCCTTTGGGACTCCATTATTAAAGAGTACGTGGAAATAAGCTTGGTAGAAAATCTGATGACCCGTGGTAGCGGCTACCAGATGGACAGTGCGTGGTACTGTGTCATCCCTAATCAAAGACGACAGAGAATGCCGATGTCCGCGCCAAGCGGCAACTCTGAGGATAGCTGAGTTCGACGGTTCCACCGTTCCACCGTATAGTGCGGTAGATCTGTCACCACTAGATTGATGGTGATGATTGTGGTGTTTGATTTGTGGGGCGCTCAATTGCGCGGTTATCAGCGCCCGTGCAAATTCCCAACCCTTGCTCAGTCCAAACTCGCCACTTTCATGAATGATGATGAAATGATGTGGACAACACAAACACCCAGTCATCTCGAGGCAGGTGTAAATCCCTGGTGAGATTGAAGCCTGGGCACAAAGTCACATTACGCAAAAAAAACAACAACTACGGAACGGTAATAGCCTTAGTCGTCTTCGGTAGTTCACCTAACGATGACCAACAGGTGCCCAGTTGAAATACGGTGAAAAGTGTTGAACGATGAGCGGCTGCAGCCCGAAATTTGAACATTCAAGAAAGGGTGCGAGAATCTGGCACTTCCGCAACGCTGCATTATTATATGTTCTGCTACCGTCATTTAAATTCAGTTTCCCGTGTACTATGTAAAAATGGGCCGAGTACTTGGAACTTTCTCAACTACAAAAATGACTGTGGTGTTCCACGGACGCGCCGCGCTCGCTCCTTTCAAGAGGACATCCTTTGTTACGTAGAAGACCACTCGACGACTACTTCAAACATTTCTCATTCCACGGCCTCCTGTAGAGCACACACGTCAGAGCTGATTGTCTGCCCTGTGAAGTTATTTTGAATCCAGACGGTACATTTCCAGGCATATGTTCCTTCTCAAAACTCTACCTACTAAGTTCCCTGTACAACCCCTAAAGGCCTGTAGTAGAAATTGTGTAACATCATTTATAAACGTTAATTAACGGAAAAATTAGCTGATACTATATGAGCTACCATAACCACATGCCAGGTGCCGTTATTCCCTACTACTGTCATTGCTGTTTCCGATCAGGTGGCTCAAAGTTTGGAGCATGGACTCCATGACACATCCATGCGTTCACTGGGACATTTCGTTATTTATTGTTTCACTAAGACATAGCCGGCCGCTGTGGCCCAGCGGTTCTAGGCTCTTCAGTCCAGATCCACGCTGCTGCTACGGCCGCAGGTTCGAATCCTGCCTCGGACATGGATGTGTGTGATGTCCTTAGGTTAGTTAGGTTTAAGTAGTTCTAAGTCCAGGGGACTGATGACCCCAAACGTTAAGTCCCATTGTGCTCAGAGCCATTTGAAAGATGTTTGAACTAAGACATATTGTCGGTATTCCTGCCCAATTCTACCACAGTGTGTTCTACGAAAGCGTATCAGACAAAAATTTGCCATCCTCAGAGATCATCACCCTATTTGATTCGTATCGCACTTCGATTGGCCCACTAATCACTCGAAACTGAATCAAATGATTCAAACGGCTTTAAGCACTATGGGACTTAACACCTGAGGTCATCAGTCCCCTAGACTTAGAACTACTTAAACCTAACTAACCTAAGGGCATCACACACATCCATGCCCGAGGCAGGATTCGAACCTGCGACCGTAGCAGCCGCGTTGTTCCGAACTGAAGCGCCTAGAACCGCTCGGTCACAAAGGCCAGATGAACCTGAATCCCACAGCAAATTTCTGTGACCATTTAGGAAAGCGGGTGATCATATCCGCAATTTGGTAACTCTGCTGGATCTAATCAGTGAGTACTTCATTTGGATATGGTGTTGTGATATTCAGTCCGAAGACTGGTTTGATGCAGCTCTCCATGCCACTATATCCTGTGAAAGCCCCTTCATCTCCGAATAACTACTGCAACTTACATCCTTATGATCCTTACCTCATGGTCTCCCTCTATAGTTACTCCCCCCCCCCTGTCCAACCCCCCCCCCCCCCCCTCACACACACACTTCCCATTTATGTGTGACCTATCAACCGATACTTTCTGCTAGTCATGCTGTGTCACAAATTTCTTTACCCCCCAATTCTATTCGGTACCTCCTCATTAGTTATGTGAACTACCTACCTAACCTCCAGCGTCCTTCTCTAGCACCAGATTCCGGAAGCTTCTATTCTCTTTTTATTTAACATGTTTATCATCCATATTTAACTTCAGTACATGACGGCACACAAATACTTTGAGACAAGGCTTATTAATACTTAAATCTACATTCGACGTTAGCAAATTTCTTTTATTGAGAAGCGCTTTTCTTGCCATTGCCAGACTGCCTTTTATATCCTCTCTACTTCGGCAATCTTCTGTTATTCTGCTGCCAAATAGCAACTTCAGGTGTCACATATCCTAATCTCCTCCGCGACACCTGATTCAATTCAACTATATTCCATTATCCTTATTTTCTTTTCGTTCATTTTATAGCTTTATTTCAAGACACTGTCCATTCCGCTCAAATGCTCTTCCGAGTCCTTTGCTGTCTCTGAGAGAATTAAAATGTCATCAGCAAACGTCTAAGTTGCTATTTCTTCTTCGTGGTCTTTATTTCTTACTCCAAATTTTCCTTTAGTTTCCTTTACTGCTAACTAAATGTTTAGATTGAAAAACATCAGCGATAGACTGCAACCTTGTCACAATCCCTACTCAACCACTGCTTCCCTTTCATGCATCTCAGTCGTACACATACAGTCTGGTTACTGTACAAGTTGTGAACAGCCTTTCGCCCCCTGTATTTTATCACTGTTACCTTAAGAATTTGAAAGGAAGTATTCAGGTCAGGACTGTCAAAAGCTTTCTGGAAGTCTATAAATGCTATAAACGTAGGCTTGCCTTGCTTAACCTATATTCGCAGATAAGTCGTAAGGTCAGTACTGCCTCACGTGCTCCTACATTTCTCCAGAATCCAAATTGATCTTCCCCGAGGTCGGCTCCTACCAGTTTTTTCATTGTTCTAGAAGGAATTGGAGTTGGTATACGCGATAAAATATGCGTGCTCTCGCTCTCGCCGAATAGATGCCATTATGAAAGCTAGGGACGTTGTTACACAGTATCAGCGTGATGTCCCCTGAAGATTAATAATTTTTGATCGACTTGCTTTTCAATGCAGTCAATGCTTTTTTCTTTCTGGTGGTGGCTTCCTAGGTTAGTCGTAGACTACGTGTATTTTTCCGTACGATATGCATATGTCTTCTCAGCACTCAAAAGAAATTTGAATGAAAGCTTAAATGTTTTATTTTACAAGCCCGGTAGGTATTAACAGAGTGGAAGTTAATTACTGTGATTTTTTATTTTCATGTCCCTAAAAACTCGTACTCCATTGAGAGAGAGAGAGAGAGAGAGAGAGACGAACCAAGCGAACGATGCGAGCGCCGAGTGGCCGTGGGCGAAAGAAACTTGAGAAACAAAGAGGAGATTCAGCGTCAGTTTAATTCTACAGCATCGGCGCCATTATAAAAATGTATCTTTTTATAATACAAATGTGACATAAAGTCAGCGGAAAGTAGGCGACCATTATTACAATAAGCCGTAGTTCTGCATTCAGGGCTGAGGGATCGCAATGGGAAAACTCGAACATGAGGCAGGGAATGACTTTATCACTCAGATGACACGTTTAGCACCCGTGGTCTAGGGGTAGCGTCTTTGATTCATAATCAAAACGTCTTCGGTCCAGGGTTCGAATCCCGCCGCTGCTTAGATGTTAATTGATAATCGGCATTGGCGGCCGAAGACTTCCGGCATAAGAAGACCTCATCATTTGTCAACGGCCTTCTCAGGACGGAGGAGCGAACAGAGATTCAGGGCACTCTCTTGTCCTAGGGGTGGGAAACTGCCCCTAAAGGCGGAAGATTCAGCAGTGATCAACGACATGAGGATGCAGAAGGCAATGGAAACCACTGCATTACAGACACGTAACATGTAACCACAGGGCGTGTTCCCTGTACTGGAAAAAGTGTCTTGATGATGGCAAAAGATTTCGGATCTCCGGGAGAGGACTGCCAATGGGGAGGTTACCATGAGAAAAAGATTGAATAATCAACGACAGGATAACGTTCTACCAGCCGGGGCCTGGAACGTCAGAAGCCTTAATCTGGTAGGGAAACTAGAAAATTTTTAAAGGGAAAGACTCAATCTACACTCCTGGAAATTGAAATAAGAACACCGTGAATTCATTGTCCCAGGAAGGGGAAACTTTATTGACACATTCCTGGGGTCAGATACATCACATGATCACACTGACAGAACCACAGGCACATAGACACAGGCAACAGAGCATGCACAATGTCGGCACTAGTACAGTGTATATACACCTTTCGCAGCAATGCAGGCTGCTATTCTCCCATGGAGACGATCGTAGAGATGCTGGATGTAGTCCTGTGGAACGGCTTGCCATGCCATTTCCACCTGGCGCCTCAGTTGGACCAGCGTTCGTGCTGGACGTGCAGACCGCGTGAGACGACGCTTCATCCAGTCCCAAACATGCTCAATGGGGGACAGATCCGGAGATCTTGCTGGCCAGGGTAGTTGACTTACACCTTCTAGAGCACGTTGGGTGGCACGGGATACATGCGGACGTGCATTGTCCTGTTGGAACACCAAGTTCCCTTGCCGGTCTAGGAATGGTAGAACGATGGGTTCGATGACGGTTTGGATGTACCGTGCACTATTCAGTGTCCCCTCGACGATCACCAGTGGTGTACGGCCAGTGTAGGAGATCGCTCCCCACACCATGATGCCGGGTGTTGGCCCTGTGTGCTTCGGTCGTATGCAGTCCTGATTGTGGCGCTCACCTGCACGGCGCCAAACACGCATACGACCATCATTGGCACCAAGACAGAAGCGACTCTCATCGCTGAAGACGACACGTCTCCATTCGTCCCTCCATTCACGCCTGTCGCGACACCACTGGAGGCGGGCTGCACGATGTTGGGGCGTGAGCGGAAGACGGCCTAACGGTGTGCGGGACCGTAGCCCAGCTTCATGGAGACGGTTGCGAAAGGTCCTCGCCGATACTCCAGGAGCAACAGTGTCCCTAATTTGCTGGGAAGTGGCGGTGCGGTCCCCTACGGCACTGCGTAGGATCCTACGGTCTTAGCGTGCATCCGTGCGTCGCTGCGGTCCGGTCCCAGGTCGACGGGCACGTGCACCTTCCGCCGACCACTGGCGACAACATCGATGTACTGTGGAGACCTCACGCCCCACGTGTTGAGCAATTCGGCGGTACGTCCACCCGGCCTCCCGCATGCCCACTATACGCCCTCGCTCAAAGTCCGTCAACTGCACATACGGTTCACGTCCACGCTGTCGCGGCATGCTACCAGTGTTAAAGACTGCGATGGAGCTTCGTATGCCACGGCAAACTGGCTGACACTGACGGCGGCGGTGCACAAATGCTGCGCAGCTAGCGCCATTCGACGGCCAACACCGCGGTTCCTGGTGTGTCCGCTGTGCCGTGCGTGTGATCATTGCTTGTACAGCCCTCTCGCAGTGTCCGGAGCAAGTATGGTGGGTCTGACACACCGGTGTCAATGTGTTCTTTTTTCCATTTCCAGGAGTGTATATATAGTAGGGGTCAGTGTAGTGATGTAGAATGAAGACAAGGATTTCTGGCCAGATGGATATAGGATAATATCAACAGCAGCAGAAAATGGTATAACAGGAGTAAGATTCGTTATGACTAGGAAGGTAGGGCAGCGTGAACAGTTCAGTGACAGGGTTGTTCTTATCAGAATCGATAGGAAACCAACACCGACAACAATAATTCAGGTATACATGCTGACGTCGCAAGGTGAAGAGGAAGAGATAGAGAAAGGGTATGAGGGTACTGAAAGGGTAATACAGCATGCAAAGAGGGATGAAAATCTAATGGTCATGGGGGACTGGAATGCAGTTGTGGGGGAAGGAGTAGAAGGAAAAGTTACAGGATAATCTTGGCTTGGGACGACGAATGAGAGAGGAGAAAGACTAATTGAGTTGTGTGACAAGTTTCAGCTACTAATAACGAATACTCTGTTCAAGAATCACAAGAGGAGTAAGTATACTTGGAAAAGCCCGGGTGATACGGGAATATTTCAGTTAGACTACATCATGGTCAGACAGAGATTCCGAAATCAGATACTGGTTTGTAAGGCGTACCCAGGAGCAGACATAGACCAAAATTACAATATAGTAGTGATTAAGAGTAGGCTGAAGTTTAAGACATTAGTCAGGAAGAATAAATACGCAAAGAAGTGGGACAAGGAAGTACTAAGGAATGACGAGATACGGTTGAAGTTCTCTAAGGTTACAGATACAGCAATAAGGAATAATTCAGTAGGAAGTGTAGTTGAAGAGGACTGGAGATATCTAAAAGGGCCATCACAGAAGTTGGGAAGGGAAACATAGTCACAAAGAAGGTAACTGCGAAGAAAGCATGGGGAACAGAAAAATACTTCAATTGATCGCTGAATGGAGGAAGTACAAACATGTTCCGGGAAACTCGGGAATATAGAAATACAAGTAGTTGAGCAATGAAATAAATAGGAAGTGCAGGGAAGCTAAGGCGAAATGGCTGCAGGAAAAATGTGAAGTCATCGAAAAAGAAATGATTGTGGAAGGACAGACTCAGCATACAGGAAAGTCAGAACAACTTTCGGTGACATTGAAAGCAAGTGCGATAACATTAAGAGTGCAACGGGAATTCCACTGTTAAATGTAAAGGAGATAGCGGATAGGTGGTAAGAATACATTGGAAACCCCGATGAGGAGGAATATTTCTCTGATGTGATACAAGATGAAACGGGATTTGATTTAGAAGAGAATCAGAATTACAAGAACTCTGGAGGACTTAATATCAAATAAGGATGAAGGGATAGATAACATTCGATCAGAATTTCTAAAATAATTGGGGAAAGCGGCAACAAATGACTATTCACGTTGGTGTGTAGAATGTATGAGTCTAACGACATACCATATGACTTTCGGAAAAGCATCATCCACACAATTCCGAAGACGGCAAGAGCTGGCAAGTGCGAGAATTATTGCACAATCAGCTTAACAACTCATGCATCCATGTTGCTTACAAGAATAATATACAGAAGAATGGAAAAGAAAATTGAGGATGCGCTAGGTGACGATCAGTTTGGCTTTAGGAAAGGTAAAGGCACGAGAGAGGCAATTCTGAAGTTGCGGTTAATAATGGAAGCAAAACTAAAGAAAAATCAAGACACGTTCATAGGATTTGTCGACCTGGAAAAAACGATCGACAGTGTAAAATTGCGCAAGATGTTCGAAATTCTGAAAAAGTTGGGGTCAGATATAGGGAGAAATGAGTCATATACAATATGTACAATAGCCAACAGGGAATAATAAGAGTGGACGACGAAGAACGAAGTGTTCATATTAAAAAGGGTGTAACGCAAGGATGGAGCCTTTCGCCCCTACTGTTCAATCTGTACATCGAGGAAGCAATGATGGAAATAAAAGAATGGCTCAGGAGTGGAAATAAAATAGAAGATGAAAGGATATCAGTGATATGATTCGCTGATGACATTACTGTCTTGAGTGAAAGTGAAGAATTACACGATCTGCTGAACGGAATGACCAGTCTAATGAGTACAGAGTATGAATTGAGAGTAAATCGAAAAAAGAAGAAGGTAATGTATAGCACTGCCGTCCGCTACTGCTATACCATAACCTTAAAGTTGAAGGCAGGTCGTGAAATAAAACTATCTTGTTAAAGCAATTATGGTATAATGCAACAGAGCAGTGTTGCCCACTGAGAGGAATTTTGTTATGTTGACCGTGTTGTACCTAACGGAGGTGGCTTATCAAAAGAGAAAGTCAGAATTACGTAAATATTCAAACAGTAACAAACAATAATTTACTTATCCACACTGTTCAAAGAATAAAAAAAAAAAAAACAGACGCCAGCCTAATTAGGCATGAGAATGATTAACATTCTTGTTTAAGAAAGTAGGTATGAGTAACTTTAACGGACAAACACAACCTATATTTTGCCACATGCGAGTGCAATGAACTCTGACACCTGCATATGTTAACGTTAAGTCTGGAGCTGACAGAGTAGAACACACTATTTGCATAAATATAACAGATAACAATACACACTATTACTTTCAGGGTTTATTCAAACTGAATGGTCTTGATAACATTACTATTAATATTCACTGTAGAATCACAAATTGGACATAGGTTCAGTATCACTTTTCAAACATTTTCCTAACTGACATAAAATTCTAAATGTAGTTCACTGCAAAATTATGAACTGGTCACAGGTTAAGTCTCTCTCAGCTAAATACTTTTCTATTTAGAATGAAAGTTAAATGGAATTCACTAACAGATTACTTCTCACTGTCTTTTGAATAAAAAAGTTACTATTTTCATAGATAGTTGTCTTTCTATTAATCGTTATGTAGCATGAGCACAATAGGCAAACTATGGATCCTGTTACAACATTAATACGCACTTTTAATACACAAGAGAAACCCAATATTGTACATAATTTGACTTGAATCGCAAGAGTAATTGAAATTTGCTACAATTAAGTAACTTTGTGCATTTGAACTACTTTCAGTGGAGGGGGCCCTTAATCTTGACCACTGTAGCGAGATTACTAAACACACTTTCAATTCACTAAAGAAACTAGCCCTTAACAAGTATGAACATGTAACCTTCAACAGTATTAGTTATTAACTCTTACTGGAGTCGAACACAACTTGACATATCTGTAAGAAACTGGCTCACCTTTTACAATTTACAACAGGCAGCAATGGGATCATTTACTAAGCAAAACTTTACAAGCCTCAGTTTTAAGAACTTTTAATTTTGAAGTTGGCAACAACATATTAATAAGCAGTTTTAATAGAAAAATTATCTTCAGCAAGCATCAAGTTCTTTAGCTCACTCTCTTGCCACACTAACTTTAACTTTCTTTCAATAAAGGACACTCGGTAAGCACTTTAGCGTGGGAGGGACCCTAAGTGGATATGTGACTGAGGATAAATCACGGTAGGTACAAGAGTTCAGTTAAAATTTACCTTGTATTTGAGTACACTAAACATCCAATGAGCTGATCCTTCACTGTACATTACTATAGTGTTCCATTATAGTGATTGCGCAATGTGGTGGCAATTGCATGTTGGTAGGTGGATTTACAGGTAGAATTGCCGGTATCTGTCATTTCTTGGTGGCGATGATACACATTAATTCCAAAATAGCTCCAGCTCTTTATCCATCCATTCGAGGCATTGGAAAGCGCCAGGAAAAGTCTCTCTCAGAATCAACGCAATACCCAACTGTTACATGAGCAGTTGATAGTTTGGTAGCTCGTCCCGGACTGACTCTTAATTCCACCTTCTCTGCCTAGGCCAACCACAATTTGGCCCGCTGCATGCTTCCGTTCCCGAGGGGAACCAAAACAACTTTTACATACGAAATAACTAAGAACCCTAAATGAGGATCCGCAATTACCTAACAACAACCAAACATATTAAATAAACAGAACATTTGCATATATTGACATTTCTATAAAAATTATTTAAACAAAATAGTACAACCTGAAAGATAACCAAAGAGATTATGTGGGGGAGACAAAACACATCATTTGCTCATATTACAGAGGTTACATTTCATTACAGTATCTAATTAATCATACACTAATTACAGAAGTGCAACTATGGGATGTTGAACAAAACAGAAAGCTAAATGAATCAACAAAAAAGTATGTAGTGTGTAAGCTATAGTGTTACAATGAGAAGTAGTAGAAATGAGACAGCGAGAAACATAACATCGGGATTGATGGTCACGAAATAGGTGAAGTTAAGGAATTCTGCTACCTAGCCAGTAAAATAACGAGTGACGGATAGAGCAAGGAGGACATCAAAACGAGACTAGTAATGGCAAAGAGAAGTCTACTAATAACAAATATCAGCCTTTATTTGAGGAAGAAATTACTGAGAATATACGTCTGGAGAACAGCATTGTATGGTAGTGAAACGTGGACTGTGGGAAAACCGGAACAGAAGAGAATCGAAGCATTTGAGATGTGGTGCTACAGACGAATGTTGAAAATTAGGTGGACATAAAGTAAGGAATGAGCAGGTTCTGTGCAGAATCGGAGAGGAAAGGATTACGTGGAAAACACCGATAAGGAGAAGGGACAGGATGATAGGACATCTGTTATGACATGAGAGAATGACTTCCATGGTACTAGAGGGAGCTGTAGAGGGCAAAAACTGTAGAGATTGGTATACATCTAGTGAATAATTGAGGCGTAGGTTGCATGTGCTACTCTCAGATGAAGATGTTAGCACAGGAGAGGAATTCGTGGCGGACCGCATCAAAGCAATCAGAAGACTGATGACAAAAAAAGGACACGTTTCCGAATTTATCCATCGTCAAATACCGTGGAGCGATTGCGCGATTGCTACGCGTAAATATGGCGTTTCAAGTTATATATGAAACAAACATTAGCAGATATCTTTTAATATGGAGGGTGCTCAGAAATTCCCGTTAAAAACTTCGAGGAGCTGTAGAGAGGAGTGAGTACATTATAGTTTGAATAGGCATCTATGTCCGGTAAAGTACCGTTTCCGTGCTGCAGCCGATTGAAAGCGTGTTTGCTAGGTAGATATGCAACAAGGTAGTCATGGAGGAAGGGGGGGGGGGTGAGAGAGGGGTGGGGGAGGGGTGGTTACGTCGGATCGGCTGATGTCATTTGACATCAATCCTACCTCTCTGACATGGTTGAAGTCTCGTTAGTGTTAGAGCAATGTGGTTGAGTACACGTTTGCAGAATAACCCGATATGATCCTTCTGAATGGCGAAGATCATGGTAATCACGGTAATGGAAGACCTGCTCGTCGCCTTTTGAAGATCGTCCTCCACAACGTCCTACTTCGTCGCATACCATTTTCGCCATAATTCCACGAGTTCGAGGAAGGGTAGCGGCCCTGTCAGCAGGAGTGACTGTGATGCTCCAAGGAGACATCGCACACCAAAATTAGACGGGGCCGTAACGCATCACGTGAGGAGAAATCTTCTGAGAGTACATGAGGCTATTTCTTTGGTTGTTAATGAGCTCAGCGGACATAGTAAGAAACATGATACAGTGGGTAACACCTAATGAATTACTTGTAAAATCGGTCGCGTTATCAGCACGTTTAAAAATCGTTGTAGCGCGGAAACGGTAGGTTTCCGGACATGGATTCCAGTTCAAAAAATTATCTACTCTCTCCCCTCTACAAGTCCTAGAAGTCCGTAAGGTAATTTTTTAACACACTGTATATTAAAAAAATATTTTTGATTAACTGTATGAAAGAAATACTAGAAGCGGTAAATCTCTCTTTTTTTGTCAGAACTTCTAGAGGAATGAAGCTGATATTCTACTCATGTGTGACGGGACGTTACCGTCCTGTACTGTAGCATGATAGATAGCGGGTGAAATTCTAAACTCAGATTGGAATGTATACCGCAGAGACAGGCTGGACAGTGAAGGGGGAGGCATGTTTATAGCGATAAAAAGTGCAATAGTATGGAAGGAAATTGACGGAGATCCGAAATGTGAAATAATTTGGGTGAAGGTCACGGTTAAAGCAGGCTCAAACATCGTAATTGGATGTCTCTACAGGCTCCCTGGCTCAGCAGCTGTTGTGGCAGAGCAACTGAAGGAAAATTTGGAAACTATTTCAAGTAGATTTCCCGACCATGTTATAGTTCTGGATGGAGATTTTAATTTGCCAGATATACACTGGGAGACTCAAACGTTTTTAACGGGTGGTAGGGACAAAGAATCCAGCGAAGAATTTTAAGCGCATTATCTGAAAACTACCTCGAGCAGTTAAACAGAGAACCGACTGGTGGCGATAACATATTGGACCTTCTGGTGACAAACAGACCCGAACTATTTTAAACAGTTAACGCAGAACAGGGAATCAGCGATCATAAAGCGGTTACAGCATCGGTGATTTCAGCCGTAAACAGAAATATTAAAAAAGGTAGAAAGATTTTTCAGTTTAGCAAAAGAGACAAAAAGCAGATTTCAGAGTACTTGACGGCTCAACACAATAGTTTTGTCTCAAGTACAGATAGTGTTGAGGATCAGTGGATAAAGTTCAAAACCATCGTACAATATGCATTAGATGAATGTGTGTCAAGCAAGATCGTAAGAGATGGAAAAGAGCCACCGTGGTACAACAACCGAGTTAGAAAACTGCTGCAGAAGCAAAGGGAACTTCGCAGCAAACATAAACATAGCCAAAGCCTTGCAGACAAACAAAAATTACACGAAGCGAAATGTAGTGCGAGGAGGGCTATGCGAGAGGCGTTCAATGAATTCGAAAGTAAAGTTCTATGTACTGACTTGGCAGAAAATACTAAGAAATTTTGGTCTTATGTCAAAGCGGTAGGTGGATCAAAACAAAATGTCCAGACACTCTGTGATCAAAATGGTACTGAAACAGAGGATGACAGACTAAAGGCAGAAATACTAAAAGTCTTTTTCCAAAGCTGTTTCACAGAGGAAGACTTTACTGTGGTTCCTTCTCTAGATTGTCGCACAGATGACAAAATGGTAGATATCGAAATAGATGACAGAGGGATAGAAAAACAATTAAAATCGCTCAAAAGCGGAAAGGCCGCTGGACCTAATGGGATACCAGTTTGATTTTACACAGACTACGCGAAGGAACTTGCCCCCCTTCTTGCAGCGCTGTACCGTAGGTCTCTAGAGGAGCGTAGCGTTCCTAAAGATTGGAAAAGGGCACAGGTCATCTCCGTTTTCAAGAAGAGACGTCGAACAGATGTGCAGAACTATAGACCTATATCTCTAACGTCGATCAGTTGTAGAATTTTGGAGCGCGTATTATGTTCGAGTATAATGACTTTTCTGGAGACTAGAAGTCTACTCTGTAGGAATCAGCATGGGTTTCGAAAAAGACGATCGTGTGAAACCCAGCTCGCGCTATTCGTCCACGAGACCCAGAGTGCCATAGCCACGGGTTCCCAGGTAGATGCCGTTTGATACAGTTCCCCACAGTCGTTTAATGAACAAAGTAAGAGAATATGGACTATCAGCCCAATTGTGTGATTGGATTGAAGAGTTCCTAGATAACAGAACGCAGCGTGTCATTCTCAATGGAGAGAAGTCTTCCGAAGTAAGAGTGATTTCAGGTGTGCCGCAGGGGAGTGTCGTAGGACCGTTGCTATTCACAATATACATAAATGACTTTGTGGATAACATCGGAAGTTCACTGAGGCTTTTTGCGGCTGATGCTGTAGTATATCGAGAGGTTGTAACAATGGAAAATTGTTGTGAAACGCAGGAGGATCTGCAACGAATTGACGCATGCTGCAGGGAATGGAAATTGAATCTCAATGTAGACAGGTGTAATGTGCTGCCAACACATGGAACGAAAGATCCTTTATCACTTAGCTGCAATATAGCAGGTCAGCAACTGGAAGCAGTTAATTTCATAAATTATATGGGAGTAGGCATTATTACTGATTTAAAATGGAATGACCATATAAAAGTAATCGTCGGTAAAGCAGATGCCAGACTGAGATTCATTGGAAGAATCCTAAGGAAATGCAATCCGAAAACCAAGGAAATAGGTTACAGTACATTTGTTCGCCCACTGATTGAATACTGCTCACCGGTGTGGGATCCGTACCAGACAGGGTTGATATAAGGGATAGAGAAGATCCAACGGAGAGCAGCGCGCTTCGTACCAGGATCTAGCAATCGCGAGAGCGTTACGGAGATGATAGTTGAACTCCAGTGGAAGACTCTGCAGGAGAGACGCTCAGTAGCTCGGTACGGGCTTTTGTTGAAGTTTCGAGAACATACCTTCACCGAGGAGTCAAGCAGTATATTGCTCCCTCCTACGTATATCTCGCGAAGAAACCATGAGGATAAAATCAGAGAGATTATAGCCCACACAGAAGCATACCGACAATCCTTCTTTCCACGAACAATACGAGACTGGAATAGAAGAGAGTACCGATAGGGTGCTCAAAGTACCCACCGCAACACACCGTCAGGTGGCTTTCGGTGTATGGATGTAGATGTACTGTTCAAACTGCCCTTAATATGCTGTAGCCAACGGGACCGCCGGCCGCTGGTGGCCGAGCGGTTCTGGCGCTACAGTCTGGAACCGCGCGACCGCTACGGTCGCAGGTTCGAATCCTGCCTCGGGCATGGATGTGTGGGTTGTCCTTAGCTTAGTTAGGTTTAAGTAATTCTAAGTTCTAGGGGCTTATGACCTCAGCAGGTGAGTCCCATAGTGCTCAGAGCCATTTGAACCATTTTGAGCCAACGGGACCTCAAACCGATCATCTCAACAACTTAGGCTGCCAGACTGCAGCCTAAAGCATACGTATCCGCCAGTGTAAGACATGTTTATACTTGCACTAACCGGATACGTTACGTTTTGCCGTTCAGCTTCTCACTACGTTATTGATGTTAGAGTCGTTCGCATTTGTGCATGTCAGGCACGCTATAACTTCGTTTTACGGTTCGACTTCATTTAACGGTTCGCTAGTGGCTGAGATCGGTGTAAGAGTTTCTACGCCTATTTGTTCCTCATCCTTTGCAGTTTTGACAGAATACTGTTGGTACACTGCTCCGAATATCCTCCAGGGTGGCAGTCATTCTGGTCAGTTATTGTGGGTGCCGAAATTTTCACAAACAATAGTGGAGATCGTAACATCATCAGCTGATGTGACAACGGTTCATTTTGAAATGCGCACATCCGATTTAATGAGCATTTCCGAATTCGGTACAGAAATATAGTGGCAGGATGCTAATCCCTATGTGAAATCCCTGTACTACCACGTGGCAACACAGAAGTTACCGTAAACTGCGCTTTTAGAGTTTGCAGAGCTCCGAGCGAGATGACTAGAGGAAGCCAGTCCAAAGGGGCTGAGTTGGGCGAGGTTGTGGCCCACTCTTTCGTAGCAGGGGAGGCTGCAAGAAGCATTCTTCCCATGCAGTCCTCAACGACCAGCATTGTTAGCACGAATACTGAGATGTAAAAGCGTGTACTGATCTCTCATTCGGCAAAGTTAGGCGTCAAATGAGTTCATCGTATAGTAAGCCTTACGAAGTAATCTTTCCGTGCCCTATTGCAGGTAAAAAATGGTTCAAATGGCTCTGAGCACTATGGGACTTAACATCTGAGCTCATCAGTCCCCTAGACGTAAGCCTAATTAAGGACATCACACACATCCATGCACGAGGCAGGATTCGAACCTGCGACCGTAGCAGCGCGGTTCCGGACTGAAGCGCCTAGAACCGCTCGGCCACAGCAGCCGGCGCTGTCGTCGGCTCACTCTGGAGTAGACGTATGTCGTTGGTACTAAAAACTCGCTTTGAAGAGCTCTAGTTGCTGCTGCTATCTGTAGGATCGACTGTAAATACTAAAACGACACTGTCAGCAATTATCTTTTGGAGCTGCTTAGAAGTAAGACAGGTCTTAAGGTCCAACCGTTAGCACCTAGTGGTAGTTTTACTGTACTCTTTTTACCTGTAACTGGAGATGCTGATGACAGTAGCACATGAACATTCGACCAGCTTCGCCGTTTTCGGGATACTCTTTCACAGGCTCTGCTTGATAATAATCGTCTCTTTGTCAAAGTCGCTGTCTCAATGGATTTCTCCGTGTGTCCCATGTCTTCGCTAGGGTGATCCCCTTCAATATCTGATCCCCTTGCACACTTTTGTTATCGCTTCACTTGCCAACAACGCCACCTGGCGGCAACCAGCGTCGCCGTGGGCGGTGGTAATAATGCTTTGGCTTACTAGCGTGGGAGCAGTATGAAATCACATACCTCTGTCTGTTAGCCAACGTCAGTTTTACTCAATGTCTAGTTAGGTTAAAGCCGTTGCTCCTGGCAGTTCTCCGTGTTAAATTTGGGATCCGTTCAAATCATCTATAAATTAACCATTTGCTCTTCCTATTATATAATATCTACAGTGAGTAAAATTTCATTATTTTCTATCATTATCTTGCAACTTTGAGGGCCAGCAGTGACATAAGACTTTTATTACTTAAAAACCTAATCTATTTGTACCCATGCGTAATAAACGTGTATTTCATGATTCATGTGGTACACACAAGCGACACTGTATTGCAACGACGGCATCTTTACAAGAGCAGCCGCATACGTTGATCCAGCCGTCGACAGGGCGTTAAACGATAATCAGTGCTCACCAGATGAAACCATTCACTGCTACAGGCCTTCATGTTCGTTGTATTAAAAATAAAAAAATTGGACGCTTTTACATTGTTTTCAAAGTGTAAAGAAAAATACGATTTGAAAACAGGTATAGTGTCTTAAGCTTCTACACAAACTTTGCAGGTAACTTCATGTACAGCACTAAAGTTAAAATCTTCTAGGCTGTTAGGCCGCGTCATATTTCCTTCTAAAATAATCGACGTTTCGACTCCTCTGCTGCGATCTTCTTCAGGATATTTTGGTGTCTAATATTGCTAGAAGAGTGTACAGCAAAAATTTCGATCGGTGTTCAGTGACATTTTCGGAGTCTCGGGTAACTTGTTACAGAGTAATTATGTGAAATACGTCTGCTTTTTTCCTCGACTAGTTTCATTTTTACTTAAACACTGCGGTATCCTATCTTATCCAACGAGTCACACAAGTGGATTTTCTGGTATCGATGCTGTACTGTCTTACACAGCTCTTTGAGGTCGCTTTTAGCTGGACGTCTGACATGTCTCGCGGCAGGTTCTTTGATTTCGGCGTCCAATCAGACGCTTGCCTCGAGAGATGGGTTTTTCTGCAAGCTGGACTTCGTTGTGGGGTAATCCCAGTTTCTGTTATGTTAGTCTTGGTCCGATGGCGAAGCTGCTCTGTTCACTTCTTGCAGCTGCAAACCTATTGGTGACATCCCTACATCGTACTCGGTTAAGCATTGCAGTGCAAGTATTCTCGGCTGCATTATGTAGGAAGAACTTATGAATCCAATGTTGCACTCGTGCTGTAAATATTTTCCTTTGCTTTCTGAGTGAAAACGGAGCATAAATCTTTGTGGCTAGGGTTTGAGTGGTGGGCCTATTTGGGCAGAATTCTTCATGCATTCCATTGGTCTATATTCATTCTAGAGTCTAAATCGATCTACAGTCACTAATAAGTAAGGCTCCTTCTTTGACAGCCGGCCGCTGTGGCAGAGCGGTTCAGTTCGGATCCGCGTGACTGCTGCGACCGCAGGTTCGCATCCTGCCTCGGTCATGGATGTGCGTGATGTCTTTAGGTTAGTTAGGTTTAAGTAGCTCTGAGTTCTAGAGGACTGATGACCTCAGATATTAAGTCCCATAGTGCTCAGACCCATTTGAACCATTTTGATTGTTTTGTTTCTTTGACAACGTTATTTTATGTACCCTTTAAAGTCTTATACGTTGATCAGTAACTTTCAATGTACATCTCTTTACTCTGTATAAGGTGTAGTTCGTCCAATAGAGCATTTTATTAGCAGACTTTGCATTTATGTGACAGATTTCCGAAACTTCATTTATTTTCCCCGCAGCCACATGCTTATTGAGATTATGAAAGAATACAGACTGCAACAGGCCATGCTATGACCTCATATCCATTTTAACTGCACTATCACTCACAAATATTTTACACATTCAGAAATACTGCGAGTATTGCTGTTTTCCGACAAAATTTATTCCTATTAGTGTATTACGTGACTTTCAACAATTTCAGATAAGTAATCATACAAATATATAGTTGCGCTCTAACGAGACTGTGGTTCGGTAATTTTGGTATAATACACAAATGACAGTAAATGGTAGGATTACCGTTAGAATTGGTAGCACTGCCAGGATAAGAAACAAATGAATGTGCGAGAGAGAAACAGGAAGCCGAAGACTTCTCTTTGTTTTTTGTTTGTTGGTTTGTGTTACACATAATTAGAATCGCACATCGTTAGTGGTACTCTATTGTGTATTTCATGTCATTTCAAAATATAAATTGAATTTTATAAGAAAATAAAAATTAGTTGATATCGTAAGCTCTGGTTTTTACGTAACTTTTGATACAAGTACAGTTTACATGCACACTAATAAAAATCTATACAATTACTTTTGTTAATTTGTACTAAGTAGACCCTTCTTCATGATGATAACAGGCAAATGTTCCCTGATATTATTGATAAGTGGGGAAGCTCTTTATGAGTAACAGAAACATATTTTATATAAGCTCGACGAAGTATTGAAGTGATGTTTGGTATGTTGTTTGCTTTGTTTTTTTCTTATTTTACTTTTTGGGCGGGGGGGGGGGCAATTGCGTTTTCTACTGCTGTATAATAAATCGGTATTGGTTTTTCTATATCTACCACAACTTTCCTCTGTTTCACGTTAAAAATCAACAGTTTTCGAAAAAAACTTAAATTAACATTGAAAATTTCAATTTTCCTATATACTCTATTTATCTGTAAGGAATAGACAGGAGGAAAACTACGTGGAACAAAAATGTCCCGTAGGTGATACAGCCCTTTACAATCCTTATTGAGTTTCTAGACGGTTCACCGCTTCCGGTTTATAGGGGACTCTAGTGAGATATAGTTCGCATATGCACACAAAGCGGTCGAAATAACGCCCGATAGGTATCCAACACATCAAACACACAGGAGACGCAGTTACGGTCCTAACTGCTCAAGGCTACTAGAAAATATACCGTAGTCTAACGACTGTCTGAACGCCTCAGTACGAGCTCTATTTGCCCTTATCACTTGTGATAGTCTACGGTAGTGTACAGTAATTTTACAACAATATACAGGAGTTCTCAAGTGCTCACACAAAAATTCGTTATATGTTCAATGGTTAGCGTTTTTGTACATAAGCAGTATTCAGAGTTAACACGTATTATACAAATTGCACAATCATCTGCGTGATACGGAAGATCTACATCTACATATATACTCCGCTAGCCACCAAGCGGTGTGTGGCGGAGAGCACAATACGCGCCAAAGTCATATTCCCCCTCACCCCGTTCCACTCTCGGATCGCGAGAGGGAAAAACGACTGTCTGAACGCCTCAGTACGCGCTCTAATTTACCTTATCTTTGAGTGGCGATCATTGCGAGATCTGAAAGTTGGTGGTAATAATATATGCTCTACATCCCCGGTGAAGATCGGATTTCGGAATTTAGTGAGCAGCTCCTTACGTTTAATGCGTCGTCTATATGCAAGTGTGACCCACTACAAACTTTCAACGAGATTTGCAACGCTCTCGCGATGGGTAAATGTACCAGTCACGAATCTTGCCGCTCTTCTTTGGATCTTCTCAATCTCCTGAATCAGACCCAATTGGTAAGGAACCCATACAGACGAACAATAAGACAGGACAAACTAACGTATTGTAAGCAATTTCCTTTGTTGAAGGAGTGCATCGATTCAGAATTCTACCAATAAACCGCAATTTAGTGTGCGCCTTGCCCGTTACTTGTGTAATCTGATCATTCCATCTGAGATCATTTCGAATAGCCACACCCAGATACTTGACGAATATTACCGCTTCCAAAGACTGGGCATTTATTTTGTACTCGTACATCAATGGGAATTTTCGCATTGTTATACGCAGTTGGTTACACTTACTAATATTGAGAGATAACTGCCAGTCATTACACCAAGCATTTATTTTCTGCAAATCCTCATTAATCTGTTCACAACTTTCGTCTGATACTACTTTCCTGTAGAGTATAGCATCATCGGCAAACAGTCTAATGCCGCTGTTAATAGTCATCAATCAGATCGTTTATGTATATCGTAAAAAGCAGCGAACCTATAACGCTACCTTGGGGCACACCTGAAGTCACGCTTGTTTCTGTTGAAGTCACCCCATTCAGAACGAGATACTGCTCTCTGTCTATTAGAAAAAGAAAACGTTTTATCCAACAACATGTCATCGCATAGACTATAAGCGCGTACTTTTTGGAGTAAGCGACAGTGCGGAACTGAGTCGAACGCCTTTCGAAAGTCGAGAAATATGGCATCAACCTGGGAGGTGGTATCTGGTATCTACAGCCTGTTGTTTATCATGCACAAAGAGGACCAGCTATGTCACCCATGACCACTGTTTCCTAAAATCGTGCTGGTTTCTGCAGATGAGCTTCTCAGAGTCTAGAAAGGTCATTATATCTTAACACAAAATATGTTCCACGATTCTATAACAAATCGACGTCAGTGAAATTGGACGATATCCCATAAAGGGGTCTCTGTTACACTAATAGTCTGTAATCTGTGTTCTCCGTTCACTATTTTCTTTTTTATAGAACTAAGAAGCTATTATCACGTTCTGTTATTTCCTTCTGACACTCAAAGAGTCGGTTTCCTGTATGCAATCGAAGGTTAACTGTGTCACTTAAATAATATTCAGATGCGTCTTCACATGAGCTTACCGAAAAAACGGTTGCAAACAATTGAAAACAGTTAAAATTTTGGTTGACTTGTTAAGAAACAGAAGGTGGCAGTTAGCTTTCAGATGGCGGCCCTTGCCTGAACTCTGAAATTTTGTCGTTTGTATTTGGTGTCCGTCAATGCATAGCCTCCTGGTTGTGAACTTGGGTTTGTTCAGGTCACCCGCTCGATACTGTGTTCTCACAGAGAGGCGGTTGTAATTTCACGGTATTTGCTCGATGACAACACTAATGTCGGCTGGCGGGGGTCATTGTTTGACAGCATTCCGAGCGTACTACCTGCCGTCTGACAATTGAACGGAGCCATGACAGTGCGTGATATGTCCTCCATGAAGTACAGTACACTACCTGACCCCTATATACGAGAGGCGGTGCAAAAATAAAAACTACTTACGAGTTTGCGGCAAACCTATTTCATTTTTCGACACAGTATACTATTAGACTTATACACTTCGCCCAACGCTGTTGTAATTCGTTGATCCCTTACGAATAATAGGAATTGTCCAAGTCTGCAAAATAGCTAACAGTTGTTGCAAGCGCCTCCTCGTTTGAATAAAATTTTTGTCCCGCCAGCCATTTCTTCAAATTGGGAAACAAATAGTAGTTCGCGGGAGCCAAGTCTGGAGAATAGGGGGGTGTGAAACGAGTTGGTATCCTATTCCCATTAACTTTGCGACCACAACTGCTGAGGCGTTTGCTGGTGCATTGTCGTGATGGAAAAGGAGTTTTCTCCGGTCCAATCGCCGGCGTTTTTCTTGCAGCTTGGTTTTCAAATGGTCCAATAACGATGAGTAATAAGCACTTGTAACAGTTTTACCCTTTTCCAGATAGTCGATGAGGATTATCCCTTGCGAATCCCAAAAGAGAGTCGCCATAACCTTTCCGGCCGAAGGAATGGTCTTCGCCTTTTTTGGTGCAGATTCTCCCTTGTTAACCCATTGTTTAGATCTTTAGTCCAAGGAGTAGTAGTGTATCCATGTTTCATCCGCAGTGACGAAACGACGCTTAAAGTCCAGCGGATTCTTCCTGAACAGCTGCAAACCATCCTTGCAACGCTTCACACGATACCGTTTTTGGTGAAGCGTGAGCAATCGCGGAACCCATCTTGCGGATAGCTTTCTCATGTCCAAATGTTTATGCAAGATATTATGTGCCAGTTCATTCGAGATGCCCACAGCACTAGTAGCCTCACAAACTTTAACTCTTCTGTCATCCATCACCATATCATGAATTTTGTCAATGATTTCTGGAGTCGTAACCTCCACAGGGCGTCCAGAAAGTTCAGCATCACTCGTGGCCATGTGACCACTCCCGAAAATTTTGAAACCACTCATAAACTGTTCTAATCGAAGGTACAGAGTCACCGTAATGTTTATCAAGCTTCTCTCTAGTCTCCTGAGTCGTTTTGTCTTTCATAAAGTAATGCATAATCACCACACGATATTCTTTTTCGTCCATTTTTTGACAATCACTCGATTTCCTTGATTCACACGAATGCCAAAGAAAGAGACCAATATGGCTGAAACTTGGTGTGCGTTCTTTCCAAAGATGCTACTAACTAAACATGACCTCGATACGCGCCGGCGGTGCCATCTCTCGGAATTTCCACGGACTTTACAAACGCCCAACCTCAGTGGAGTTACATCGACATTTACGTCCATATTCTGCGAGCCCCATCCACCTTTCCTGTCACAGTCGCGAATAAGTGTGCGGAAAGACGTTTGTTGGCAAGCCTCAGACTAAGTTCGAATCTTGTCTTCCTGGTCTTTTCGCGAATTATATGTAGGAGCAATAAATACACTCTAACAACGTCTTCATGATCTTTTCGCGAAATATTTGTAGAAAGGATATAGACACTCTAAGGGAAAAAAGGGACAGAGAGAGGGAGGGAGAGAGAAAAAGACATATTACGAAGACGTTATATGCATGGAATGGAAATCAGTAGATGTAATGTACATGTACATGCAAACAAGTAATTACAAATTCAGAAAAATTTGATGGTTTATTCAAGAGAAAGATCTTCACAAATTGAAAAAGTCGATAACGTTTTAGTTCATCTCTGGCCCTTATACAAGAAATTTTGCGGTTTGGCATTCATTGATGGAATTGTTTTTTATTTTATTTTATTAATTTCTTGTTCTGTGACCAAATTAAGGAGAAGTCTCCATGGTCATGGAACGAGTCAATACATGAAATTATAACACGATAGTAGAAACAGATAAAATGAAATACAAGAAACGTATTAAGGCAACAGTTCGTAAGTTTAAATAAACAAAATCAACAATGTAACACTGGAATTTGCTTAATTTTTCAGTTCATCCAGGAGCTCCTAGACAGAGTAGAAGGTGTGAGCCATGAGGAAACTCTTCAGTTTAGACTTAAAAGCGTTTGGGCTACTGCTAAGATTTCTGAGTTCTTGTGGTAGCTTATTGAAAATGGATGCAGCAGAATAGTGCACTCCTTTCTGCACAAAAGTCAAGGAAGTGCATTCCACATGCAGATTTGATTTCTGCCTAGTATTAACTGAGTGAAAACTGCTAACTCTTGGGAATAAGCTAATATTGCTAACAACAAACGACATTAAAGAAAATATTTACTGTGAGGGTAATGTCAGAATTCCCAGACTATTGAATAGGGGTGGACAAAAGGTTCTACACCACATACAGCTCGAACAGCCCGTTTTTGAGCCAAAAATACCCTTTTTCAATCAGAAGAATTACCCCAAAAAATAATACCATACGACAAAAGCGTACTTTTCGTGTTGAACTGTCACTTATTTCAGATACTGTTCTAATGGTAAATTAAGCAGCATTTAGTTTCTGACCAAGATCCTGAACATGGGCTTTCCACAACAGCTTACTATCTATCTGAACGCCTAGGAACTTGAACTGTTTTGTCTCGCTTATAATATGCACTGCCCATTCTGATCAAAATATCAGTTCTTGTTGAATTGTGAGTTAGAAACTGTACAAACTGAGTCTTACTGTGATTTAGCATCAAATTATTTTCCATAAGCCATGAACTTATTTCATGACATACATTATTTGATAATGTTTCAATATTACACACAAGATCCTTCACTACCAAGCTGGTGTCATCAGCAAACAGAAATATTTTTGAATCACCTGTAATACTAGAAGGCATATCATTTATATAAATAAGAAACAGCAGTGGCCTCAGCACCGACCCTTGGGGAACGCCCCACTTAACAGTGCCCCATTGGGACTGAACATCACTACCACTCTCAATATTGCGGAGAATTACCTTCTGCTTTCTGTTCTTAAAGTAAGAGGCGAACCAATTGTAAGCTACTCCCCTTACTCCACAATGGTCCAACTTCTGCAGTAATATTTTGTGGTCAACACAGTGAAAAGCCTTCGTTAAATCAAAGAAAACACCTAGCGTTCGCAACCTTTTATTTATTCCGTCCAAAACCTCACAGAAAAAAGAGAATATAGCATTTTCAGTTGTTAAACCATTTCTAAAACCAAACTGTACATTTGACAGCAAATTATGTGAATTTCAATGCTCCAGTAATCTTGTATATACAACCTTCTCGATAACTTTAGCAAACACCGATGGCATAGAAATAGGTCTAAAATTGTCAACATTATCCCTGTCTCCCTTTTTATAAATTGGCTTCACTACTGAGTACTTTAATTTGTCAGGAAACCGACCACTCCTAAAGGAAAAGTTACAGATATGGCTAAGTACTGGGCTAACATACATAGAACATCACTGCAGTATTCTGCTAGATACCCGCCATATCCGTGAGAGTTCTTGGTCTTTAGTGATTTAATTATTAACTCAATCTCCCTCTTGTCAGTATCATGGAGTAGCATTTCAGGTAACAGTCTCGGAACACTTTTTTCTACAAGCGCTATATGATTCCCTGTTGGGACTAGGTTTCTATTTAGTTCACCTGCTACATTCAGAAAGTGATTATTAAATACTGTACGTATATGCGACTTATAAGTAAAACGGAAATTCCCACTACGCACTGATTCTATATCCTCGACCTAGCTCTGAAGACCAGCCACTTCCCTTACGACTGACCATATGGTTTTAATTTTATCCTGAGACTTAGCTATTCTATCTGCATACCACATACATTTTGCCTTCCTAATAACTTTTTTAAGCACCTTACAATACTGTTTGTAATGGGCTGCTGCCTTTAGATTTTGACTGTTTCTAACGTCTTGATATAATTGCCGCTTTGTTCTACAGGATATTCTTATCCCTCTAGTCAGCCACCCAGGCTGCCTGTTTGTGCTAGTACCCTGTTTTGAACGTTCTAACGGAAAGCAACTTTCAAAGAGCGCGAGAAAAGACTTGGGGAAAGCATTATACTCGTATTTATCGTCTACTGTATCAGCACTATAAACAACTTGCCACTCTTGTTCCTTGATAAGGTTTACAAAGGTATCTACAGTAACTGGATTAGTTTTCCTAAAAAGTTGATAACTATATTTAACATGAGTTGCAGCACAAGAATCTTTTAGAGTTAAAACTTGTGCATCATGATCTGAAAGGCCATTCACTATTTTGCTAACAGAATGCCCTTCTAGTAATGTGGAATGAACAAAAATGTAGTCTATGGTTGTTCTACTGTTCCCTTGCACTCTCGTTGGAAAGAATACGGTTTGCATAAGATTATATGAATTAAGGAGGTCTACCAGCATCCTTTTCCTTGCACATATAACTAACTTTTTGTATTTCCTATAAAGTGAACCAAGAACCTCCTCTATCTTCAGCAAAAATGTTGTGAAATCGGAGTCTGGGGATCTATAAATAACATCAGTTAGAAATTTAACTCCACTAAATTTAACCACACCTGCACAACATTCAAACACCTTTTCAGTGCAGTACTTTGAAACATCAATTGACTCAAATGGGATACCGTTTTTCACATACATGGCTACTCCCCCACACCGCAAAGAGCTCCTAGAAAAGCTGCCAGCCAACCTGTATCCTGGTAAAGGAAGCCTCTGAATTATCTCCTTATTTAAGAAGTGTTCAGATATACCAATAATTTCAGAGTCAACATCTATAAGCTGTTCACTAACTTTATCTCTAATACCTTGTATATTTTGATGAAATGTACTAATTCCCTCATTACTCGGATACCTAAGCTTTGCCGAAAGTGGTTTCTTTGTTAAAGAGACTTCCCTTAAGCAGGAATACCTATCAGCTGACTTCAGTCTAAAAAAGGTGCAGCTCTAACAGCCACTAGTACAGGAATTTTCCCATGAGTGATCCTATCACCCCCACCTATGCTGTCACCTGTCCATATCAGGGATATCGTGCCAAATTCTGCCCAACTGACGCGTTATATCGGCAAAATTCCGAGCTGGTTGGAGCACACTGCCCATTACGTTCTCAACGTTCTCAGTTGATAAGAGATCCGGCGTTCTTGCTGGCCAAGGCAGGGTTTGGCAAACACGATGAAAAGCAGTAGAAGTTTCCGCCATGTGGGGTCGGGCATTATCTTACTGAAATGTAAACCTAGAGTGACTTGCCATGAAGGGCAACAAAACAGGACGCAGAATATCGGCGACGTACGGCTGTGCTGTAAGGATGTCGCAGATGACAACCAAAGGAGTCCTGCTGTGAAAGGAAATGGCACCTCAATGGCCACACAGTCAGACTGGTCTCTCACTGCAGTCAGGGGCGACACAAGACACGACTTCGGCCTGGAATCTCATCGACTGGACTAGAGTTATCTTCAGTGATGAGTCCCCCGACGACCCGCGAAGACGTGTCTGGAGATACCACAGACAGCGGTGGTGTACTAACCTGGTTGTCGCCCGCAATACCGTCCGACAACCAGGAGTAATGGTCTGAGGTGCCATTTTCTTTTCATAGCAGAACCCCTTTTGTTGTCGCCCTCGGCACCCTTACAGCACAGCAGTACGTCGACGATATTCTACGTCCCGTTTTGTTTCCCTCCATGGCAAGTCACTCTAGGCTTACAAATCACCAACATAATGCCCTCCCCCAAACGGAGAAAAGTTCTACTGTTTGTCTTCGTGTTGCCAAACCCTACGTTGGCCAGCAAGAAAGCTGTACCTCTCATCAATGGAGAACGTTGGGAGTATTATGGGCAGGGTCCTATAACCATCTCGGGATTTGGACGAAATTGGCACGATGTCCCTCAGAAGAAGAATGGCTCAAATGGCTCTGAGCACTATGGGACTTAACGTCTGAGGTAATCAGTCCCTTAGAACTTAGGGCTACTTAAAACTGAACTAACCTAAGGACATCACACACATCCATGCCCGAGGCATCAGAACAAGATGTAACAACTCTGTCAATGAATGCCAAGCCGAATAACTGCTTGCGTAAGGGCTGGAGGTGAACCAAAACAGACTTACTCAAGTTGTGAAGTTCTTTCTCTTGAATAACTCATTCAGTTTTTCTGAAGTAGTAATTATTTGTTTGTTTGTACATGTACATCACATCTACCGATTTCAGTTTCATTCGAATAATTCCTTCGTGGTGAGGTCCTTGTTTTCCCACACAGAGTGAATATTACTCTTCTAGGAACGTACACTGTGGGGCCTTTAATGGTAAACGACACCGACTTGCGAAACGCCTCTCTAACGCTTGCCATTGGAGTTTGATGAACATCTTCGTGTCGCTTTCACGCTTAACAGACGAGCTTTAGACAGAACTTGCTCTTTGGATCTGCTGTATTTCGTCTCTCAATTCTGTCTGGTAAGGATCCCAGACTGATGACTAATAATCAAGATTCAGTCAGAACAGAGTTTCGTAGGCTACCTCCTTCGAGGGTGAACAACACATTATCGGCACTATTTCCATGAATATCACTGTGTCCCACTTCACATTTCTCTGCACGTATACTCTTAGATACTTGAGTTAGTTACCAAGGTAGTTTCATATTCCACCAATTATTTTGCACGATAAATAGTAGTGATGAGGAACGAGTCATTTTACATTCAGTCGCATAGCAATTTGTACATATTGTTACAGGCTGAAATTTTCTAAGCTTTTTTATTTATTTATTTTTTAAAGGAAAAATATATGCAGATGTGAGCTAGTAACTCCTATCCACCAGATTTTCACACGTTACAATAATAGAAGTTCTTCTATGAAGTAGGTGTTGTCAAGGAGAAACCCTCTCAGTTTATTTCAAATGTTACTTTCCTGCCTGTCAGACATTTCATATCACTGGGTAACTGCATGGTGCACCCCGTTCTATGCTAAAGACAACCGTAATGTGGAGTAGTGAAAGTCATTTTTTATTCTGGTATTGTAATTATGTACATCACTGTTCATTTTGGACATTAGTGGATTAGTTACAACAAACTTCATCAAGGAATAGATACACTCTGAAGCAGTAGTTAGAATGTTCAACTCCTTAAAGAGGCGTCTAAAGACGATCGTGGATGAGCACCTCGTATTACTGTTACAGGACGTATTTGAGGAACGAAGACTTTATTTCTTAAAATGAGTTACCCCACAACATAATTGCTTAAGACGTTATTGAATGAAAATATGCAATATATGTCAGCTTACTGATTTGTCCCTCCCCAAGGTTTGCAATAATTCTAAGTGCAAATTTGGCTGCACTAAGCTGTCTTAGAATTTCGAAGTTTCCACCCTATTCAGTATTTCCTCACCATATGTCACACGTATTATTGGTGTAGTACTCCTACATGTGCAAAAATGAGTATTTCGTGTCTTTTTAAAATTGACAATGGGACCATTCGCAGTAAACCAATCATGCTTTAAAGAACTTTGCTTGCGATTTCTTGTATTTCGGTAGGTATTCTTGTATTCTTTACAACCCTAGTGTTCTCTGCAAAAAGAACTGTTTGTTGTATATTAGACGAAAGATCGTTTACATATGTGAGAAACTATCGAGGAACTAAGACAGACCCTTGGGAATCCGATACCTGATCTCTACCCAGTCAGAATCACGTCTCTGGGGTATATTGCTTGAATTACTAACTACAACTCTCCGCATTATTTTGGTTAGATATAACATTGTTCCTAAGTTGGCTATACCGTCAATCCCATGAACAATTGATCTAGGGGACTATTGTGATTCACACAGTCAGAATGGATGTGAGAGCTTCCAGTGAATGTTCGGCAATCGTGCAATCACGCACTAACGAGCCTTCTGTCTATTTATGCGTCAAATGCCAATATATCCTCCAAGCGTCCGTCCTGTGCAGGTGTTGCTGTATTTTTCGATCCTTTTCTAGACAAATTTTTCTGTACACAACAATAACATTCGCTAACAGCTTCATGGAGCTTCCGACGTTATCTTCTCCGTTATATATAAATATTGTGCTGAATGTGGTCTTACAACTCCCTTGGCGTACCCCGGAAGTTACAATTACGTCTGAAGAAACTTGTCCGTCTAGAAAGCCAGGCAGTATTGTAGTTACTACATACTTTGCAAACTCAATGACAAAGCTGGTCCACTATTCTGTACGCAAGTATGTTGTTCATTAGGCGGTAGTGGAGAACTCTAGGAACGAATTTCACCAGACAAGGCACACGCCATCAATATGGACACCGGTAATGCAGTTAGAGAATGCGATGTTTCAGTTCTATAGATACATTTAGAATTTTACTATAATTTCATGTGGATTGCACAGAGAAATATAAGGTTCCATGAATTTTTTGTGTTCCTCTTGTCAGAGTTTCGACGTTTCCGAGATCTGCACCCCATGCTATGAAGCAAAAATAGTTTCACCAATACTTTATGTGAAATTCAGTCATTTGGAGTACGTAGCAGTAAGTTTCTATTTCGGGTGTATCCCAGTGAAGGCCGTATTTTTTACTTTCATTGACATTACAAAGAAACGTTGTTTATGACCACCAAAAACAACGAGCTGTCTAAATCTGAAGCCTTGTTTACCTATTACTGCAATTCTAAAGAAAGTGTACATCAAATTCAGCGAAACAGTTAAGTCAAAGATATTGCAAATGGACTTCAGAATCAGATGGTTAATGTTTGGAGAGCAAATTGGTCACGTTCCAGAAAATCCATTTAATTATTCACAGAAAATGATTGCGAGAAACTAGTGGCTTTCGCAAGGAATATTATCATGAGCCAGGAGAACTATGACTGAAAGCCTGATGGCGCAGACATCTATTCAAAAGCAGCATTTAAATTAAAATTTACCTTATAATGAGTAATTCAATAGGGTACAAGAGGATTCTGTAATGCGGTTTAAGTCTTATGTTTCTCAATTTTATGTGTAATAATTATTGAAACCTACAACTAAACATATTTTAGCAATGGTTGGTCATTACATCCAAATCTACATCTACAAGAGATACTCTGCAAATCACACCTAAGGGCCTGGTAGCGGGTTCATCGAATCACCTTTAAAATAATTCTCTATTATTCCAGTGTCGAACAGCGCTCGGTATAAATCGAACACCTATATCTTTCCGTGCGAGCTCTGATTTCAGTTATTTTATTATGATGATCGTTTCTCCATATGTAGGTCGGCGTCAACAAGATATTTTCGCATTCGGAGGGGAAAGCTGGTGATTTGTTTTAATGATGTCCACCCCAATTCCTGTGTCATGTCAGTAACACTCTCTCCCCTATTTCACCCTAATACAAAATGTGCTACTCTTCTTTGAACTTTCTCAATGTACTCTGTGAACCCTATCTGGCAAGCATCCCAACCCGTGCAGCAGTACTCTAAAAAGAGGACTGACAAGGATGATGTAGGCAGTTTCCTTAGTAGATCGGTTACAATTTCAAAGAGTTCTGCCAATAAAACGCAGTCCTTGGTTTACCTTCCCCACAACAATTTCTATGTGTTCTTTCCAATTTAAGCCGCGCGGAGTGGCCGCGCTGTCTCGGGCGCCAGGTCACGGATTGCGCGGACCCTCTCGCCGGAGGTTCGAGTCCTCCCTCGGGCATGGGTGTGTGTGTGTTCTTACCATAAGTTAGTTTAAGTAGTGTGTAACTCTAGGGCCTGATGACCTCAGCAGTTTAGTCCCTTAGGAATTGACAAACATTTGAATTTTTTTCCAATTTTAGGTAGTTCGTAATTGTATTTCCTGGGTATTTAATTGAATTTACGGTATTTAGATTTGACTGATTTATAGTGTAACGAAAGTTTATTGGGTTTCTATTAGCACTCATGTGGTTGACCTCACACTTTTCATTATTTAGGGTCAACTGCCAATTTTCACACCATACGAATATCTTTTTTTAATCGTTTTGCAATTAGTTTTCATCTTCTGATGACAGCAATATCTGCAAACGACCTAAGACGACTGCCGAGAGTGTGTCCCAAATCGTTTATATAGATAAGGAACAGCAGAGGTCCTATAAAACTACCTTGACGAACACCAGTAATCACTTCTGTTTTGCTCGATAACTTTCCGTCAGTTACTACGAACTGTGACCTCTCTGACAGGAGGTCACGAATCCAGTGACTTAACTGAGACGATATACCATAAGCACACATTTTCACTAAAAGCCGATTTGTATGCAGCAGTGTCAAAAGCCTTCTGGAACTTTAGAAATACGGAATCAATTTGAAATCCCTTGTCAATAGTATTCAATACTTTGGGTGAGTAAAGAGCTAGTTGTGTTTCACAAGAACGACGTTTCCTAAATCGGTGTTGACTGTGTGTCAATAGACCGTTCTCTTCGAGGTAATTCATAATGTGCCAACACAATATATTTGTTCCAAACTCCTGCTGCATATTGACGTTAATGATGCGGGCCTGTAATTTAGTGGATTACTCCTACTTGAATATTGGTGTGATCTGTGCAACTTTCGAATCTTTGGGTACGGATCATTCGTCGAGGGACTGTTGGTTGTACATGATTGTTAAGTATGGATCCATTGCATCAGCATACTCTGAAAGGAACCTAACTGGTATACAGTCTGGACCAGAAGACTTGCTTTTATTATGTGATTTAAATTGCTTCACTACTCTGAGGATATCTATTTCTAAGTTATTCAAGTTGGCAGCTGTTCTTAATTCGATTTCGGGAACATTTTTCGTTTTCTTTGGTGAAGGGATTTCGGAAGGTTGCGTTTAGTTGCCCGCATCTCGTGGTCGTGCGGTAGCGTTCTCGCTTTCCACGCCCGGGTTCCCGGGTTCGATTCCCGGCGGGGTCAGGGATTTTCTCTGCCTCGTGATTGCTGGGTGTTGTGTGCTGTCCTTAGGTTAGTTAGGTTTAATTAGTTCTAAGTTCTAGGCGACTGATGACCTCAGCAGTTGAGTCGCATAGTGCTCAGAGCCATTTGAACCATTTTGCGTTTAGTACCTCCGCTTTGGCAGCATTGTGATCGATAGAATTTCCATTGCTATCGCGCAAAGAAGTCATTGATTGGAAGTTGCCGCTCGCATACTTTACATACGACCAGAATCTCTCTGGATTTTCTACCAGGTTTCGAGACAAAGTTTCATTGTGCAAACTATTATAAAATTTTGCATTGAAACCAGCGCTAAATTTCGAGCTCCTGTAATAGATCGCCAATCTGGGACACTTTGCGTTCATTTAAATTTTGCATGCTTTTTTCGTCGTTTCTGCAGCAGTGTTCTGACCTGTTTCGTGTACCAACGGGTATCAGTTCAGTCGTTCGTTAATTTATTTGGTATAGCTCTCCCATTTGCCGTCGACACTATTTCTTTGAATTCAAGCAACATCTGGTCTGCACTTACACTGTTAATTTGGATGGAGTGGTGATTGTCTCTCTGGAAGCCGTCAAGAGAATTTTTGTCTTCTTTTTTTGAATAGGTATATTTTTGGTTTATTTTTGGAGGATTTTCAAAATCCCTATATTCGTATTCATGTTCGTTATTAGCTCAGGATTATGTACTGCTAAGAGGTCAAGTGTGTTTTTACAACCGGATAGTATCCGCGTGGGCCCATGAACTAACTGCTCGAAATAATTTTCAGAGAACTCGTTTGGCACAATTTTGGATTATGTTTTATGCGTATCTCTGCTTTTAATCGTGTATTTTCGTCAACATATCGGGGGTAAATTAAAGTCAGCACGAACTATAATTGTATGAGTCGGTATGTGTTTTAAATTAAACTCAAGGTTGATTTTAGTTTGTTTTAATAATATATACTGTGAATTAGTGAGGGGTTAATGTATATATGTCACCTTTTCTCAGCCGAAAAGAAATATGAAATTTTAAACCATCATTAAAAAGCGGGAGAATATATTGTCTGTCAGGATTACAAATAATAAGAAGAAATCACTGCAGCCATCTTAAAAGATGTAGTTCAGCAAGGAATGTTTAGTAACAAGTAGTTAGTAACGTCTAGGACGAAGCATGCCTCGACGTTCCGAGTTGAAGGTGGGCGTTGAGGTCGATAAGTAATTCAGCAGATGTTTCCGATACGCACAAATAGACTTGGTAATCAATTTTGTGTTCTGGGGCTAAAAAAAGGGACCTGATCTACATACAAAAACGTCGATTTTAAACTGACGTTATTAACTCTGCGCTCTTTGTTGAGGCGTGAATAGTGCCAGCGGCCATCGATTTCCTGTCAGTGGCATACGTATAATTTACTGCGCAAGTTCCTGTTTCTGAAAGCGGCGCTAAAGCAACGTGTCTGGCGCGCTGATCTGCCCTTCGACTGGTTGCCAAACGACACAACACCGCAGATCGACTGAAGGATAGAGACGTGACTTTATAGCTTACTCTTCCCATCACCCACATCAGAACTGAGTGCAACAATATAACGTACGATTATAAACATCTTTTATTTCTTCCTTCATTCACGAAGGAGAGCCTCCGTAAATATGAAACGAGTCAAGTTATTCATTAACAGTCAGAAGCAGACACTGCAGACGATACTCCACATTATCCTAACAAGTAATGAGACTAATACTAGTATTAGGAGAAGTTCCCGTTGGTATGTTAAATATATATTTTCATAATACATGTAATTCAAAGTGGTACTGCCAATTACTGTCCAAATGTCAGTTGCAGCATCATGTAAAATCTGAAATAAATTTGTCAAGAACTTTCCTAGGTTATTGCTCACAGCGTTTTCCCTTTACGTATTGTATTTATTTATTTACCATATACATTTAAAAAGAAGTAGTCTATGTCCATCTGGAAGTTTATTGGAGTGTAGTGTACAAAAAGGAAATAAATCGGTCAAGAACTTTTCAAGATTTTTACCAATAACATTTCCCCTTTATGTATTACATACATATTTATGTACCATCTATATTAAAAACTATGCCTATGTCCATCCGAACGTTTATTAAAGTGTGATGGAAAAGATGGAAGAAAAACAGTAAGCAACATTTCGGTTTTTTTGCTAACTGCGTTTCTCTTTCACACACACACACATATATATATATATATATATATATATATATATATATATATATATATATATATATATATGGTGAGTCACTATTGCCACCAAGAATAACTCCGAAAGTGTGATAGTAGCTGAAATGTTTGTGGGACATATATATATATATATATATATATATATATATATATATATATATTACCGAGCGAGGCCATACGTCACGAGGATGGGTCGGACAGGTGCCATAGCAACAGATTCCGGCGCTGGTGTTTGCTCTGACACAAGTACAGAGGCCATGCCGCCGTCTTCTGGATCAGCAAAGGCACTGTGTATTCTTCGGCGGAATAAAAGTCAGTGTCACACTTGTCTGTGTACCTCTTTACGTCCCGGCGAGATTCACCCCTTTCTGCCAGACCTATCTCTGTCATCATGGCGTGTTAGCCCCCTGATGCGCAGATGTCTTAACAATGGATTAAAATGTGTTTATATCCATTGACATTTAGTGTTTTCTTGATCGAATTAAGGGGTCCACGACCTAGACTCGGAAAACACCCAACATCCCCATACCATGACATCTCCTCCTTCATACTTCATTCTTGGCACTACACATGATGGCAGGCAAAGTTCTCCTGGCATTCGCCAAACCTAAACGCTGCAGTCGGACCCAAATCACTCGCTTCCAGTCATCCACGGTTCGGTGGCCTCGCTCTTTACGCCACCTCAATCATAGCTTGGGACTGACTATGGGGAAGGTGTGGCTTACGAGTACCTGCTCGACTACTGCGATCCACTCCTTTCTACACCCTTCGCATAGTCACTGTACTAACTGGACTGCTGTTACCACTTTGAAATACACAAGTGACCTTTTCCGCCGATTTCATGTGATTTTTTTTATCATTCCCTTCAATAATCGACGATCCTTGTTGATCTCTACATGATGTCTGCCTGGTCCCGACTTAGTTTTGTTCCTTTAATGAATAATAATCACTTATCTGGATTACACTATCCAGCTGCTGGTTTTACCTGACACTTCATATTAAGCCTTAATAAGACTTTACCGTTGGCTGTGAATACTACTGGATGGCTGTATATTGTAACAGTTAGTACAGTGGGGTCAGGAAAGTCATGAGATACCTTCCAATAGTTTCGAATTTCCATTTGCCCAGTGTAGTGCAGCAACTCGGCATTACATGGACTCAACAAGTCGTTGGAAGTCCTCTGAACAAATATTGAGCCATGCTGTCTCTACAGCCGTTGATAATTTCTAAAGTGTTGTCAGTGCAACATTTTGTGCACGAACTGACCTGCGGATTATGTCCCATAAATGTTCGATGGGTGGCCAAAACATTCGCTCGCATGGTCCAGATTGTTCTTCAAATCAATCACGAACAATTGTGGCCAGGTGACATGGCACCCTGTCATCTAGAAAAATTCACAAATAACAACTCCGCCAATGCATCGCCCTTTTATACATTGTGTACGCCGTACTACGGCCATCTGTATATGTGCATAACGGTATCTCATGACTTTTGTCGCTTTGGTGTTGACTGTAAAGCTTGTAATACGAACATTAGTGGTAACTACGCCCTCGAATCCAAATGTGATACTTTGTATGTCTATAGTCAATCTCTCATACAATTTAGCACCAGAAAATTAGACTGCAAAACATTTTACAGGGGGTCGCATGCGGGAATTAATTTTTCGTTTAGGTACTATGGTTGTGACTTAACATTTCATTATAAAATCACTTTTATTATTGACTATAAATACCATTAGGAACTAAACGTCTTGGGACGTACATTTAAGATATGCAAAGACCTTGTAGACACCTGTACACGATGATCTTATTTTTTTGCTTAAGTTCGTGGTTACTTGCCCATTCTGTCACCAGCCTTTCCTGACGAAACGAGGGAAGTCGTGGTGCTCAATCAGTTTGTGAATTGCGTAATATTTGCTCTGTGTGTTACCGTAAATTAACTGTATTGTGTAACGTATTTCCTGAGACGGAGATTGGGGTCCAGCCCAGAAATTGCTTGAACGAGCGTGGAAAACCAGCTGAAAACCACACTCACACTGGCAGGTCGTTATTCCACCGCGTGGGTTCGACCAGGGTCTGTCTCACTTCCTTGTATGGCAATCTAGCTCGCTGGGCGTTATTCGAGCTGGCTGGGATGGTCAGTTGGTTGTCATTAGGCGAGGTAGAGTCGATCATCTCTGTCAGCTACTTCTAAGTTGTGTGAAGTTCTCTCTCTCTCTCTCTCTCTCTCTCTGTGTGTGTGTGTGTGTGTGTGCGTGTGTGTGTGTGTGTGTGTGTGTGTGTGTGTCGCCCCACACACCAGAAAAGAGTTAACACTAAGCGGACCGGCCACGCGCCAGCTGTGCTCTAGGGGGTTACCACCTGTTGAGAGTGTGCAGTAGTCAGGAATCGTGGTACAAATTAGGGGCCAATGCTGAGCCTACTTACCATATGTCACAGCTCGATCGCCACAGAAGTCAGCAGAACCGTTCCATTTGGCCCATAATCTGAGGTCACGAGCTTTAATGTTTCATGCACGGTAGCGCTTATAGGACGTTGATCAGCTTACCTGTGGACAAAGAAAATAAAACTATGTAATATATGACCAACTGAAAGTTTAGTCAGGCAAAGGGGTTTCATGTCATCGAAACTGGGATCTTAGATCAAGTTTCCAGGTCCTTCAAACTGGGGAAGAGAAGAATGAATACGTGTTAATGGAACATATCTGATGCACCATCGCTCTGCTGACGACACTGCAGTGCTTGCCGCAAGTGCAGATAAATTTCAGCAAGAAACGGAAATGCAAATATCAACGTAGAATTGAAAATAAATCTGGCTAAGACTGACGTAATGTTAAGCTCTTGTAGTGGTCTCCAGTCAGAAGACTGGTTTGATGCAAGCTTCTCCACACTTCTCCATCTTCTGCAGCCATCTTCATCTGTGTGTAACTGGTGCAACATTCTTATTCTTTTTCGAGCCATTAGTCTCCTGACTGGCAACCAAGAATTTCTCTCCTAATCCAACCCTTTCATCTTTTAGTAACACTTGTAACCTTCTCACTCAATTATTTCTTGGATGTATTCCAATCCTTGTCGTCCCCTGTATGTTTTACCCTCTACAGTTCCCTCTAATACCATGGAAGTTACTCAAGCTATTCATTGATGTCTTAATACGTATACGGTTCCTTTTTCTTGACAGAGTGTTCCATATTTTATTTTCCTTGCTGATTCAGCGCAGAACGTCATCATTCCTTAGTTTATTATTCCACCTAATTTTCAACATCCTTTTATAGCACCACATCTCCAACACTTCGATTCTCTTCTCTTCTGTTTTCTCCCAGTCCAGCCCACCCCACTGATACCGAGATGCTAAATGGTGATGCGCTCACACGTGTGATGGGAGTAGTCTGCAACGTCAGAGGGTGAATTTTTGTTGTCCATGGAAACATCGCCAGTGGAAAACACTGATAATTTGTAGACGAAACTTCTTGCTCCACCTTCTTCTTGGCCAACGGTTTGTCTTACAGTTAAACGCAATTTTTTGTTTATATCGAATTTGGAAATCGCATGTGGCCTGAACAAGTTGCTGCTCTCGAATGTCAGAACAGACAGCCATGGGGGGAGACCTCATATTGACAGCACGTGCCGACAACATCCTACAGGTATCCCTCTCAGGCTAGTTCAGAAGTAGTACTGCGCTTACAAAGGTACAAATATATTGCGGTATAGTGGTTTCATTTTTATTGACGACACCAGTCACCCAAAAGTTTCTAAACGATAACATTTTCGCCATTTGACTGTAATTAAATGTACTAGGTCCATTATTGCAATTTCAGTGCAATACAGCTTCCCTCAGCACATGCCAATCATTTTAACGCTTAAATGTGCATATGTCGTCGTCAACCATACTCTACTGGTCGTGTTTCCGACATGTCCTGTACTGAAGTCGACAAACCAACGACCAAAATGTCACAATATTCATGACCAAGACGCCATATATGCAGATTTCTGCATGTGTTGGTGTGCTGATGCCACAATTGCAGTAGTGGACATAACAAAAACGATCACAGAAAAATGTCGTTTAGAAACCCATTCGAAATGTTGTTTAACGAAACCTATCGCGCATTTTTCGACCAACGCACTTTCTTTGGGTGAAACAGCTCCACGAAATAATCATAATTTGATCATTAGTTCTTTGAGTTCTACGATCATATGACTTGCTCCTTGTGAGCTACAGAAAACTAGTCACAGCTACAGTAACTACTGGTTTGCGTGAAAAATGGTACATAACTTTTTGCTTACTTTCAAAATTAGCTTTAAATGAGTGATTTATTTTCCTTAAAGGCCGAAAAGTTAATTCTTAGGTAATAACTTATTTCTCTACTAACTCAAAACAGAAGCGAAATTTATTTTCCGTGCGGTTACTGCTCTCTTGAGTAATTTTTCCACTTCTGAATTCAATATTCATAGCTTTAAAACTGTTTTCACCAACCGTTTAACACAGATTAGAATTCGTACGACAAAAAATTACGAATATGTCTTCGAGCATCCTATGGTGCTGCCACAAGATGCATCGGGAGTGAGCAATCTGAGCAGCGGTCTCTGCGCTCTTCCAAATCCTCTGTTACTGAAGACCTCAGTCCAAATAGAGGATAACTCCATTTTTTACCTTAATATATACCAGACCCTACAAGCTCTAAAATCTTATTTCTTTATCGCTTCAGCGGGAGACATCCCTATTTTACACTGAACAAATACGGTCCAGTCACATTAATGAGACCACCGTCTACGTTAGATGCCGGATTTGAAAATAAGGGGTCTTGAATTCTTCGTTTCATTTGCAATGGATATATTTAGAGATGGATTCTTTGTAGGTATTTTTCGTGAAGCGATACGCTGTTTTCATTTTTTTTTTTTTTTGCACCTAGTTTTTTCAGCTTTCTTTTCGACTCCGTTTTTCAGAGTCGCCTCAGTCAAGTATTTAAGTCGTTCGAATCATTTGATTCTGTCGTATTTTATTTCCACCGGTGTTGCAGTTTGTTTAGTGGAAGTAATAAGCCAACAAAACTGTGCACCAAACAACCATGCAACTTACGCAAAACACAGTAGAAAAGAGAAGAAAATATGTTGCACTACCTTTCTTAAGAAGCATATCCTATAAAATAAGCAACCTATTTGAAAACACAAACATTAAAATAAGCTTCCACACAAACAACGAACTCCAGCAGTTACCAGTACACAACTTAAAAAATAACAATGCCCCACACAAAAAAATCTGGCATATACAAACTCAGCTGTCAAAGTTGCCTCTCTTACTGTATAGGACAAACTGGAAGAAGCATTGAGGCACAGTTCAAAGAGCATGTAGATGCCATACGTTTGAACAATATTTCAAAATGCATATTTGCTATGCACACGACCACCAACAGTCATGGAATAAAGAACACTGAAGACAATGTACAAGTATTGCACCATGCTGAGAAAGGTAGCCTTATGAATTTCCTTGAGGAGAATGAATTATATGTACATAAAAGGAAATCACCACAAAATCTCCTCAGTGAACAAACCGAGTTAGCCAATGCAGCCTTTCTTCAAAGCTTCATTTAATTGCTCTCCAATTTAATATAAAAAATAATAAAAAAACAAAAGAATTCCACTTTTGTAATATTTATACATGCACATCCATCCCAACACATTTACTGTGCTTTCAATGTATGCCATAATATGTCCATAGTTGTAACATTTATTTACGTACGCCTGGCCCTTATCATTTAATTTTGTTCCAATGTATACCATAATATTTACGTAATATCACTTCAGCAACACTTTATAACTGACTGCTTTATTTATCTTAATTTTAATCAGTTCTCTTTCAATGAAAATAGTAATTAACGTAACATTAGCAATTTCTAAATTTCTACTGTCGCAAACATGTACATAATGAAATATCTCTGAGAGCAAGTCTTTGGCATTGTTATGGTTGTAATATCGCCGTCTTTGTATGTATACCTCCATGTGCCGAAAGGTGTAACTGTGTGAGTGGTGTGTTACATTATGTACATATATACACAAAAAAGTGCATTGTACAGTTTTGGATGTTGCAAGATGAGAAGCAACCAGCACTGGAACGTAATGGCGCGAATTCTTCATTGTAGCTAACCGAAATATTTTCCATTTAACATTAAATTAATAATAATTTGTTTACACCGCCGAAAATCGTTCTGAGGCACAATTACAGTTAAAAAGACGTTTTCACACATTTTGTTTTGCTTGTAGGTCGTCGCCACCCCAGAAAGTTTCGTCAGGTGGGGAAACAAGACACAAAATGTAATCTAAAACGTGAACTAACCGTCTGAAAATGAACCTATCGGTTCGAAACCGGTAATAAATAGCGTTGTAAAAAGTGGCTGGTTGCTGTAATCCTCTGAATGGTCAACCTATATTTTGTACTTAGCCACGGGCTTGTACGTCAGTTTTTGTCAAAATAGCAGTTGACAGTACCGTTCAGTTTGAATTGTGCCTCATTAGAACAGATAACCGTCCCTGCAAACCGTTAATCCTAACGAAACATGCCTTCGAACCACTTGTAGAACTCCACTCTTCGACCTGGGTAGCCTTCGTTCAAAGCGTGCAGGAAACTTGGAATGCACACTTTCCACTTTGCAGCCTTCATAATTCTTCGTACGCTTGATCGGCTTACCCCGCTTTCAAGTGGACCCTGATTCACAGATTTTTGAGGTTACCTAGTAAAATGTTGCAAGACAACATCGCTGGAAGCTGGACGTGTTGATGCTTTTGGTCAGCCAGACCTTTCCTTGTGCACACCCTGAAGAGTACCGTCCTTTTCAAATTTATTCCAAACACGATTAATTGTAGTTCGTGCTGGTGGCTCAGTTTCGTACACGTTATGCCACTGCCGTTGTACCTCCATCATGTTTCAGTACTTCCAGAACCATTTCAATACAGTCTTGCGTTGCTGAAACGACAATCTTACTTCATTCATTGCTGCACTACCATCGGTTGGAAAACGCACGCCATGATCTGCTGAGAAAACACTGAACTACGTTATCACGCAAAATTGCTACGATATGTCATTTTGTTTGAAACATTAACTATCAAAGAGTGGCTTCATTTTTCTGGACCATTCTGTATATCATTGTACGATACATAACTCAGGAGTTATGATATCGCTAACACTTAGATTAGCGAAAAACTAGCTTTTCTGAAAACGGAGCCCAAATATTCGATTCCTTAAAGAGTCTGGGGTGGTGGAGATAGGGGGAGGGGTGTTGCCGGTGCCTCCTCAGTGGTCAGTTACTTTTCACATGTTCAGCAATGCACACCTGCAGCTGAGTCGAGCCGGCCGTTGTGGTCGAGCGGTTCTAGGCTCTTCAGTCCGGAACCAAGCGGCTGCTACGGTCGCAGGTTCGAATCCTGCCTCGGGCATGGATGTGTGTGATGTCCTTAGGTTAGTTAGGTTTAACTAGTTCTAAGTCTAGGGGACTGATGACCTCAGATGTTAAGTCCCATAGTGCTTAGAGCTATTTTGAGCTGAGTCGAAACGACATCAAAGTTTTGACATTAACTAACCCAACAAAAAGTTAGTGAGAATGCCACGTAAAGTAAACGAATAATTAAGTTGGAGTCGTTAGATACATTTCAAGATCGATGGAAACTAGTACAACCAGCCATTGGCGATGCAGCATCTAGGAGGTAAACCGTAACCAACCCAGACACTTATTTGACAAACTGATAGCAGTCACAGGCTCACATTTATGTACTAATCATTCTCTAATTCAAACTGAGGATTAATTTTTTTGTAGTAAACCTAAAGTACATGTATAACTGATTTTGTTTGTGGCGCTAACAACACCTCATCTACTGGTTAATATTTTCTATCGTCGTTTCAAACTTTATAGGAAGTTTTATAATAATAGCCCTACTATTCTAAATTATTTGAAGCACTTTCGAAAAGTTTCAGTCTATAATTTTCTGCATAGCAGTTATTTCAGCTTTTGAAGTGATGAAAGTTGACATGCGAATTTATTTACGATTGACTAAGAGCTACTGGATGCATAATAAACAAGTTTGACAACTGATTAACGTATGTTTAATTGTTTATGTTTTGCTACTTGTTTACGTTTACTTCAGGAATTTGGGGTCATAAGATATTGAAATTTTGGGTGTTTGATAACGTTTTCTTTAATCCTGCAAAAAGTCAATTATTACCAAATGTAATGTCACTCAAGTATAATTTTTTAAATGTTGAGTTCTTTATTATCACTATTAGCGAAGCGCTTTGCCTTTGTTAGAGAATGATCAGTTTTGGAGTCGTACAGTGGATTAAATCCACTTTAGTGGTGCAGTTACGATGGAATATTAAAACATTTTTACAGTTAACAGAGTTAAGGAAGTACATTACACATAAGACGAACTTAAGTCAGTAAATACATTCATGGTCAGTTCTACTTAAAATAATGCGACTGGCAAACCCGTCTTCTTACAATACGTTCTCGGAATTTTAACAGTAAACTACTCCGTGATGTAAAGCGGGTCTGTTGTACGGTCTGCTACTGGACATGTATGAGCACCTGTGTGGAGTTTACGCCGCTACTAAAAATACCCGTGACGGAACGCACTGTCTTTCATTTCTGATTTGGACGCATCAACATCGCAGAACATTCGTCCTGATAAAACACATTTGGGGTGCCATCGAGTTAGTTGTCACTAAGTCCTCAAGTGCTTCAATCGCATCAACTCCATGCCTTCAGATGCAGACTGTTTAGAAAACTACCACATGTTGCTACAAGTCAAAACTACAAGAAAACTTCCCGTAATGATATATCCGGAAACTATCTCCTTTTGAGATAGGCCAATGTGTCCTGTCATTGCTGTCTTTCTGTTAAGCGGATGCAGGTGCTGCGCGTGCTTTCCACGCATCTTGACACTTCCTTCTGCCCTTCCTCGCAGAGAATTTTTCGGATGGACATGGCTCCATTTGTACTGCGTCCCGTTCAGTCATCACTCTGTCCTGTAACGTCTGACCATTACAGCAGTGACTTCAAATGTTCCGATGGCCATAAATCTATCGGATTTGGATAAGGTAAACGATGGGAGGAAGCCATAGTAACGGATCTCCTCTAGCAATCTGTCGTGTCCATCGCACGAGAATGGAGTGGTGACCCATTGTGCATAAACCACAGTCATTGTCTTTATACAAGGCTAACGCTGTCCAATAGTGCTGATGATTCACTACTCTGCACCCGATGATACATACCACTTGTTAATCTACGATACTGCAGTGACTGTGTTATTCAGAAGTACGATGCAAATTTCCTTCGGACATTCATGCATGTCCAAAGTTCCTGTTCGAAGGAACAGGTACGACAGCGACTATAGCGGTTGCGAAATACGTGAAGTATTCCCACTTGTAAATATGGACAACCATCAGTTGTATAATGGAATGACGGCAGTGAAAGTTTTTGCTGGACTGGGAATCGAAACCGAATTTCCTCTTTATCGCCAACCGTCGGCTCATGACCAGACCCAAACTTCCATATATCGTCAACTACGTGGCAACAGCCTGCGATCGTCCATCCCCTATGTGTATTCCCCTACAGAAGAGACATTTTAATTGAATGTCTTTTAGCCACTCGCGAAAAGCGGGAAATTCGGGTTCGAGTCCCGGTCCTGCACAAATTTTCATTCTCGTCATTCCATTATGCAGCTGATCGTTGTCCATATTGGCAACTGCGAATACATTTCGTGTACTATTAATCCATTTATGTGGAATGTTTAGCCCTCTGAGACTGTCACAGACAGGTCCTGGGCATGCACTGACGCTGAAGCAATCATTATGCTTCACCTACATGATTCTTCGAGGATCTGCATGGGTCCACACATTTATGCTGCGATAATCGTGGTAATTTACTGTGCTTACCCCGAATGCTGCATATTAGTCGACAGAAGTAAAATGACTCACATGTCAACAAGTACTGGTTTCCGGGAATGTAATTAGAGGAACTTTTATTCTAGTTTTGAGGGGAATATAATTAGAGGAACTTTTATTCTAGTTTTGACCAGTACTTCCTTCTCTGGTTTCTTTATTACTAACCTGGTGTCTTGCAGCTTCGGTTGTCCCTCGTCGCAGTAGTAGCGTTCAGGTTTGTGCTCCTGCTGGAATGGGGTGTACCGGTATGCCATTTGTTAAAGGTTAACAACGTTTTGTAATATAATCGTTTTAATTAAGAAGACTTTAAAACACGCGTCACAGACTTTCCAATATGGCAGCTCTTGGCTGCTCCATTACACTTAACACTTTACAACACCGTCATCACTTTCAATACTCATTGTAGATACTGCTCACGACACGTTGCGTTCACTGATAATTAATACCGCTCACTGTAACTTTATATCTTGTTTATCACTTCTATATATGTGGTCAGTGGGGCATTCGGCTACTGCCACTGCCTACTCGCGACCGTCCTTTCGGAGCCGCCTCCTGTTACTCGACCACGCGTTTTGAGTGCCGCCCTGCTACTAACTTCGAACCGTTTTCCCGACGCGCAAGAGAGACTCCATCTTTCTCCCTCAGCTCCTACGTATATAGATATAAAAATTCTCAGCAACAGATCACTGTTGCCAGGCGAATCTGACGTCACGTTTTTGGACAGTGTGACGGAAGTTTGTGTCGGTATACTTTCTCAGATTGTAAGATCCTGCTCCCGAATAGTCGGATCTTGTCCCTACTAATGTTGTTCAACATTGTCTCTTATGATGTTATCGTTAATGCTCCTTGCTGACGCATATTTGCTAGATAGACATGTATCCTGGCTGTTACAATTCCCGAGCGTTTAGATATCGCAAAGGTTCATAAATGTGCGTAATAATCAACATAAACACATGAAGGGAATGCACGTATGCATTACACTACCTCTTGTAAGAGTATGTGACACATTTATTTAAACACTTACGTGTATCGACGGTGAAAACCATAGTCAGCTATGGAGAAACCAGACAGCGAACCATTTCCATTATCTTAGCGAAGCTCCTCGCCTGTCGTCTTTAGACTGCGTAATAATTTACCAGGCCCCTCTACCTGTTGCAGGGTCGTGAAACTCAGAGTGTTGCGAAGTCTAACTCCCTGGGTCCCAGTTTGCGGGAGCTCCAAGGCGCCTGCGGTGGTAAACAGCTACCAGTGTTGCAAATTCTAATGTGCCGTGGAAGCCCTGCTCTTCGATTCACGACAGTCAAAGGTTCTCCTAAAACAACGTAGGTGGTATCGTCAACAATATTTCTTCTTTGGACCAGCAGCATAATATATGTCTGATAACGACACGATTATTAGAATAGAAGCACCAAAATAGCTGCTTATAATAACAAATCTTTATTTACAACACAGTATTTCGGCATTAATCGACATTATCAAGTACGTCTAGACTGACGTGACGGCCATATTACGTCATTAGTGAACTGTCGTATAACTCCCACCGTTTTAAGGTGGTAAATGACGTAATATATTGAAAATAAAACGTTAATTATGGTCTGACAGTAGTGTAACAGTTCCATTCTTACGACGCTATATTTTTTTTATTTTTATATTTTACGACGCTCTTTTTGATAGCGCTGCAATAGTGGAATTGTCAAACTACTGTCACCAAGTCACTAACTTTTTATTTTCAATATATTACGTCATTTACCACCTTACTAAAACAGTGACAGTTATGAGACAGTCCACTAATAACGTAATATGGACGTCACATCATTCTAGACGTACTTGATAGTGGCGATAAATGCCGAAACCCTCTGCCGTAAGTAAAAGTTTGTTATGATAAGCAGCAATTTGGGTGCATCTATTTAAGTAATCATGTCGTTATCAGGCAAGGTAGATAAAACTACACTATGCTCAAAATCATTTTAGGATTTCTCTTTCCATTATGAGCTGCTTATGTTTCAAGGCTTTCTTCCAGTCTTCAGAGGAGAAGCTCTTAAAAGTTTCATAGGTAAGTGCTTCCACTGCAATAGGACAAATTTATATTTTTATTTATATACGTGTATTATACAAGTAAATGCGGAAAAGAGTTGCCATATTCTGCACGTAAGGTTGAATTTCATTCAGCTTCCTTATTCAAAGACGAAACTAAAATCACTGAGGCCTGAAGAGTGTTATTTGTGGGAACAAATGTTTAAGATTATTTTAGAAAAGTATACGATCATGCATTTCGTAAAGATTTAACGAATTTTCGACAAACAGGGAAATCTTTTAATTACTGAACATATAATTCATGCGAAGTATTAAGAGTGAATAGTATTTTGATCTGTTCCAGACCGCAACTATGTGAGTGACTCCTAAGATGAGGTAAATTGTGTTAAATACTTGAGATAACGCTGCGTTCCCACATCAAGTACTATGCGGCAGACTCTTTGGTTTCATCGCGTGAAACAGATCATTAGGCTTATAACTGATCTGTTATTACGCTTTCTTATTCTCCTAATAATTTCTACCACAAAAAAACATAAGATGCGTGTTAATCTCGCTGAGAAAACTCACGTTGCCTAGGGCTACATGCTTTGGGAGAAAGAACAAGAGGGCTATAGAGAAGCTAATACCTCTGTTTCGCAGTAGCTATATTGGGAACAATGATATTTATTTTGTGTCATAAATACCGAGTTCCTGATTAAGCGAACCACTTGGTGAATGCAACGAGATTCGTTTATTGAAGATAGTTTCTCGCCTTCTCTGATTTATACAGCAGGAGGCCGCTGAGGTGAAAACCTTGCGATGTGCCAGAATGCAGAAGAAGACTTTTGCCTTCTTTGTCGGAAAGCATTGTCATTACTGTTTTATTTGCAGCGTCCGTCCAGCCCTGCTTACGATCGTTGGAAGAATTGCCCAAAGTTTCACCGAGCCCCACCTCATCATGTATATCCGACCCCATCGCCTTGCAACTTTACCCTCCATCTCCATGAACAGCTTACTGCCACAGAAATGACCATAGTGAACGCCCAGGTTGTGGGGACTGTGAATAACGAAAAAAGACTTGTTACATTAACAGTGATCATTTATTTGTTGAGTGTCGAAGGTTCGTTTCTGCGCTAGTAATCACAGACATTACAACTTAACGCATCCTCAGGAAATGAATCTATATTGGTTATCCGCTCTTTCCCCAAGAGTTTCAAACTTCGATGTTATGAAGCAGCCCCTTCTTTCTTGAACATTGCCTTTTAATCTCGGCAACAATGTTCTAGTTTATATTCAAAGCCGCATCAGTGCGTTCGATCACTTAATAACTGACAGCTCCATTAAGCAGGCACATACAATGAGGTGACAGAAGTCATGGAATACCTCCTAATAACGTGTCGGACTTCCTTTTGCCCGTCCGCCCCGATAGCTGAGTGGTCAGCGTGACGGATTGGCGTCCTACGGGCCCAGGTCCGATTTCCGGCTGGGTCGGGGATTTTCTCCGCTCAGGGAATGGGTGCTGCGTTGTCTTCATCATCATCCAATTCCCATCCGGCGCGCAGGTTGTCCAATGTGGCGTCGAATGTAAGAAGACCTGCACCAAGGCGGCCGGACCTGCCCCGTAAGGGACCTCCCGGCCAATGACGCCAAACGCTCATTTCCATTTTTTCCTTTTGCCTGGCACAGTGCAGCAACTTGACGTGGAATGGACCCAACAAGTCGTTGGAAGACCCCTGCAGAAAACTGAGCCATGCTGCCTAAATAGCCGTCCATAATTGCGGAAGTGTTGCAGGTGCAGGTTTTAGCGCACGAACTGTCCTCTCGACTATGTCCCATAAATGTACGGGGTATGTCCAAATAATTCGCTCTAACTGTGCAGAATTCTCCGAACCAATCACGAACAACTGTGGCCCAGTGAAATGGCGCATTCTCATCCATAACAATTCCACCGTTTTTTGGGAACATGAAGTCCATGAATGGCTGTAAATGGTCCCCCAAGTAGCCGAACACCCAGGGGACCCATTCCATTCCATGTATACACCGCTCACACCTTTTTGAAGCCACAGTGCCTTGTTGACAACTTGAGTCCATGACTTCGTGGGGTCTGCGCCACACTCGAACCCTATAATCAGCCTTTACCAGCTGAAATCGGGACTCAGCTGACCACGCCACGGTTTTCCAATAGTCCCGGATCCAACGTATATGGTAACGAGCACGGGAGAGGTGCTGCAGGCGATGCCGTGCTGTTACCAAAGGCACTCGCGTCGGTCAGCTGCTATCATAGCCCGTAAACGCAAATTTCGCCGCACTGTGCTAACGGATACGTCCGTCGAATGTCCCACATTGATTTCTGCCGTTATTACACGTAGCGTTGATTTCTGTTTACCGTGACAACTGTACACGAACGCCGGTGCCCTCGGTCGGTAAGTGAAGGTCGTCGACCACTGCGTCATTCATCGTGACAGGTAATTCCTGAGATTTGGTATTCTCGACACAGTTTCGACACTGTGAATCTCGGAATATTGAATTCCCTAAATGTTTCCAAAAGCCCCATTTCGCGTTCAAAGCCTGTTAATTCGCGTCATGCGGAGATAATCATGCCGGAAACCTTTCCACATAAGTCACATGTTTACAAACTACAGGTGCACCAATGCACCACCCTTTTATAACTTGTTTACGAGATACTACTGCCATATACTACAAATCGCTATCCCATGACATCTTCATCTCAGTGTAACTAGTAAAGCAATATCGCTCTACAGACCTCGTCCAGTCCACAGCAAACAAAATGTATAGCTGCTGGGAAAACATGCAAGGACAACACGCCACCATCAATAAAATTGGGCAATTATGCTTGAATAGTTTAAATATCGGGGATCGACAGTGCGGGCTTTCAAAAACGTTAATGGTGGCCCTCAACTACGTACCCTCAGACTCAGAATTGAAATATTAAAAGTTTTCGCTGGTTTCGTCGTCTAGGGGCTGGAATACGTAGTTGCCGCATTACAAGCCAAATAATGCTGAGTCTACAGTATACAGTATGAATACACACACGAATCGAATGGTCGAAGATTCCCATCAATCGGCTGTTACGAATTTTGAATGTAACATAGAAATTTATAAATAAAAGATTCCAATTAAATAAAATCTGCAGGTACTGTTTTAACGACTTTAAATGATGAGTACAATAGCAGAAGTACCTATAAGAATGCCATTCAAAACGCTTATTGGTGTCGATGGTCCAGAAGTTAAATAAAATATAAGTTGAATAACAGGAAAACAATAGATTCCTATCTCAAATTATTAGTTATGAGCAACAACATAACTAGCGAGATATTCACTTCTAAATGGAGACTACGTCTTCACTGCAGAAACAATGGAAATCTCACAAGTGCACCAGTCGGTACCACCAATCATTTCTATCTCCCACGACCACGCACAAACTGCTCAACACTCTCCAAGTATTTTCTGCGACCCTCCATCGCACCTTCCCATCCATCACTCCTCTGTCCCGTGCAACCCGATGCTCCTCCCCCACTTCCATCCAGTCTCTCCATTGATTTCGGTAGTCGCCTACCGTAGTAACGAGCGCTGTGATTGGCTAGAGAGCTCTCGCCATGTCTCCAAGCCAAAGCACACTCACAAACTTATTGAAACACACACGAAATACTGGAGTTACATTTAAATAACTTGAAATTAAATAAATATGCATACGGCTGGACCATAAACACGCTCTAACACACACTATTAAATACATAAACAAATAAAATAAACATGTATCAAAGGAATAGAAACAAAAGTAGGTCAGTAGCCTAATGTCTCTGTGCTTTCTAAATCACAGTAAATATTTCACCAATTTCTTCATGAATAGTGTATATCGTATATAAACAAAGACATAAAAGAATAAATATATTTACAAACATGGTGCTACCATTTTTTGTGTAACTGTGGAGTACTTATGGCCTGACGCGATCAATATAAATTGGCCACTTTGACCTCCAATAACTCATGTACTATTCAAGTTACATGGCTGTAATCCATACCAATTTAGGTTTACAATATTAGCTTTCCAAAGACACGTCCGATCGACAAAATCTCACGAACCGTTTAGATTTCGGAAATTCGTTGCTGGGTGTTACTTGTATAATTTACAGTCAGATACTAAACATTAAACTAATGAAGTACATCTGATTGCACTTTCAGAATCGTCATGTAAATATTGGTAATGTACTTGTTTCTTTTAAGTTATCATGATTCCTCTGGCTATTATTAATTTCTACATGAACTGTGAAATGTCTGCCATTAAGGTTTCACAAAGTCTGCCATCTTTGGCACTCCCAGCATACAAATCTCCTTCATCGACACAAAGCCCATTCCTCGACACAGCGTCAACATGGAATTCCCAATCACGTGGTCGGCCTGGACCACACACTGGGGCTACCCCTCTTGCTCCGGCTAATGTTTGGCACCACACGGTTGCTGACAGCCCTGGCAAGCCGGGTGCAGCCACACCAACTCTGAACTTAGAATATTTTCAGGGCGCCACAACTCGCCCGTTACCTCATGTATCAAATGATTGATTTTATGAAATCAATAGCATCAAACAGTTATTTTGCATTGAAGAAATATTTTCAAATGGTTCAAATGGCTCTAAGGACTATGGGACTTAACATGTGAAGTCAACAGTCCCATAGACTTAGAACTACTTAAAACTAACTAACGTAAGGACATCACACACATCCATGCCCGAGGCAGGCTTCGAACCTATGACCGTAGCAGCAGCGCGGTTCAGGACTGAAGTGCCTAGAACCGCTCTGTCACAGCGGGCGGCAGTAATATTTTCCTCAAGGCTCTCAACACATATAACCAATTAACAACTCATAAAACATTTACAAGTCCCGTGTTTACATTTGTATCAGAAAGGTGGTCACCAACATCAAAATATATTGGAATGCTAGACGCTTCGACAGAAAGCTACTTCGAAGAATTGTTGGCACATTCTGTGAAATAGGGATGATGAAGTACAATCATGAGTTGTACACTGTTTGTAAAGAGCCATCTGTTACAAAAATAGTGAAATTAGCTATAGTATGATGGTCGGGGCAGGTGGTATTTTATAAGTGAAACGTAAGTTGTTGTTGTTGGGGTCTTCAGTCCTGAGACCGGTTTGATGCAGCTCTCCATGCTACCCTATCCTGTGCAAGCTTCCCCATCTCCCAGTGTTTACTGCAGCCTACATCCTTCTGAATCTCCTTAGTGTATTCATCTCTTGGTCTCCCTCTACGATTTTTACCCTCCACGGTGCCCTCCAGTACTAAATTAGTGATCCCTTGATGCCTTAGAACATGTCCTACTGACCAATCCCTTCTTCTAGACAAGTTGTGCCACAAACTCCTCTTCCCCCAATTCTATTCAATACCTCCTCATTAGTTACGTGGTCTACCCATCTAATATTCAGCATTCTTCTGTAACACAACATTTCGAAAGCTTCTATTGACTTCTTGTCCAAACTACTTATCGTCCATGTTTCACTTCCGTACATGGCTAAACTTCATACAAATACTTTCAGAAACGACTTCTTGACACTTAAATCTATAACCGATGTTAACAAATTTCTCTTCTTCAGAAACGCTTTCCTTGCCATTGCCAGTCTACATTTTATATCTTCTCTACTTCGACCATCATCAGTTGTTTTGCTCCCCAAATAGCAAAACTCATTTACTACTTTAAGTGTCTCATTTCCTAATCTAATTCCCTTAGGATCAATCGCCTTAATTCGACTACATTCCATTATCCTCGTTTTGCTTTTGATGATGTTCATCTTATATCCTCCTTTCAAGACATTGTCCATTCCGTTCAACTGCTCTTCCAAGACCTTTTCTATCATCGGCGAACCTCAAAGTTTTTATTTCTTCTCCATGGATTTTAATGCCTACTCCGAACTTTTCTTTTGTTTCCTTTACTGCTTGCTCAATATACAGATTGAATAGCATCGGGGAGAGGCTACAACCCTGTCTCACTCCCTTCCCAATCACTGCTTCCCTTTCATGTCCCTCGACTCTTATAACTGGTTTCTGTACAAATTGTAAATAGCCTTTCGCTCCCTGTATTTTACCCCTGCCACCTTCAGAATTAGAAAGAGAGTATTCCAGTCAACATTGTCAAAAGCTTTCTCTAAGTCTACAAATGCTAGGAACGTAGGTTTGCCTTTCCTTAATCTTTCTTCTAAGATAAGTCGTAGGGTCAATATTGCCTCACGTGTTCCAATATTTCTACGGAATCCAACTGATCTTCCCCGAGGTCAGCTTCTACCAGTTTTTCCATTCGTCTGTAAAGAATTCGCGTTGGTGTTTTGCAGCTGTGACTTATTAAACTGATAGTTCGGTAATTTTCAAATCTGTCAACACCTTCTTTCTTTGCAATTGGAATTATTATATTCTTCTTGAAGTGTGAGGGTATTTCGTCTGTCTCATACACCTTCCTCACCAGACGGTAAAGTTTTGTCAAGTAGCCTGAACAAAATTAGATGGAAATCCAGAAGGTCAGAGACATCGTTGGAGAACCAGATGGCTAGAGGGAGTCATGAAGAATCTGAAGAAATGGTCTGTAGGGGATGAAAAGTTCGAGCGTTACGTCGTGCTAATTGGTGGAGAATTGGCGAGATGGTCAAGATTCACAATGAACTGCAGAGCCTGGAAAAAGAGGATCTCATCCAGCAGTCCCCTGGCGAAGACGACAACGTCGAATTTTTCCTCTCATAACTTTCGACGAACTTGCTCCTTAAGTTATTCAGTATCAACTTGTTTCTGACTTTGTTCGGTATCACTAAAGAAATGGCAGTAACAAATTAAAAAATAACCTCGCAACCATACGAAGCCACAAGGGGCAACGAGCGATCAACAATCTTCTCCAAATTGAAGTCTAGTGCGGGTGCGACCACTTTGTAGCGGTGGGAGTGAAGGTTCGGCAACCGCAGGAGGTTTGCCTCGGCTTCTGAACTCGTGAGAGTCGCCGCATGGTTGCCGGTGCGTGCCACTTGAGGCTCACCATACGACTTTAGTCGTAGCTTTCGGGCCTAAAGTTGTTCTGAACACTTCGCGTATAGTTGTGGAAAACTGAGACAAACTTTCTAATCGCAGATTGATTTATAAATCCACTTCTAGCACCCGGTTGTCTGTGAAGAAGCTCGTTGTGTTATACAGGACGGGGAAAAATGAAATTTTCCCTCAAAACATTGCACCTCAAGACAGGTAACCCAACTTGTATCATCTACCCCAGGAGTGGATGATGTAAGCTGTGTTGCCTATCTTAAGGTACAATGTTTTGTGTGACAGTTGTACCTCGCTCACGTTGTATAAAAAATGGGACCTGATGATCAATAATTGTGTACAGTTTTCCTTTGATTACCGAGATATATGTACCTTTCGTAAGTTCGCATAAATATTTGTTGCTCAATATGTTACAATTCTTGAGTCAACTTTGGGATTTTGTGAATGTTATGATTGAGGTATTGCGAGACGTCCATTAGCCAATATCACAACATAGAAAGCGAGGAGTTATAACAGCTCCAAGGTAACTTACACCAGATGAGGGTTCAACGACTGTATGACACCATACGCAACGCAATTGGTGCATGCGTTCAGCTCCAACGAGATTTAACGTAAGAGAGATTCTTGTACCTTGGAACACATTCCATACTTTCGTCTCCGGTCCTTTAATAGAAGGTGACTTTTTTTTTACTGTGAAAAACTCTTCCAAGGTACAACATTGTCATGTAGGCTACCTGAGAACAAAAAAATTCATTCAAAATTAAAAGTGTTGCACTCGAGAAAAACCTTGTCAATTCTGTATTTAATAGTCTGTGTTACATTATACTCTACCCATGACAGTAATCGGCAACTGGAATAAAATTAGGAAGAAGCATTTTCAGAAATAAGGAACAAGTTAAAAAAATTTTAAAATAGAAGAAATTGGTATATAATACAATTCCACATTTTCGAGACATGGTAAATTGCTAAGACATTACAGAATATTAGTGCCTTTGCGCCGGCCGAAGTGGCCGTGCGGTTAAAGGCGCTGCAGTCTGGAACCGCAAGACCGCTACGGTCGCAGGTTCGAATCCTGCCTCGGGCATGGATGTTTGTTATGTCCTTAGGTTAGTTAGGTTTAACTAGTTCTAAGTTCTAGGGGACTAATGACCTCAGCAGTTGAGTCCCATAGTGCTCAGAGCCATTTGAACCATTTTTGAAGTGCCTTTGCAAATAACACATGTTCCACAGTACAACACTTTCCGTTTCAAGGTACAAGATAGTACACGAGCGACGAAGTATGACTTAACTGTCGACGTGTTACAGAACTAGTTTTAAAAGTATATACCATAAGACTGTGAGACAGAAGAATTGACGACAGCTATCGTATATTCTTAGTACAAAAAAGACGCACCACGAAGGAGTTATCCCAATGGGATAGAAATCGATAGATTTCATGTACATGTATACGAGTATACAAATGATTACAATTTCAGAAAATTAGATGATTTATTCAAGAGAAAGAGGTTCACAAACTGAGCAAGTCAATAAAGCGTTAGTTCACCTCTGGCCCATATGCAAGCTATTATTCGGAATGACATTGACTGACAGAATTGTTGGATGTTTGGATGTTCTCCTGAGGGATGTCGTGCCGAATTATGCCCATTTGGTGCTTTGGATCATCAAACCCTCGGCCTGATTGGAGGGCCCTGCCCTTAATGCTCCAAACATTCTCAGTAAGGGTGAGATTCGGCGATCTTGCTGGCCGAGATAGGGTTTGGCAAGCACGGAGACAAGCACCAGAAACACTATCCGTGTGCGGGCGAGCATTACCTTGCTGAAACGTAAGCCCAGGACGGCTTGACATGGACGGCAGCAAAGCGGGGAGCTGAGTATCGACGATGCATCGCTGTGCTGAAAGGTACCACGGATAACAACCAAAGGGGTCCTGCTATGAAAAGAAATGGCACCAGGCACCACAAACCATCACTCCTGGTTGTCGGGCCGTATGGCTGCGAGTTAGGTTTGTATCCCACCACTCACTGGTGCGTCTCCAGACAGGTCTTCGTTGATCGCCAGAGCTCAGTTCGAAGCGGAACTAATCACTGAAAACTCTAGTCCAGTTAGTGATATACCATTGCCGAATACGTATTTGGAGAGGCCCCGGATAGCGTTGAATAACAAGGCCTGATAACCAGGAATGATGGTCTGGGGCGTCATTTCATTTCGAAGCAGGACCCCTTTGATTGTTATCTGCTGCGCTCTTACAGTATAGCGGTACGTCGATGATATTCTACGCACCGTTTTGTTGCCCTTCGTGGTAAGCGATCGTGCGCTTACTTTTCAGCAGGATAATGCCGGCCCGCACACTGCGAGAGTCTCTACTGCTTGCTTCCTTGCTTGCCAAATCCTACCTTTGGCCAGAAAGGTCACCGGATCTCTCCTCAACTGAGAACGTTTGGGGCATTGTGTGCAGAGCGCTCAACCAGATCACTACTTTGACGGTCTAACGTGTCAGCTGGACGATATCCCTCAGGAGGAGATCCAACAACTCTATCAATCAATGTCAAGGCGAATAACTGCTTGCGTAAGGGCCAGAGGTGAACCTACGCGTTATTGACTTGCTGAATTAGTGAAGCTCTTTTCGTTGAATAAATAATACATTTTGTCTCAAATTGCAATCATTTGTTTGTTTTTACATGATCATCGAATCAGCTGATTTCTGCACCATTACGATAGTTCCTTCGTGGTGCGCCGTTTTTTTTTCTTTTTTTACTTATGGTGTGTATTGCACAGTACTCAAATATTAACAGGTTTTAGCACAGCACAACCTTACGTTACACTGCAACAAAACCATTAAAACTGGTGGAAATTACTTATTGTATCACAAGTGCGCGTTCCGTCGCGTGATTCTAAAATCCGCCACTAAACTCAAACACCGAACAGGAACCACCATGTGTTTCTAGTTACACTATCCTCCAAGTACAACACTCTTACCCAGTAATGAGAAGGGACCAGAAGTATGCTCATACTGACGCGTTCATTGTTCGTTTAACTTGATTTTCTACTAGCTCAAATGAAGCCACATAAGCTTTGGAGACGTGATGTTTCATTTCGCTTCATTCTCTCCTTCTAAGGTGACACAGTAATATGCCAATTGTCCTTTGTTGACATCGATGACTGCTTGTAACCATGACTGTCACGTTATTGGATATAAACGCTTTGGCTTGCGCTACAAGGACGCTCAGTACCGATCCTTGTTTGCCTGGAAAGCTGTATTCTCATATTTTTAACAGAACTTATAAAATGTGCAACTCTTGAGACACAAACACTAAGGGAAAGGTAAAAAAAAATTAATATAGTGTTCACTTTAAATATCTGCGGCATTTAAAGAACATCGTTACCGCTGTTGCGCATTCTTGGTCTAAAAAGCAATTATCTGGGTTCCAATACACTTTGGTTAATAATGTTTTAAGTATGCATGAAACAGCTTCATGAATAAATCTTGTAACCGATATTGTTTTATTTAGGCTGTATGCGGGTATGGAGATTCGATACTGTTGTGTTTTCAATGTACACATCATCAACATAAAAATGTATGTTATAATACCCAGGAAGTTAAATATTTCACTGGCTTAAAAGAATATACCAATTAGAAAGTGGAGCTGTACAGCTGTAATATTCAGCGAAATTGTCCCAGGTGCCTTTCTAAACAAGTGCTATTCCTGTAGCAACTTGTAATGAGCTCGTTGCATTGTCACATATAGTGAAAACCCAACATAATACCTAATCAATACTCATTCAACGTGTCTGTTATGCTAACTGTTTTACGAGGTACGTATCGTGCTCTGTTGTTACATGACTATACAAGTAGAGAACTGCAAATCTATGGACATTCGCAACATACATTGAATAGAAATCATGCAAATAATTAATGAACCGACGCAGATGACCGCTACGACAATGGAAGGTTCGCTAGGAAAGGAAGCAGAAATAGACACATTAAAACTGTGTGCCGCGCTAGAACTCGAACAGAGAACCTGTGTTCCAAGTTCAAGTCATGGTCCAAATTACAGACTCGTAAAATTCAAAACAGTGCAGCTCCCACTGTAAAGTGAAATACTCACTCTAAAGCTCATTGGGTTAAGAACTGCTGGACTGTCGCACTGGTAGCGTCGAGTACAAACTGTTTGTCGTTCTCCACCTTAAATTACTATTTAACATCAAAACAAACATATTATTTCGGTTGTCACTCCATTATCGTCTCATTCGTTAACAGAGCACTCCGTTAGCGTATCTTTAAATTGGTTTTGGTAACCTTCCACCATTACTGCATCCAATTTAGAATGTATTCGTTAATTTGGAACAATACAGATACTGTAATTTTGTTTGCACGCTTTAAATGCTGAGAATATCGTCCCAGGCATTACGCCGTACAATTCGTCCAGATCAGCGATATTCTGCGAATGTTTATTTCCAGCAGGTTATCGAAATGAGATCTCCCAGTGCTATTTTCGATGATTCAAAACGCAGCACGCTCGTGTTATCAATAATCTCAGTCACAATACTCAAAAGATAAGTGCATACATTTATTTTCCTGTAATTACAGTCCTTCGTAGACAATTATTTCTACAGATACTGTTCGACTTCCTTACTACCCTATTACATTTACCACACGTATAAGTCTCGCGTATATTATGAATCTGAAATTTTTCCGTTAAAAAAAGCCGTTGAATGAAACCGATTTCAAGAAAGTAACTGTTTGCAATGTTATTTTGTTGGCAGTAGCATAAGTGATGCAGCGCCTTGATAAATGAAAAAAAAAAAAACTGAGTTCCAGATTCGTATTTGTCTGAACAAGATGTCACATAACGGAACAACTTCACTGCTTGTGGTTGTAAAAGGCAACTTCCTCTATTTTCCTATGTTACATCATGACGTTTTACCCAAGTATTATATGAAGCAATATGGTATTTCATAGGAGTTCTCCAGTGAATAATGCTGTTGACGAGGACAGACGTTTAAAGAGTCGAGAGTACGTCGCGCAAATGACACTGTTTGCATTCACTACAAATATCGATACCCCAGCATAACTACATCTGTATCTCCATACATACCCTGCGACCCATCGTACGGCGAATGGCGGAGGGTACATTGTGTCACTACTAGTCATTCCCTTGTCGATTCGAAAATGGAGCGAAGAGAAAAGGAGTCTACATGCCTCCGTACATGCTCTAATTTCTCTTATCCTGTCTTATCTGTCTTTACGTGAAAGGTACGTTTGCGACGGTAGAATCGTTCTGCACTCAGCCGCAAATCCCGATTCTCTAGATATCCTGAGTAGTTTTTCGTGAAAAGAACGTCGTCTTTCCACACGGATTTATATTTGAGTTCACAGAGCATTTCCTTTAAAAAATGGGTACACGGAACTGTTGGCTGGGACTCCCGTTCTGGGTAGTTCGACCGGCTGGTGCGTCTTTTTTCTCATTTGAAGCCGCTTCGACGACTTGTGCGTGATGATAACGAATGGTAAGGAAAACATACATACATAGTCCGGAGGGGATAAAATTCCTGCTGCGCCCGGGAATCGAACCCGGAGCCCTGTCATCGAGAGGCAGCAACGCTCAGACTACAAGCTTTAGAAAGGATTCCAGTAATACTCGCACGTTGATCGAATCCACTGGTAACAAATCTAGCAGCAGGCTACTGAATTACTTTGATATCTTCCTTTAACCTGACCTGGCAGGAAACCCAAAGACTCGAGGAGTACTCGAGAATGGGTCGCACTAGTGTTCTATACGCTGTCTCATTTATAGACGAGCTATATTTTCCCATGACCCAATGAAACTAAGTCGACTGTTACGGTTTAATATTATCACCCTTAAGCGCTCGTTCCATTTCATATCGCTTTGCAACGTTACGCCTACATATTGGATCCACGTGACTGTGACAAGCAGCACATCACTAAGATTGTATTCGACCACTGGAGGAACGTTTCTCCTACTCATATACATTAACATACATGTGTAGAGAAAGCTACCGTTCATGAAACCAAATAGAAATTCTGTCTAAGCTATCTTGTATGCTCCTATAGTCAGTCAACGACACACTTTTCCGTGTAATGCAACGTCGTCAGCACACAGACAGCTATCCGACACTATCCGACAGATCTTTTATATATACAGAGGACAAGAACAGTCCTATCGCATAGGGTAAGTCTGGGAATGTTGGACCATGAGGTGAGAAGAACCAGTCGCGTAATTCACAAATGTGCCGCTGGAGAGCAGCACCCGCTACTTGCAAGGAAGTTCTTTAGTGAACAAACATGGTGCAGAGGGTTTGGTATCGTTTTCGTGTTAGTTATGAGAAAAGACTCACATTCTGTGTGTTGGTAAGCCGAAAAGCTTAGTCGTCTAGTTACCTTACATTAGTACTTAGGCGTAGTTTGCACAATATGGATGCAGTTCTTTTACTGGTAGGTTGACAATTGTGCAGGTATGAAACTAACCTAAAATGGCATCGAGTTCGCTGCCTACAGACGGATGTCGGTATGGTTCACCTCTCCCAGACATAGGGAGAGAAGGACCACTCGTTTTAATGTGAGAGAGATGGAGCACAATTAAATTTATCTTCAAGGCATGTACAATAATCGCATTGAAGATGGCTGCGGTCTCAGACAATACTAACTTGTCATACGATATGACTGCGCCAACAATGCAGAGCAGAATGTTATACACGCGCCAACCAACCACTTCAAAGCTCACCAAAAGACCTACTGGTCCCAAGTACACCAAAAGAGCAGAGTTACGTGCCCAAGTCAAGTTCCATTCCTGGCATAACTTCGGAGTCCATTCTTAATAAATCTAAAACTTTCATGATTACCACCTCACAACTTATTACTCCTAATCCAGCACACCCAGTAACGTTGGGAAGAAATATTACCTGCTCCTTCTAACTGATAAAACCACTTTATCAGATTAGAACAACCCTCTCACTGAACTGTTCACAGTAACTCACTTTCCGTCCAACCTTCCTATTCGTAATGCGTTATACCATTTTCTGCTAATGTTGATATTATCCTGTGCTCATCTAATCAGAAATCCTTGTCTCTCTTCCATTTCACTTTACTGACCCTCACTGTATCTAGATCGAGCCTTTGAATCTCCGTTTTCAGATTTTTTTGCTTCCCTACCACGTTGAAACTTCTGAGAGTTCACGTCAAGCCTCGTAGAACGTTATCGTATGGTTGGTTATTGGATGTTTTTCTCATGTCATCTCCCCATAAAATCCGTTTTTAGATGAATGACAAAGAGTGCAGCAGACTACCCATCCTTGGGTCTAGAGACTCAGGATGATAGGTGAACTATTGACGAAGGAAAGTAGACCTAACATTGTTTACTTTCTTAAATAAATATTCACATTTAAGTGATCATTTACAACTTGAAAGTGCATTTACGTTCAGGAACATTTTCAGGAGTTTTATCTGAGTCACAGTTACCTACATCAGCCTCAGATTTGTACAAATCGTCCCTGTAAAATATTTTGGTGACACGTATACCGCATGCATTGCTACTACTGGAAGCCATCCTTTTCGTACTTGCCACATCCTGACAAATTTTCCGTAAGTGGAATCTGAAATTTAAGAGAGAGCTGACATGTCTCGGTTTGTTGTCGAAGAATCGACTAATACGTGGTGTTCAAAAAGTCTCTCCGCAGTTCCGTATGATTGTTAGCCATGCGTGCCGTATGCCGCAGTGAATATACCGAAATGGAACTCAGTGAAATACAAGTTATTAATTTATTCAATATTTTTTTTACTTACAAATTTTTACATTAAATGTTGAAAGTGTCCCCCACTTGAAGGAAGTAGCCAAGGCAGGTATCAATCATACGGCCCTCGCGGCTAACAATCATACGGCACTGCGGAGAGACTTTTTGAACACCTCGTATGAATAACGCACTTCACTTATCATGTTTTACATGCAATAACTCTGTTGCTCGTCGACTGACACTTTCCACTATTACCAGCTGAGGTGGACTTGTTTCTACACTGAGCTCACTCTGTTCGTCCGTGAGAACAACAGCGCTGCAGACGACGACTGACGGGTAACTCTGCTCACGCCAGAAAGACTTCTGATACGCTACCACACTGTCATTTGATGAGCGTGATAGGGGATTACGTAGCATTGGACCAGGTTCTCGGTTGGAGTGATTGCTTCCTTGCAGACAGAACTTAACGGAGCAAACTCGACAGATGTAAAGGTAATTTCGGGAGTACCCTACGAAGTATGCCAGGACCGTTAAATTATATAACGGATGTCCCTCCTAAAAGTCGTCAGACGCATTTTCTCTGGTGTTTTGACAGGTATTTGCAATTTCTTTTTAGCAATCTGTAACTGTAATTAGCCCACACGAATACCGTTCATGCCGCCCATCACGTGATGCCTAGTGTCGAAGAAAAGCGTCGAAGTGTTTCCAATTACAAAAAGATTTTTAAAGCTGTGTTTTACGTGTCTTTTCGTCAGAGCAATTCCAAATTAGTGTGATACTAGTTTCATCGATAATTGTTAAAGTGGACAATAAAATACATGCATCATCCATGCCCACGATGACTGCTACCGACATGCAGCAGCACTACTCAGCCGCTTGTGGAGTGCTGCTTATTCTTCGTGCTTTATACTACTTGTTAATAAATATCCATAAAACGAATATCGCGCTAGACTAATTTGGGACCGCACGTAACTTCTCGCTTTAAAAATCATTGTACTTGTAATGGACAACTAACAGATACTTTCCGTCGACGCTAGGCGTCGCATGAAAGATGCGATAAGCTCCATATGATTGGGCTGACTCCAGCTACAAACACGAAAAACGAATTTGCAAATACATGCCGAGACACAAGAGAAAATACCCCTGATGAGTCATAGAAGGGACGCCATATGCATACATATAGGGTGTAATGGGTGTAAGTGCATATATTTTTGTGTATTGTACTTCAACATGTACACCTATCAGCGTGTTGATTGTTTTTTTTTTCTGCGTAGAACAGCCTTTCCACAAACAAGTCACAAACTTCTCGACCTGAAGTTTGCTGCACGGTCCTAACTGCACCGTGAGGTAGACTACTGCTGTCAGTATAGGCTATCCTTTTACCTGCATGTTTCGGAACTTTTGGACATATATACATATCTCCAAAAGTTCTGAAACTGATTTTATTCCTGTTGATGAAGCACATAAGCACATCTCTACAGAACTGCGGTGGCAGGTTGAACTCGCAAATGTAAACATCAAATGTGCATTTAATCAGTCAGTGTGAACAGGTAGTGGTCAGTCATGGAGTGTGGCTACAGTGTATCAACTTTGTTGTGACACAGATCACAGTAAAGCAACGTCTCTAAATCAAGTGTTTTAGAACATTTCCAGGATGTTTTGAAGAGGAGAAAAGCGTGTCCAAAGTGCGTCCCACACACCTTGACTCCTGAGCAAAAACAACAATACGTGCGCTCCTGACGCGACTTGATTGAAATGCAAAACATGGACAATTCTTTAGTGGAAGAAATAATCACTGCTGACGAGACTTGGTTTTATGATTACGAAACTGCCACAAAACAACAAAGTTAAGTGTGGTGTTACGTACCGATACACCTGACCGGCGTCTCAAAATAAGGCAACGTAGTTGCAAGTTTCCGTCAGACGACGACAGCGGCGGTGCGGGATCCAGCAGCGGATCCAGTGGTACACGCCCACTGAGCCACACCTACAGCGGCTCTGGACTATTAGCGACTTCCGTCACCACAATATAGGAAGGCCGGCGGCAGCTACACAGCCCAGTCCCACTTGGAGCCACTTCGCTACGCACTACGCAGACGCCGCCTAGTCGTGGGTTCGACACCATCTTTCGTGCCTTTAGTTCATAGAGCCTCATTCTTGTTGACTGGAGAACTGGACTTATTTCTTGTTGCATTATTTGTAATGAGTATTCCTATCTTTGGAGAAATACAAGTAAATTTTCTGTGTACTTTGTTAACTTGTTCGTTAATCATTTCTGCTTCTGTGCACCATACTGTTCGGCCACCTCTCGTTACTGTTATGTACGCTGTAGCAAACAACATTAAGAAATTCACAGAAAAGGGAAACGCTTTGACACCATAACCGAGTTTCAAGCCAATGTGACGTGTTAAATGAACAACATCAGATAAGGATATTTTTTTACTTTTGTTAATAATTAATGAAAACCACCTCAGCTGTACCTTTACACATTTATACACCAGTTTAGTTTCTTTGAACATATTCAGGTTGCTGCTGCTCGAAGAAATGAAACCAGTACTAACACAATAAATGGGTAAAAGCACAGCTGAGGTGGTTTTCAGTCATAATTAACGTTAGCTGTGGGCTCAACATGATGATATTTTGGACTGTTTCACATGGTTTGTTTGAACGTTCTGTGATGAAGTGTAGTCAAGTGGGAGGAGGCTGTATAGAACACCCAAGGTACTGAAATCACCATCTTAACTTTTCTCTGTTTTTTATTAATTCACTCTCTAAGGTTTTTGCTCTGACAAGCTGTGTCTATTGGTCTGTGGACGACAGTGAATGATACCAGTACGTTGAAAGAAGCCGCTCTCGAAAAAGCGATTTTTCAGGCAATCATAGCTCGGGTTGTATCGAGCTCTGAGACGAGGAGTCAAGAGGTAATCATTTGCCTAATGATCATTTCTGTAACTAGCGGAAGAACTTCTTTCGGATGTTCTACAGTACAGCATTACTGTATGGTTCAATGATGATGGCGTCCTCTTGGGTACAATATTCCGGAGGTAAAATAGTCTCCCATTCGAATCTCCGGGCGGAGACTACTCAGAAGGACGTCGTTATCAAGGGAAAGAAAACTGGCGTTCTACGGATCGGAGCGTGGAATGCCAGATCCCTTAATAGGGCAGGTATGTTAGAAAATTTAAAAAGGGAAATGGATATGTTAAAGTTAGATATAGTGGGAATTAGCGAAATTCGGTGGCAGGAGGAACAAGACTTTTGGTCAGATGAATACAGGGATATAAATATAAAATCACATAGGGGTTATGTAGGAATAGGTTTAATAATGAATAAAAAAATAGGAGTGCGGGTAAGCTACTGTAAACAGCATAGTGAACCCATTATTGTGACAAAGATAGACACGAAGCCCACTCCTACTACAACAGTACAAGTTTATATGCCAACTAGCTCTGCAGACAACGAAGAAATTGAAGAAATGTATGATGAAATAAAAGAAATTATTCATATAGTGAAGGGAGATGAAAATGTAGTAGTCATTGGTGACTGGTATTCGGCAGTAGGACAAGGAAGAGGAGGAAACGTAGTAGGTGAATATGGATTGGGGGTAAGAAACGAAAGAGGAAGCCGCCTGGTAGAATTTTGCACAGAGCATAACCTAATCATAGCTAACACTTGGTTCAAGAATCATAAAAGAAGGTTGTATACATGGAAGAAGCCTGGAGATACTGCCAGGTTTCAGATAGATTATATAATGCTAAGACAGAGATTTAGGAACCAGGTATCAAATTGTAAGACATTTCCAGGGGCAGATGTGGACTCTGTAAAAATGTTGGAATTTAAGGAGATGGGACCTGGATAAACTAACTAAACCAGAGAGCGTAAGGGAACAATTGACAAGGATAGGGGAAAGAAATACAGTAGAAGAAGAATCGGTAGCTTTGAGGGATGAAGTAGTGTAGGCAGCAGCGGATCAAGTAGGTAATAAGACGAGGGCTAGTAGAAATCCTTGGGTAACAGAAGAAATATCAAATTTAGTTGATGAAAGGTGAAAATATAAAAGTGCAGTAAATGAAGCAGGCAAAAAGGAATACAAATGTCTCAAAAATGAGATTGACAGGAAGTGCAAAATGGCTAAGCAGGGATGGCTAGAGGACAAATGTAAGGATGTAGACGCTTATCTCACTAACGGTAAGATAGATACTGCCTACTGGAAAATTAAAGAGACCTTTGGACAATAGAGAACTACTTGCATGATATCAAGAGCTCAGATGGAAACCCAATTCTAGGCAAAGAAGGGAAAGCAGAAAGGTGGAAGGAGTATATAGAGGGTCTATGCAAGGGCGATGTACTTGAGGGCAATATTATGGAAACGGAAGAGGATGTAGAAGATGAAATGGGAGATAGGATACTGCGTGAAGAGTTTGACAGAGCACTGGAAGACCTGAGTCGAAACAAGGCCCCGGGAGCAGACAACATTCCATTAGAACTACTGATGGCCTTGGGAGAGCCAGTCCTGACAAAACCCTACCATCTGGTGAGCAAAATATATGAGACAGTCGAAATACCCTCAGACTTCAAGAAGAATATAAACATTCCAGTACGAAAGAAAGAAGGTGTTGACAGATGTGAAAATTACCGAACTATCAGTTTAATAAGTCACGGCTGCAAAATAATAACAAGAATTCTTTACAGACGAATGGAAAAACTGGCAGAAGCTGCCCTCGGGGAAGATCAGTTTGGATTCCGTAGGCAATACTGACCCTACGCCTTATCTTAGAAGCTAGATTAAGAAAAGGCAAACCTACGTTTCTAGCATTTGCAGATTTAGAGAAAGCTTTTGACAATGTTCGCTGGAATAGCCTCTTTCAAATTCTAAAGGTGGCAGGGGTAAAATACGGGGAGCGAAAGGCTATTTACAATTTGTACAGAAACCAGATGGCAGTTATAAGAGTCGAGGGACTGAAAGAGAAGCAGTGGTTGTGAAGGGAGTGAGACAGGGTTGTAGCCTCTCCCCGATGTTATTCAATCTGTATATTGAGCAAGCAGTAAAGGAAACAAAAGAAAAATTCGGAGTAAGTATTAAAATCCATGGAGAAGAAATAAAAACTTTGAGGTTCGCCGATGACATTGTAATTCTGTCAGAGACAGCAAAGGACTTGGAACATCAGTTGAACGGAATGGACAGTGTCTTGAAGGGAGGATATAAGATGGACATCAACAAAAGCAAAACGAGGGTAATGGAATGTAGTCGAGTTAACTCGGGTGATGCTGAGGGAATTGGATTAGGAAATGAGACACTTAAAGTAGTAAAGGAGTTTTGCTATTTGGAGAGCAAAGTAAGTGATGATGGTCGAAGTAGAGAGGATATAAAATGTAGACTGGCAATGGCAAGGAAAGCGTTTCTGAAGATGAGAAATTTGTTAACATCGAGTATAGATTTAGGTGCAAGGAAGTCGTTTCTGAAAGTATTTGTATGGAGTGTAGCCATGTATGGAAGTGAAACATGGACGATAAGTAGTTTGGACAAGAAGAGAGTAGAAGCTTTCGAAACGAGGTGTTACAGAGGAATGCTGAAGATTAGATGGGTAGATCACGTAACTAATGAGGAGGTATTGAATAGAATTGGGGGAAGAGGAGTTTGAGGCACAACTTGACTAGAAGAAGGGATCGGTTGGTAGGACATGTTCTAAGGCATCAAGGGATCATTAATTTAGTACTGCGGGGCGCCGTGGAGGGTAAAAATCGTAGAGGGAGACCAAGAGATGAATACACTAAGCAGATTCAGAAGGATGCAGGCTGCAGTACGTACTGGGGTAGAGTAGCATGGAGAGCTGCATCAAACCAGTCTCAGGACTGAAGACCACAACAACAACAACAACAAAAAATGGGTTCAAATGGCTCTGAGCGCTATGGGACTCAACTGCTGTGGTCATAAGTCCCCTAGAACTTAGAACTACTTAAACCTAACTAACCTAAGGACATCACACGCATCCATGCCCAAGGCAGGATTCGAACCTGCGACCGTAGCGGTCGTGCGGTTCCAGACTGTAGCGCCTTTAACCGCTCGACCACTCCGGCCGGCACAACAACAACAACAACAACAATACAGGGTCAAATTTTAAAATCACACACTTCCTCCAGCCAAGGTAAACTGAGCAAATCTGTTGGTTCTATTGCATTAGGTGCGGCCAAGGGGAGTCATAGGCGGCTTCTGGAATGACCATTTGTTCAAGGGTGGTTCCTGAGAAAACCCCGAAAAACCAAGATTTTTTGGGCACCAAAACTACCAGTTATGCTGGTGGCCTCTTTCATTGTTTCTGTTCAAAACAAATCGTCGAATTTTCACGGTATGTTCTTAAGGTAACGTCCTCGGAGTACTTGGAATTTTTTTTCGATATCGTTATCTGTTACTGGGATACAGAGGTTCAAGTTGTCGTACTTACGCACGTAATATCCGGTGTGGGACGTAAACGTGGTTTTAACTGACGTAGTGAGAAAATGGCAAAGGTTCTAGGGTCATCCCAAGTGTTCTGAGGTCACAAAACGACGTTTTTTGTTACCATTTTTTCACCAACACAGTCATGTGAAGCGCTGAATCTGTATAACTGGTACTTTACACACATACACGTTGTTTTGCCCTATACATTATTCGATGGTGGCACCTGGCGTCGTAAGCATCTCACAAAAAATTATTTTGTCTTACGAAATTGCTTGTAGTAGCAAATCGAACATCGCATTTTTTGGATACTACAGAGGTAGCCTAAAAATACTGTGCATTTTATGTGAAGTAGTGTAAAGCGAAGTTGCGTTGGATGGGAGACGATTATGTGTTAACCTTTTGCTCCGCATACTTACTTGTTGTTTATATGTGCCAAAGTGTGTAAATACGAGGGCTATCCACAAAGTACATCACGTTTTGGAATTAAAAATAAATAAAGTATTGGAAAAAATATTTTATTATATACAGATGAAAGCCACACTTAAATACTACTTTTCTACATAGTTGCCATTTAAATTAAGGCACTTATCGTAGCGATGGACGAGCTTGGAAATTCCTTCGTCGTAAAATTCGGCCGCCTGCGCCTTCAACCACGTGGCTACCTCTTCTTTTGGGACAGAAAAGGTGTGATTTTTGTGGATTTCCTGGAAAGAGGTACTACAATAAACTCTCAAAGGTATTGACAAACTCTGCACAGCCTCAGATGAGCAATAAAAAACAAGCGCAGGGGAAAGTTGGGCTCCAAGATCTTGCTGATTCATGACAACGCCCAGGCCCACACGGCAAATGCCACTCGTGAAGTTCTCGAATCTTTTAAGTGGGAGTTGTTTCCTCATCCGCCGTACAGTCCCGACCTGGCACCGAGCGACTTCCACTTATTCCCAGCAATGAAGAAGTGGTTGGCTATGCAGCGTTTTGATGACGACGCACAGCTTCAAGAAGAGGTAACCACGTGGTTGAAGGCGCAGGCGGCCGAATTTTACTACGAAGGAATTTCCAAGCTCGTCCATCGCTACGATAAGTGCCTTAATTTAAATGGCAACTACGTAGAAAAGTAGTATTTAAGTGTGGCTTTCATCCGTATATAATAAAAAAAGTTTCCAATACTTTATTTATTTTTAATTCCAAAACGTAATTTACTTTGTGGATAGCCCTCATATGTCGAAGTATATGAATAAACTGTCAAAACTTTACACGTCTACAGGATTCGTTTTATGTAAGCAGCACACCCGGCTGTGACAGGGAAAAGAAAGAAATTAGCTGAAAAATGTTGCCGTGGGAGCACAAAAACGCGAAATGCTCCTCTTTAAAATGTTCTGACAGAAAAATTGGGAACCAGTGGCATCAATCTTCATTCCGCATTCCTCTCCAAAAATTTTGATGTGAAAACATTTTCACGCTTCTTTGTGCTGCAAGAGAGTGACAGAGAGACAGTGACAGTGAAAGAGAGAGGAGTCAGTGTCAGTGTTAAAGAAAGACAGAGGAGACACTGATGGCGGGAGAGAGAATGTGTCAGTAGAAGTAAAACGCGTGGTTAAATCCGCAGGACAGAACAGGTAGTTGGAATTGCGGAAAGGGGTCAAAAAAGAACGGCTGTCAATTACACTCGAACACATGTAACTTTATTTAGTTGCCCAAACATTACAGCGCAAATTTCCGAGCTTAACTATAGACTGAATATGTCACCAATCTTATGGCTTAAGGGCACAACCCCTTTAATTTTTAAAACGGCTTAAGGCCCATTATTTAAAATACAACTACAATAATTTTTCAAAAGGCAGGCAGCGCAAGGTTTTATGCGTAAATATTTCAAATGAGGCTGAAGGCCCAAACAATCTAAGACTTGACAAGTAAGAAATTTCAATTTTAAAACTGCTGAAGGCCCATTCTTTAAAACCCAACTAAAGGCATACAAATTCAAACCATCGGCTATGAGCCATTAAAATACACAATCAAACACCAATAAGAAAAGGTAGTACAGCCAGTGGCCCTCAGAAGTTTCCGGGGGTCTGTCTGCACTTGAAATATTAACGTTCGCTTAGGTAGTCGGCCCAACTACATCCGATCCGCCGGCAACCCAGCCAAGAGACAGTCAACGGACCCACCGACAAGACGACTTGCTTTCCAACCGACCAGTACAAAAGGAACTCCAAAGCCAAAACGTAAAAAGCGTAGCCGCCCACAACCAAGTATGCATAAGCTGTCAAAACTACACACACGTGTTGGACAGCGACAACACGGTGAGGAAAGGACACTGCCTGAATTTTACGTCAGCGGCCAGGGCAGGTAACCGGAACGCTAACGGCCAAAGGCAGAAAATTCCGCTGCTGCATTAGGACTTCAAATAACCAACATACAGTTAAACTCCACCGGTTGGTGGCCAAACTTTCGCCAACTCTAACACTCGCTGTTGGTCACGGGAATACCCCCCCTCCCAACAGCCAACCATGAAAACCAGCGGCACAATGTGAACAGACTGGCTTCGTTAATTAAATCACTATTCAACTTTGATGTTCTGGGTCGATGAGCCTCGAACATCGCAGCAATCGGAACAGCTCCCACACACTCCAACACTGCGTAGAGTCCGCCAGCGGGCCCGGCCCACTGCGCCGAGCGGAGATTTCCTGGCTGATCCACACCAACCGACCGACTGCCTCACATCAGCACGGAGACAGCACTACAATAAATGAGCAGTCGACATCACAACTACACACAGTTTCACGAACACTTCACGAAGGACTAGATAA